>NC_140595.1:531619397-532167818 GCF_964204655.1 Triturus cristatus
AAAATATAGACCAAATTATGCTGCTACTCACAGTAATTTAAATAAGAAATAGGCGAATGCTCCAGAGTTTACTTATTAGTGACGGCCCCTCTAGCTGGATATCCAAGGAATAAGGAACTTCCTGGAGTTTATTTTCTAAGTGGTAGAATAGTCTCGTGTAGTTAAAACGGGGACCACCTAATATCTATAAGGATGAAAATAAATAGAGGGTAACCCGTCATTTTTAGGCATATATGGTGGCCAGCGCATGGTAAAGGACGACGATGAAAAAAAGCAGGTGTATCTCCTTACCGGGTGATTTTTCAAAAGAGTCTTCCGTGGTCCGTCTCCTTCCGCTCTCGGCGATAAACGCAAGTGCTTGTGGCGTCTTCCTTATATGGAAGATCCAGGAATTACTGCCTAGAGGTAATAGGCATAAAGAAAGGACAGCACAAGTCTGTCTTGTTTGTAGGTGGATAGCGGAAATCGTAAAGGGACAAGGATTTTCTCGGTATGCTATTCAGCTCTTAAAGTGATAGTAATTATAGCAAAAACGTTAGGTTGAATGCAAGAAACTATATCGGGCAACCACCTGGGTCAGAATGGAATTTATAATGCTCTGTTAGGAATACACAGAACATCTTGCATCAAATACACAGAGAACCCATCTATAAAATAGATGTGGGTAATTCAACCTTTCAGAAAATAAATAACAGACTTATTAGCACCATGGTACAAAAGAGCAGCTCAAGTCCAAATAATGCAGCTACCCACACCGCCAAAATTGGTCAATTTGCAAAAGCAAAACTTTTTAAGTCTCCATATTGCATTTGGGGGCTTTTCCGCTGCGGGCGATTTGCCCATTCACATAAATGCGGTGCTTTTTTTTTTTTTTTTTACAAAGGGAGAAGCGTGACAATAGATAATAGTAGAACATTTGTTATTATTAATTGAGTATCTCCAGTGTTGACTTTTAATGGTTGCCAATATGCAAGAAAGAACATAGTTTGTGAAATGCCCTCTGAATCACACAATCGTATTGGTAATCCCAAAGTTAGAGGTGCACAAAGACTACTATTATAAAACTCAATATCTGGTGCATATTTCAAAAATACATATATTTCCATTTGTCATTCATTAGATTATCCCATCTGAATTGCTGCATAGTGGGTACATAATCATTACAAGCTGCATCTCGCTCAGTTGTTGGCTCTGGGTATCATGTGTTTTTAGACAACGAAAAAAAAAACTTTATATACCTGTGACCAGAAGGGTCTGACAAATGTAATGATATATTAACCTTGTTAATCAGCCTTTGGGGGAAAAGATTACAGATGAAAATGGCGTGATCTATTTCTATTTTTTCCTGGTTCTTTTCCAGAAAACCATGAGGGATCCACACAATTGTCCCCCTGTTGAATTGAGAATGTTGCCTATTTTTCAGACATATATAGGCTTCTGAATGGGTTTCACACGTTTGTACCACAAACTGCAAGCAGGTGAAAACCACAACAAATAGGATACATCAACTATCCATTAGAAAAATGCAAACAACTATGGCAAATTTGTTCCTGAAAGCTGATGGTGATCTTAGCACTGCAAATCTTTTGTTGAGGCTATTTAAAGAAAAACAGACTTTCTAGCACAGCACGTTTTGTCCCATTTAATAAAAAAAATTTAAAAAAGCATTTGCTAATAAAAGTTGCGTATAATGTCCTTGTAACCTTTAATTGTTTCAGTGAATTTCTATGATTTTTTTTAATGCTATTTCCTAACTATAACTCCTGTAATCTGGGTGTGTGAGTGGCTGTATGGATTTGTAAGTGGGTGTGTGAGGGGCTGTATGGGTCTGCAAGTGGTTGTATGGGTGTGCGAGTGGCTGTGTAGGTATGTGACTGGATGTGTGAGCGGTAGTATAGGTATGTGACTGGATGTGTGAGCGGTAGTATAGGTATGTGACTGGATGTGTGAGCGGTAGTATAGGTATGTGACTGGATGTGTGAGCGGTAGTATAGGTATGTGACTGGATGTGTGAGCGGTAGTATAGGTATGTGACTGGGTGTGTGTGACTGGTTGAGTGGGTGTAGGGGTCTGTGGGTGGGTGTAGGGGTCTGTGGGTGGGTGCAGGGGTCTGTGGGTGGGTGCAGGGGTCTGTGGGTGGGTGCAGGGGTCTGTGGGTGGGTGCAGGGGTCTGTGGGTGGGTGCAGGGGTCTGTGGGTGGGTGCAGGGGTCTGTGGGTGGGTGCAGGGGTCTGTGAGTGGGTGCAGGGGTCTGTGAGTGGGTGCAGGGGTCTGTGAGTGGGTGCAGGGGTCTGTGAGTGGGTGCAGGGGCCTGTGAGTGGGTGCAGGGGCCTGTGAGTGGGTGCAGGGGCCTGTGAGTGGGTGCAGGGGCCTGTGAGTGGGTGCAGGGGCCTGTGAGTGGGTGCAGGGGCCTGTGAGTGGGTGCAGGGGCCTGTGAGTGGGTGCAGGGGCCTGTGAGTGGGTGCAGGGGCCTGTGAGTGGGTGCAGGGGCCTGTGAGTGGGTGCAGGGGCCTGTGAGTGGGTGCAGGGGCCTGTGAGTGGGTGCAGGGGCCTGTGAGTGGGTGCAGGGGCCTGTGAGTGGGTGCAGGGGCCTGTGAGTGGGTGCAGGGGCCTGTGAGTGGGTGCAGGGGCCTGTGAGTGGGTGCAGGGGCCTGTGAGTGGGTGCAGGGGCCTGTGAGTGGGTGCAGGGGCCTGTGAGTGGGTGCAGGGGCCTGTGAGTGGGTGCAGGGGCCTGTGAGTGGGTGCAGGGGCCTGTGAGTGGGTGCAGGGGCCTGTGAGTGGGTGCAGGGGCCTGTGAGTGGGTGCAGGGGCCTGTGAGTGGGTGCAGGGGCCTGTGAGTGGGTGCAGGGGCCTGTGAGTGGGTGCAGGGGCCTGTGAGTGGGTGCAGGGGCCTGTGAGTGGGTGCAGGGGCCTGTGAGTGGGTGCAGGGGCCTGTGAGTGGGTGCAGGGGCCTGTGAGTGGGTGCAGGGGCCTGTGAGTGGGTGCAGGGGCCTGTGAGTGGGTGCAGGGGCCTGTGAGTGGGTGCAGGGGCCTGTGAGTGGGTGCAGGGGCCTGTGAGTGGGTGCAGGGGCCTGTGAGTGGGTGCAGGGGCCTGTGAGTGGGTGCAGGGGCCTGTGAGTGGGTGCAGGGGCCTGTGAGTGGGTGCAGGGGCCTGTGAGTGGGTGCAGGGGCCTGTGAGTGGGTGCAGGGGCCTGTGAGTGGGTGCAGGGGCCTGTGAGTGGGTGCAGGGGCCTGTGAGTGGGTGCAGGGGCCTGTGAGTGGGTGCAGGGGCCTGTGAGTGGGTGCAGGGGCCTGTGAGTGGGTGCAGGGGCCTGTGAGTGGGTGCAGGGGCCTGTGAGTGGGTGCAGGGGCCTGTGAGTGGGTGCACGGGCCTGTGAGTGGGTGCACGGGCCTGTGAGTGGGTGCACGGGCCTGTGAGTGGGTGCACGGGCCTGTGAGTGGGTGCACGGGCCTGTGAGTGGGTGCACGGGTCTGTGAGTGGGTGCACGGGTCTGTGAGTGGGTGCACGGGTCTGTGAGTGGGTGCACGGGTCTGTGAGTGGGTGCACGGGTCTGTGAGTGGGTGCACGGGTCTGTGAGTGGGTGCACGGGTCTGTGAGTGGGTGCACGGGTCTGTGAGTGGGTGCACGGGTCTGTGAGTGGGTGCACGGGTCTGTGAGTGGGTGCACGGGTCTGTGAGTGGGTGCACGGGTCTGTGAGTGGGTGCACGGGTCTGTGAGTGGGTGCACGGGTCTGTGAGTGGGTGCACGGGTCTGTGAGTGGGTGCACGGGTCTGTGAGTGGGTGCACGGGTCTGTGAGTGGGTGCACGGGTCTGTGAGTGGGTGCACGGGTCTGTGAGTGGGTGCACGGGTCTGTGAGTGGGTGCACGGGTCTGTGAGTGGGTGCACGGGTCTGTGAGTGGGTGCACGGGTCTGTGAGTGGGTGCACGGGTCTGTGAGTGGGTGCACGGGTCTGTGAGTGGGTGCACGGGTCTGTGAGTGGGTGCACGGGTCTGTGAGTGGGTGCACGGGTCTGTGAGTGGGTGCACGGGTCTGTGAGTGGGTGCACGGGTCTGTGAGTGGGTGCACGGGTCTGTGAGTGGGTGCACGGGTCTGTGAGTGGGTGCACGGGTCTGTGAGTGGGTGCACGGGTCTGTGAGTGGGTGCACGGGTCTGTGAGTGGGTGCACGGGTCTGTGAGTGGGTGCACGGGTCTGTGAGTGGGTGCACGGGTCTGTGAGTGGGTGCACGGGTCTGTGAGTGGGTGCACGGGTCTGTGAGTGGGTGCACGGGTCTGTGAGTGGGTGCACGGGTCTGTGAGTGGGTGCACGGGTCTGTGAGTGGGTGCACGGGTCTGTGAGTGGGTGCACGGGTCTGTGAGTGGGTGCACGGGTCTGTGAGTGGGTGCACGGGTCTGTGAGTGGGTGCACGGGTCTGTGAGTGGGTGCACGGGTCTGTGAGTGGGTGCACGGGTCTGTGAGTGGGTGCACGGGTCTGTGAGTGGGTGCACGGGTCTGTGAGTGGGTGCACGGGTCTGTGAGTGGGTGCACGGGTCTGTGAGTGGGTGCACGGGTCTGTGAGTGGGTGCACGGGTCTGTGAGTGGGTGCACGGGTCTGTGAGTGGGTGCACGGGTCTGTGAGTGGGTGCACGGGTCTGTGAGTGGGTGCACGGGTCTGTGAGTGGGTGCACGGGTCTGTGAGTGGGTGTACGGGTCTGTGAGTGGGTGTACGGGTCTGTGAGTGGGTGTACGGGTCTGTGAGTGGGTGTACGGGTCTGTGAGTGGGTGTACGGGTCTGTGAGTGGGTGTGCGGGTCTGTAAGTGGGTGTGCGGGTCTGTAAGTGGGTGTGCGGGTCTGTAAGTGGGTGTGCGGGTCTGTAAGTGGGTGTGTGGGTCTGTAAGTGGGTGTGTGGGTCTGTAAGTGGGTGTGTGGGTCTTTAAGTGGGTGTGTGGATATAGTAGTGGTTGTATGGGTCTGTAAGTCGGTGTGTGAGTGGTTGTATGGATGCTTGAGTAGCTATATAGACCTTATGAGCGGGTGGTTGTGTGGGTGTGTAAGTGGTTGTGTGGGTGTGTGAGTGGCTGCATAGGTCAGTGAGTGGTTGTGTGAGCGGCTGTGTGGGTCGGTTGAGTGGATGCGAGTGTCAGAATGGGTGTGTGAGTGGGTGTCTGAGTGTCTACAAATCTGTGATGATATGTATCCTCGTCTTGAGAACAGCACAAGACTACTAAGAGGGGAATCTGCGCTTTGCCCAAAACATCTCTGTTGAAAGTGAGGGACTTAGAGGGAGTCAGCTGAGACTTTTGCACGTTGATAGTGAACCCCAGCAAATGCAAGAGGTTTGTCGTGGTCTGGAGGTGGGAGAAGACATCCTGGGACAAGGTTGCCTTCAGCAGCCAGTCGTCGAGACAGAGGATGACTGGAGCCCCTGAGCTGAACAGATGAGCTGCGACCACCCCCATCACCTTGGTGAACACCCAAGGGGCAATGGATAGCAACCAGTTAATCTAATAAGCGGGGAGTCTAGTACGCTGTGGGACTGCCTCAGCCACACAAGCAAATGACAAAGCAGAACAACATCCACATCCTTGCACCATATTAACAAAAACAAAGCTTCAGAATGTCCTACTTTGCCCACTGAGTGATGCACTGTGTATGAATTACAGCTATAAAGCAAATGACGCCTGAAATGAAGCAACCACACAAGACAGCACTTCTACTTAAAAGGTGGATATTCAATATCACAGCTTGATATATACCAAGCACTAAAGGAAAAGGTGAAGACGCCCCAACACAGAGGTTTTCAGGGCCAGGAAAAGATAGGGACGGATATCCTCGCTTGATTGAGTGTCCCCCACGTTTAGAGCCTCCCACCAGAGTACTTGGCTCTCATCCACAACCCCACTTAGTCTGTGTTGGGCCCATGTGAATATCACTCATGTGTCACATGATCATTCAACTGAAGTAGCAGTGAGTTCTGGGAAGCAAACCTCACAGGACAATGAGACCCTTTATGCTTGGCACGGGAGTGGTTTATACCAAGTAATGGAATTGGATAATAACTAAATGCGCCATCAGATACTGATACAATACAGGCCCGAATGATGTAGGATGCTTAAAAAGCTTTCAGGGAGCAATTTCACAGTAGTTTGTGATGTTCGCTTAGTAATTTGCCGCTTCCAACATTCTCAAGGTAAGTATCTCCCTACCCTTCAGAACCCTACTAATGCGAGGCGGTCTACTCCCTTGGTATTCATTTATCAGAAAGGAACGCTGGAAGGCAGTGAATGGCCTCTATGGAGGTTAGCCCTGATAGCAAAAACACATTTCAATAAGTTCTTTAAATTCTTCCTTTCCCTGGACAGTGGAACAAGGTCATTGTGGAGTCTAAGGATTGAACAACATTCACCTGACTTCCTTTCAGGGCTGCCATATCAATAATTGTTCCACAAAGTCACAACCATGCCAAATATGCAGGAGAACCACTTTTTATGTAAATGATTTCATGCAAACAAATGCAAATTAAATGTATCTCATGTGGATAACCTGCAAAATCTGGAAGGCTCTGCCACTCGTGGACCAATGATGTCCACACTTGTTCTAGAGTGTAGCAGGGTCATTTGCACCAACGATGGGATTCAGCATCACAACATGAAGACCTTTTCAAGTGGCTACAGTAATTTTGACAAGTGTGAAACTATGACTCCATAGCAGCCTCGGTGTTACGGCACACTTCAGAACCTAAGGATGATCAAGGCAGAGGGAGATGGACAAAGGTGTGGACTAAAGCCCTACATAGTAGATGATGGGTCAGTTAACCAAATGAACACAGTGCAAAATATTCCATTACAAAGGGAACAGAGAGAGAGTGAAAACCCTTATTATATTTTACCCAGGCAGACCTTTTGCCAAAGTTCAGAGCAAAGCAAAAAAATATAGTACAATAAACCGCAGGACAAATGGATGAGTGAAGCATTAATTCAGCTAGCCAAAGAGGCAAACCCAAAGTCATCTTTGAAAAGATAGTGCATTATGTTTAAAATCTGGATAGCTAGAAAGGGGAGAGGGAAAGGAGCAAGAAAGAATGGCAGTAGGACTGGACTGGGTTTAGGAAAGGGGGGAAGCTGCAAGAAATTGTAAGGCCAAGCAAAGTTTGTGCGAGGAAACCTAAACAGCAACAACGGGGAGGAGGGGCTCGCCAAATGTGCTTACCTTATCAACAACTGCCTCATATTTAACGGCGGAGTCCTGATTACCCATTGCCTCGGATGCTCTGCGTCAAACCTGCTGTGGCTGAGTGGGTACACCCTGGAAAGGTGAGCCCCTACATTATTAGAGGGCAGGAGTGCAACAGTCTTGGTAGTGAAAGAAGAAATTGTTGGTTTCCAATATGGTCCTTGCATGTACTAATCAGCGACATCACACACTGCTCTTTTATTAATTTTTCTCGTTGTACGATTGAACTCATATAAACAAAAAAGGGGGGGGGGGGGGAGGATATAGGCTGGGGCCGCCCTTCAAATAGATTTACATATAGAAACAAAAGACCCAGCCTTATTTCTAGTAAGAAAGGTAAATGTACCTGATCTTGGGAAAAACCTTTAGATTTTTGTAAAATCCTCACCCACCAGGGTCCCTTGGTGGCATGCTCCATCATAGGGTCCTTCCCATTCCGCTATGGCATAGTGCGTGCTGCGACCAAACTACTACGCGGGAGCACTGTTTATACAGACTATGAAAGGCAGATGTTGTGCTATGGAGGAGTGAAGTAGAAGGGAGTGTTCTTAAAAATACCTGGCTAGTGAAAAAACTGCTTTATTATGACCCCTAGTCGGCAAGGCTAAAAAACAGGGAAAAAGGATAGGGTGTTAAGGGAATTTAATGTTCACACATCCTATTGGTCGACATGTTTCTAGCCTATCCCTATCGGCTATTCTTCAGGACCTAGTTATTGAAAATAATTTCTCCAGGACTAGTTCCACTCCTTAAGTTGTGTACCTATACACAACTTTATGTATTGAAAACGTGCAACATTCGCACATTCACGCACAGGTGTGTAATGATTCATATCACCTGATCCTTTGTAATGTTATAATACGTATTGACTGAAGCTTGGGCTTCATGGTTGCCCCGGCGGGGAGTCCAACCTCTTAGGGCTATCACTGAGCTCAACCTCTCCCCTCCGACCCCGCTCCGGAAAAAAACGAGTAGGTGTATCAGAGGGGTCCGGCTGAGCTCAGTGATATGCCAATAGGGATAGGCTAGAAACATGTCGACCAATAGGGTGTGTGAAAATTAAATTCCCTTAACACCCTATCCTTTTCCCCCGTTTTTAACCTTGCCGACTAGGGGTCATAATAAAGAACTTTTCCCACTAGCCAGGTATTTTTAAACACACTCCCTTTAACTTCACTCCTCCATTGCACAACATCTGCCTCTCAGTCTGTATAAACAGTGCTCCTGCGTAGTCGTTTGGTCGCAGCACACCCCATTCCGTAGCGGAACGAGAAGGACCCTATGAGGAAGCATGCCACCAAGGGGTAACCCTGGTGGGTGAGGGTTTTACAAAATATAAAGGTTTTTCCCAAGATAAGGTACATTTACCTTTATTACTAGAAATAAGACTGGGTCTTTTGTTTCTATATGTATGTTTGAACTTTTCCTAAAAGTTTTTTTAAAAGGGGAGATAAGGGAGACGAGGAGAGGCAAGACCGTGTATCCTGCTGAATGTCATACAGATGAAGGAGTAGACAACACAAGAACACGACAGGAGCCAAAGGAGAGAAGTAAAGGAGGAAGGTGTAGAGTAAGTAAAAACCAGACAGGCAAACTGAAGAATTAAAAGTTGGGTTGGAAGCGGCAAAACAGTAGGTAGAGAATCAGATTAAGGGGCAGAAGCAATAATCAAAGTAAGAAAGGATAAGAGTAGAGATACCAATCCTAGCAGTATGTGAACTAAGAAATGAATGCATTTTCCACAGCTGAAATTGGCACAAGAAGACACTAGAGGAGATGTGATTGGAAAAGGATGGAGAGGATTTGAAGGGAATAACAAATCTCAAGGAGATAATGAAAAAGATGGAAAAGAACAGGATATGAAAGGAGGGCAGCTGTAGTTGGGAAAAAAGAATCATGGTTTTAGATGGGTTATGATGGAGGGAATGAAAGGACATCCAAGATTGTATCTTATGATTGGCTATAAGAAATGGTAAGGGCAAAATCAAACGAGGAAAACAAAAGTGGCCAGCATAAAAGTGAGAGGAAAGTATGATAGAACAGATCAAAGAAGCAAAAGGGGAAATGTAGAGAGAGTAGAGGCAACCACCAAAGACAGAGCCCTGACAAAAACTACAAAGGACAGAGAAAGAATCAGAATTTGCCCTGCCCAAAACAATCAGTGAGGTAAGAAGAGACCCAATCTACTACAGAGTCAGAGAAGCACAAGATGTTACCCAAAAACATGTATGAAGGTCCAGGCTGCCACATGCTAATTAACCATGCACTTGATGATACAGAAGTGTCATTTGGAGATTCCACTACAAAGCCTCAAAAGCAAAGGCTAATATGCAGACAGCAGCAGAGTTTGAAGAGCTCTATGAGGACAAGCTTATTTATGATAGGATTATGGATCGCTCTGGATGCCAAATGAAGATTTGACCACCTAGAACACTTTACAAGTAGAAACTGCTTTACAAATGAATTCAGTTGTTAAAGCTGAGCTCTGATACGATGGCGATTTTTTAAAAAGTCCTAGTACATAGCTTCAGCTTGCACTGCACGCTTCACATTGTGCAAAACGTGGCTGTTGCAACAAAAAGATGTCACTCCAACCGTCTGCCATAAGCAGGTTTCAGGTTCAGTTAAATTGAACTAGATCACTACATCTGTAAACCTCTGCAGGTGACAGATAGATTTTTGGATTCCTGGTGGACAACCTTTGCAAGAGACATGCTGACTTAAAACTGGGAGTGGGAGTGGGGAGGACAAAAGCAAAAACTTGAGGACCACCCTCCCAAAAAAGTCATAACACAACAAAAGAGCCCCAGTAACAATTAGCCAAGAAACTATATGGATCTTGCATCAGTGAAAAAGAGAGGACACGTCTACTAGGTGCTACCCTTTATAGGATGGAAGCTCTCGCCCACCTGATGGGTGGCATGCTTCACCATAGGGATTCTTCTCACATTGAGTGGAGTCTCCACTTTGCTTGCAGCGTCTCACAACTCAAGGTCTGCTATGCCCCTCAGCGAGCAAATGATGAGGCACTAGACACCCACCACTGGGATTCCAGAAGATAGTGCAGTTTTATTCACTTGTTAAAATTATGGATTAGTATAGCCATAACCTTTTGCCATTACTATTTTAATAATACAGAGAGGGCTAGGTGCGGATAAAAGCCTCCTGCTTTTCTTTGGGGCTACTACCAGGCAAGAAACAGGGTGAATGATTCCCCTTCAACTTTTATTCCTGCTCATTGGGGACAACATATAAAGAATAAGGTGACTCACCAATAGGCAGCTTTAACAATGTACGTCCACATTCCCTATGTCTACATCAGGAAGCTTTCCAGGTATCATAGATCTTCCTCTACTTATTAGACCTCAAGAGCCTTCCAATATCTTCATATAGTTGTACTCACACTGATAACGGCTTATATGAATGTGAGGAGGAGCCATATGATGAAACATGCCACCTGTCGGGTGGTGAGGGGTTCCTTCCTATAAATTGTAGTACCTCTAGGCACATCCACCCTCTTTCACTGGCATGAGATACACATAGTTTCTTCCTGGGGCTTTTTTGTCTTGTCACTCAAAACCAAGGACACTGCCTGCAATAGGCTTCCGTTGAGTCCATCAACCATTCCGGGTGACAAGACTTCCCAGAAGAGTCCCTCCCCATCCCACTCTCACAGATTTTACATGTAAGACACAAGTGTGCCCTACTTGCCATGTTGCTTTGGTTGTGAGTGGAAAGCAATCTCCATGACAAAGACAACAAATAGCCAAAGAGGAGCAGGTGAGAGGTGGCACAAGCCAGGCAGGAGAGTTGTGTGCATCAGAGAATCCAGGAAAGAAGAGGAAGCACAAATCCTTTGCCAACGCCAATCTCTGTTTGTATGGCCTTTCACTTCCTTAACCAGTGACCAGTCACCACCTCTCAGTCTGCAAACTGGCTCTCACTGACTTACGGCATACCACCTCTCCATGTCAAAGCTTTTCACTTCCTCTACCAATTTAGCCTCTCCCACCTTACGCTCCTTCCCCACCTCGCCTGTCATCCCCTTTATCCCTCTCTCTCTTAAGCGGTCAGTTACCACATTAGACCAATGCCAGACACACTCGGTCCTGGTCTGTCAACCACTATTGGGGTCCCATCCGTCTCTCTCAATGGGCTGTTGACTTACTATTGGTCCAGGAGCTATCATACTCTCCCATCATCCCCACAACCTGCCAGTCCCATCATGCAGAGTCTCTCCCTGCATGGGGACTGCCCAGGCCCACAGCAGTCCTCTCTTGGGCAACAACATTCTATAGACAGCCATTTGCGTCTCTTTTAAATGGCCCTTTGCATGTCCTACAGACCTACAACTTTAAACCCTCACCCTAAAATCATGGTCAGTCAAATCTTTTCTCCACGCTCAGATCTCCCCACCTTGAGTATTGTCCGTTACTAGCACCAGGTTATTGCCTATCACCAATTGCCAATGCTTATGGTGGCCAAGTCCTGGCTGCAGCTGGTCACCTCTTCCACAGCCTATCACTGCCATATCCCAGCTCAAGGCCTGTCTCAGAATGCTGCACGATTTAGTTCTGATGGCATTGTTTGTGGTTACTACGGTTTGTGGTTGCCCTGCCGAACTGCATATTTATATCCATACCATCATCCCACTTTCCCCTATATCACTAAAGGTCCATCACCCAATGTACCACCCATTTGATGTCCCTGTTCATAGCAGAAGGTCTGTTAATGAGAATGGCACACATGTAGCTTACACACATTCTATTCATCACTATTAGGGACTCAGTTGTTTTCGGATGAATGAAGTATGTTTTCAGTCTTCCACCTGCTGGGATCAATGACCGGTCACCTCTTAGAACCAGAGAATTGTCAACCTTTTTACTCACTAGTCCCATTGGCTAACCACACCCTAATATCTTACTGCCCCAGCCTGGCACAAGTCCTGTCACCCAGTGTATGACTTTTGAAATCTTTGAGTTCAGGTGACCGTGGGCTACTAAAACTAGCCCATATACGTGCATCATAACACCCTATTTATTCATGTACCATCAGGTATACCAGAACCCACACATACTGAGCGAAGCTCTCACGACTGCTCTACATGCTGTACCTGCTCAATGTGGAAGCCGCCCTGCTACTGTTGTCTATATGTTCTGTGCATGTGAGGGAAGACTGCACTGGTGTTTCACATGCTGAACCTGTGAGGGGAGGAAGCTGCACTTTTGCTGCATATGCAGTAGCTATTCTGGAGGGAGAGACAGGTGTGCTGCTACATGCGATGTGTCCCAAAATGAATGGCATTACCAATGCTCATTTCCTTGGAGGTTTGCTCGAATGTTGACATATTAGTGACATAATACACTACTTACTAACTTTTCTCATCATTTCAATTGCGTCGATGGTCCCTTCGGTGGCAGCATTATCAATACATAACCACTTAAGGATAAATAACATACTGTGGTAACTACAGCACAAATTGTAGGTAATGACCACAGCTCGTTAAAGAAACGAAAGACATGACATTTTCCTCTGTAAAGCTGATAGGTGGGGTCTAAGTGAAATCAGCAGTGGCAGCTCCACCGTTATCGTGGAGGAGGGTCGCCCCCGCCTTGCTGAAAGCCAGCAGAGGCAAAGGACATAAATAAAATAATAAAACATTTTTATTATCATTTTATTTCTCGTCCTGCAGGCTGCCAGCTCAGCCGAGGGAGAGGCGGGGACATCCATAGTGACACTGCAGCAAGCACCATGGAGGAGTGGTGGGCACCCGAAAGGGCCGGCCAAACCGTCATGCGCACTTAGCCTTTCTCCAACCCGAGCTGCGTAGCACAGCCAGCTGGAGAGGCAACACAGGCTCCCAGTTTCTGTCTGAGCGACGAACCATGGCGCTCAGACCAATCCCAGCGCAGCTCTAATGCTGGGAATAGTATTCCCAACATCAGAGCAGCGCTGGGATTGGCAGCTGGGTGCCTGCGCAGTGTGCAGCAGTTCCTGGAAGGAGGCGAGGATCGGGAGGAAGAAAGCGGCGGTTGGAGCAGGTAAGTGCCATTTTATGTACTTATAATTCTGTGGTGTTTTGTGTTCCCCTCCCCACTGCTTCACGGTATGAGTGGCCACTACTGGAAATCAGAAAGTTACTCTTACAATTAGTGACCAAACCACAAACAAAAAAATAGCATAAAAATAACTAGGAGAGCTTTTTATGCGCCTAGCTGTTGATTAACAATGCAACATATGAGTAAACCATAAGTGCAATCTTAGGCGTGAACCAAAACGGTTATTTTTATCAGCACTGAAAAGATAACTGCCAAGTCTTACTGTTACTTGGTTTAATGCAAAGTAAAAAAAAATGTTTTACAGAAACCAAAAGCTAAATTCATAACTTGCGGGACTTCGTTCTTATAGTCTCAAAGCGAGAAGACTAATGGGCAGCACTAGAACCCGACCGCCAGATTCCAGCAGTCAAGGCCACTATTCAGTTAAGAATAGATTATGGTAATTACATGCTTCTAGTCAGTGATTAATTTATTTAAAAAAATAAGTTCCGGGGTCATCTTCAAGGGGCCACTGCCGCTTGGACCATCCATTGCGCTTGACAGCACTGCCAATAATAATACCAACACAAAAACTAACCATCACACCCTACAAGTGTGACAATTCAAACCATTCCCCACCCCAAAGCTATAAGTATGGCTTGGATTGCAGATTTGAGTCATTTTAGTGTACACTGAATTAATAAACAACTGTTGTTGTACTTGTATCCAAATTAGACAAACAGTGCCACCATATGGCATACTGTCATAAGCGCCGGTTCTTTCACCTAAGTGAAGTTGCAGAGAACCGGAAACCACCAGCTCAAATTAAGCACTGCTGCTAGCAGCACCCCAACATCAATCTGTTTTGCTTACAAAGGGCTGAGATGTCAGCCGTACATCTGATCTGTGGGCTGAAAACATTTGATCCAGTATTACAATCCAGTGAAGCCTAGCACAGGCTTCCCGTACCTCCCAGAATCATATATAATTAGATCAGCATAGTGTACAAAACTATCCAGTCTCAATCACCTGGTTTTATGTCTAAAGGATTTTGCTGGCACAAGTCTTCCAGATCCAGCAAGCAGGTCTTCTGCAGGTCCCTAACAAACGTATTACTCGCTATGGAACTGGAGCCTTTTCAGTGGCTGTAGCAAAAATATCGAACCCCGGGCCTATAGCCCTTAGCAGTCAACATTGGTAGTCATTTCAGAAAGGATTAAAAACGTTCTAGTTTAATTGATAATTCATCTGTTCAACAATTCTTTTTTTCTAGCACTAAGAACCCAAATTTGGGTGATACCTGTGTTTTATAAATATACTTGATTGGCTGATGAAATTATGATTGTAAATTGGTCTTTTATCTAATGCGGGACTCGCTATCAGAAGGTGATAAATAAATGTCACTTACGCTCAGGATCAAAGATTCAATCTCAATAACCAAGTAGGACTGGCCATTAAGAGGCGATTGCAGCCTGTCCCAACTCTCCAGATACATGGAAGACACAGCCCTATAGAAGTAGTCATGCCCCTGTGCTCAAGAAAGTAGAGGGGCAGAGTCTTGTGTAAACCGCAGGGCAGTCTCGAGCAAGAAGGCATGGCAGGGTCACAGAGAAAAATGAGAGGGCGTGGTCATAGGAAACCAAGCAGGGTCTCTTCACACCAGTGCCTAATTTGTTAAAATAATAATAATAATAAATAACAAAAATAAATAAGTGCCAGGGTCCTTGTCAGGAGACCACTGCAGCTTGTACCACTCATTTCCCCTGCCACCGCTGCCAATGGCAGTACCAACACAACAACTAACCCTTACACTCCTACAAGTGTGACGAATCAGACTATTTCAGGCCCCTAAAGCTATAAGAATGGCTTGGGCGGAAGGGGTTAGTAATTTTTTAATGTATAATGATTTATTCAACAACAGTTGTTCTGCTCTTTTCTAAATTAGACAAACAGCACAACCGCGTGGCAGACTGTCATAAGTGCCTGCGTTGACAATTAAGTGCATGTGCCGAGCACCAGCTCAAATTAAGCACTGCTCGACACCAGTATGGCAATCCCTTGATAAACCTGAACACTCATGTGAAACTGGGAAGGGACATTCTTGGGTAACCAGCAATGCAAGCACACAAAGGTGTAGTAAGCAGCAGATCTGTATTTTTTTTATTCAACAGACTGTTTTGCAACCCATCAATAACAGTGGAAGTGATATACGTCATAACTTCAACCAGCGGTACTCCGAATGCCCATTATTTCATTGTCAGTTGCTTAGACCACAGCCATCACAGAGACTATGGCTACAGATCCAACCTGCCATTGCAGAGGTTGGTCAGATTTACTATTTTAACTCCAATACTAACAAGATGGGTACTAGAGAGTCATGTTAATGTTAGATCTGTGGCCGACGTGACAGTCGTTCTTGGCAATGGTTATTTGAAGTGATTTAGTTGCACCACTGAAATGAAGGGTTTCACATCTTGACAACAATATTAAAAGGCAAGTCTTGAGGGTTTGGTTTACCATGTAGAGCTCTTCCACGTGATGCTATTCATTGGAATGGCATAGGAAACAATTGCCTCCCACACCCTTGAGGGTCCGTCTATGAACAGTTACGTGGTCTAAGCTGGTGGCCAGTGCTCAATTTATTAAAAAAATATAAAAAAAACTGTGCCAGGGCTCTAGTCAGGAGGCCTCTGCAGATTGCACCATCCATTGCCGCGGCCAGCGCTGCCAATGACTACACAACTATTGACCAGCACACTGCTACAAATGTGACAATTCAGCCTATTGCAGGCCCCCAAAGCTATAAAAATAGCTTAGTTGGGCCGGTATTAAATGTTTTTAATGCATATGGCATTAATAAACAATTGTGGTTCTTCTCGCCTCTAAATTATACAAACAGCACCACCATGTGGCAGCTGTCAAAAGTGCCGGTGTCGACAATTAAGTGCCAGTGCCGACAATTAAGTGCTGGTTCCAAGCACCGGAAACCACCAGCTCAAATTAAGCACAGCTTGTGGCTCACTTAAACATGCCCTGAACGTTTATTGTCCATAATCATTCCAATGGTCAGTTGAAGGTTTCTTAGAAATGAAAGTGGGAGAGAAGGGTTTACTGAAGTTACAACCAAAATCCATATCTTTGCCCCAGTTGGTCAAAGGCAGCATTTAAAACTAGCTGGTCTGCCTACTGTCAGGAAGCCGTACAGGCCTGTTAAAAGGAACAAACTGTGCCGCTCATGAAAGGTTCACTCAAGAAGCAAGCAGTGACAGCTCAAACAGCAAGATGGGCCATCTCTCAAGAAACCATCAAGACCTCCCATAAGAAAAGGAGACAGCTCATAGAAAGTAAGGGTCACTGGTGACAGAAGTCCTTTTCTTTACATCACTTGTCAGGACTTCCGCAGCCCTTCTCATGAAAGATTTTAAGGTTTAAAACAGAGAATGATGACTTACTGACGGAAAGGGGATAAAGTGGAGGGTTTAAGTTCCTCCGAGTACAACTTCATTGTACCAATAAACGTGATCACAGGAAAAACAAGATTTCAGTAGGAGTAAAAAAATAAAATAATAATGAAATACACAATTTTAAAATAAAGAATACTTCATTAGGTGTTTACATACTTTAAAATCAATTTCCAGTATGAAGTATCTCAAATATGAACTTGGTGAATAAAGATCAATGCTTGACATGGTCTCTTATGTTTCACAAACCTTATTGGACAATCGACAAATTTAGTTCGCCAATCTAAAACTAGCAGTAATTCAAACTTGCGGCCTTGAATAAATGTGATTCTGGGTATTGTAATGCTTTGCTTTTCATGATCTTTCTTGTGACAGGTCATCAAAATGTGCCTGAGGGAAAGAAAACCGCAGTCGTAACCTGAGCGCAACTCTGAACAAAAAGATGTACAGCAGACTAAAATTGACACCACTTTAGGGAACTAACACAATTTGAGACGGGCTTTCATTCTTTGCTCTGCAGTGAAAGAGAGAGTTACAGGGAGAAGGCCTCAACTATGAGGGACAACAGACCACTTACCGGCACAGGGCCACGGTCCCTGCCTTTGTGACTATAATTGCACAATGGCTCTCAGTCTGCGACGGGGGATCCATCGCTTCTCGTGTCACAGCTTCTGCTGGGCCTAGACCTTTAGATGATACCTATATGCTCGCTACTGCTACCCTAATCTCCCGAAGCATGCGCACCACCTAACCTACCTCTCTGACTGTCAATAAACATGGTGCTATTGAACATTCTCCCAAATCTCTCCCCACTGCAGCTGAAAGGAGATATTAGCTCCTTTTTCTGCAGCTGAAAGGGGATCTCATGATCCTCATATGTCAGAAAATCAGCAGTACATGTCTCAGTCATCTCGCATGTTCCAAAGATACAAAACATAAGCATTCTTTAATCTAACACACATACACGAACATTCAGACCTATTTAAAAAGTCAGAGAATGGATATATGTAGAAAAGAAACCTCCCAGGACATGGGCTGAAGGCATTAAAGACTTCTGCTCAAAAGTCAATAAAAGCAGATCAAATCATTTTCATCTTTCTTTGCCCCACATCTTCTGTTGTTTCTAGTCGCGAGGCTCAAGGCACATCCAGTGCTCAAGAGAAACCGACTGGAAGCTTGTTTGCAACTTTCCAAGCCTTCAATTTTGTGTTGTAGCATTTATTTAGTGCTTCATCCTCTGGTGGAGACAGAAGGCGCTACAAATTGCATCAGGATCCTGGGTGCCCTCCTCCTTTAGTATTATGAAGGGGGGTTTTCTTCATCATATACTTATATAGCGCTTCTGTGCCCTTTACCACTTGTCACATAGCAAGACTATCAACAAAACATGGTTCTCATTCTATTTAACTCCGAAATGTGATAAAAGGTTGAGCTGAACAGACTCGGATTGGATTATGCAAAACGTGGTTTTACATATCCCTCAGCTGTGGGGCCAGGCCCACCTGAGCCAATGACCATCATCTGCTGGATTTCATCACAGAGAGAAAGACGTTATTTGATTGGTATTCAGGATCGGTTTCTAAGCAACACTCTAAACTGCAGTTCACAGATCATTTTTGTTCGATGGTGATGAACTTCCAAAGCACGGTCTTGTGCATTGGTACCAATAAAAAAGAAAAGATGAAATCTTGCTCACTACGATGGGTACTCGGTGGATTTGAGGAGACACTCCATGCCGGTACTGTCTACCAAAAGCCTCGTTAAATACATCCGACAAAATGTTTCACTGTTCTGCTTAATGAGTGGATTTCCGTTACATGGATTTACCTAAAAAAAAGGGGAGCAACTTGCCTCTCTCAGACAACTGCGCATGCGCAGTAAAGAACAGTTAGCAAATGCACATAATTTATAAAAACGTGCCCATGAGTCTACTAAACTCATTCTACGGCACACGCCGAAGGTTTAGGGATTCGAACTGAATTTAACGATTAATGCCTCTGGGTCATTATGTCAATACTTGAGAATGGCGACGTAGCCACAGCAGTAATGTCAAGCCTTGTTTTTCTTGGTAGGAATCTAGGCCCTCACATCAATTCTTTGTAGTAGGTCGAGAATGATAACGGCAGCCATCTCTTTGATGGATCATGTGTTACATAGACCTAGTAGGATTTGGTCACAGCACTAACTAAATGTACGCAATCATAAATAGAAAGTTCATTAAGCATTAATAAGTTAAAATATTGAGACTGGGTGAGACGGTCAGAAGCAAGCATGTTTCATGCAGTGGCGGCTGCTACGGAGCAGAAGTGGTAAGGCAGCGGGGAAGAAAATAATATTTACCTGCCGCCCACCGCCTCTCCTCTGTCCTCTTCTGTTCCTATTGACTACCAGCAGTGCACAGACTCCCAGACTACCCTAATACTATAACCAGCATGACAGCAGCGTCTTGATAGGTCTGAGCAGCCTGGTTTGCTGCTCAGAAAGTGCCTGGAACTGTTCTCCACCTGGCTGTGCAACACAGCGAAGAGGAGAAATGCTAAGTGAGCATGTCGGTTTGGCCGTCCTAAGATGGCCGGTCAAACCGTCATGCGCACTTATGGTGCTCCCCACTCCTCCTACCTGCTCTGTGACGACAGCCTAGCCCAGGGGTACTCACAAACTTTCTCTCGGGGGCCAAATTTACAGTGTGGTTTGTGGCCGAGGGCTGCACCGGTGGGGGCGGGGTCAGTGGTGGAGGGGGCGGGGCTAGACCAACAAAAAAAAAAACTGACCATGAGGTTGAACACAGACCCCTGCAGCGGACGCATTCATCCACTGAGCCACCAGACCCAGCATACACACACACATATGTATACAGTTCATTGGGGATTTGTCCATCAGAAGAACCGCACTTGAACACAAGCTGCTTTTCCCCACAAGCTTTTATTAGGTATGGTTCATCGCGCTTGCCTGTAATTATTCACACCTGACTGAGCCCGACGCGTTTCGATGACTCTCTTCCTCAGAGGCTCACACAGTCAGTAGTATGCGAATGAAAGTTCCCCGAGTCCTTGTTTGGCAGTATATCGTACGCAACGTGCTGTCTCATATAGAGCAGCCCATTTGGTCATACGACATACTGCCAAACAGGGACTCTCTCTCTCCCGGTCTCGCTCTCTCTCTCCCGGTCTCCCTCTCTCTCTCCCGGTCTCCCTCTCTCTCTCCCGGTCTCCCTCTCTCTCTCTCCCTCTGTCTCCCTCTGTCTCCCTCTGTCTGTGTCCCTTTGTCTCCCTCCCTCTCTGTCTCCCTCCCTCTCTGTCTCCCTCCCTCCCTCTCTGTCTCCCTCCCTCCCTCCCTCTCTGTCTCCCTCCCTCCGTCTCCCCCTCTCTCGGTCTCCCCCTCTCTCTGTCTCCCCCTCTCTCTGTCTCCCTCTCTCTCTGTCTCCCTCTCTCTCTGTCTCCCTCTCTCTCTGTCTCCCTCTCTCTCTGTCTCCCTCTCTCTCTGTCTCCCTCTCTCTCTGTCTCCCTCTCTCTCTGTCTCCCTCTCTCTCTGTCTCCCTCTCTCTCTGTCTCCCTCTCTCTCTGTCTCCCTCTCCCTCTTCCTCCCTCTGTCTCCCTCCCTTTTCCTCCCTCTGTCTCCCTCCCTTTGCCTCCCTCTGTCTCTCTCCCTGTCTCCCTCTCTCTCTCCCTGTCTCCCTCTCTCTCTCCCTGTCTCCCTCTCTCTCTCCCTGTCTCCCTGTCTCCCTCTCTCTCCCTGTCTCCCTCTCTCTCCCTGTCTCCCTCTCTCTCCCTGTTTCCCTCTCTCTCTCTCCCTGTTTCCCTCTCTCTCTCCCTCTCTCTTTCCCTGACTCCCTCTCTCTCTCCCTCTCTCTCTCTCCCTGTCTCCCTCTTTCTGTCTCCCTGTCTCCCTCTGTGTCCCTCTGTCTCCCTCCCCCTCTGTCTCCCTCCCTCTCTCCCTCCCTCTGTCTCCCTCCCTCTCGGTCTCTCTCTCTGTCTCCCTCCCTCTCGCTGTCTCCCTCCCTCTCTCTCCCTCTGTTCCCTCTCTCTGTCTCCCCCCCTCTGTCTCGCTCCCTGTCTCCCTCCCTCTCCCTCCGTCTTCTACATCTCTCTGCCTCTCTCTGTCTGAGAACTCATTGTCCTTGTGACGAAAATTAAACATGCACCCATTCTAAAACCCGCCAAGTTCTACAGGCCATGCTGACCTGTAAGTGGTAACTGGGTGAAGATTAGATTCTGTGTGCTGATTTTTGGCGTCATCGGTGATCTTTGGCAGTTGCCAGCCCACAAATACAAGCCCCCTGAATATGGGCCAAACGTACTTTAAAAATATTTTACTGGCATTTATTTTTGTAAAATGGAAAACAAGCACAGTCCAGCAACATCAGTGGACAATTAAACTATGCTTCATTTCCCATGTTCATTCACATCTTTGCTTGGAGCAGTATGTGGCAAGAAGGAATATCTATGTACAATTATTTAACCACCTGTGTGGCAGCTCGGGATGAGACAGCTTTCCGGGCCACAGCCGCACCCGAGCACTTCACAGGTCTTTAAAAGACCATTTGCATGTTAATGAGGCCTCGCTGTTTCACCCCTTCTAAGAGGCCCTGCAGCGCCACTCTGCCTATTGCTTAAAGATTCAGCCCCCCCCCCCCCGAAATCAGCTCCACTCTGCCTATAGCTTAAAGATTCAAGCCCCCCCCCCCTCCCCGCCGAAAATTGCGAGGCACTGGTTTTGCGGATGCTTCTTTCATCCCTTACCCAATAAATGCGGCCCCCGAGGAATAACAACAGGCGGAATTGCAGTTGATTGCCAACTGTCTGTTGTTTTACTCGAGGGCCGCATGGAAAGGGCTGGCGGGCCGCAACTGGCCCGCAGGCCGTACTTTGAGTACCGCTGGCCTAGCCCCACCCCGACCTAAACTGGAGCAGTACTGAAAAATAAAATGATTAGAACATGGTGTTATTATTTTATTTTAACGTTTTGCACTGCTCAGACAGCAGTGGGGCAACGTTCCTCCGCCTTAACGGAGGAGCCGCCGCCGCTGGTTTCACGCATTGGTTACTGCACTTAGAATCTCCATCATTGTGTTTTAAGGCACACACGCAAAAGTTCTAACAAAAGTAGAGTGTCTATCTGGAAAGCCATTAAGGTCCCTCTTTTTCCCTTTAATCATAATTTCGCTTAGATTGCCTTTCTGCTCTTCTTACATTAGTAGCAAGCTATTCAAATGTTTGCGAATCTGAAATACCCTACTGTGGTCGCATTTCTTCATTTGACGTACAAACTAAAAGTGGAAGCATACCGATTATCCTTAGCAGCTGCACCGATAGAGGAACATTTTTTGTCACATTCCCAGGAAATGTATCCATGACTACGAGTAGCGAATGGATACAAGGGAGGCAATAACAAAAAATACGGAATCCTTTTAGTATATACATTTTGGAGTTACGGGAAAGGAGTAAGTAAAACAATATATTACTTTCTAGTCAATTCTGATGACTTTGAAGGAGAGCACAATTACTGATGGGTGTCCTCCAGGAACAGAATCCAGATGTTTCACACAAGTTCACAAATTACTAGAATGCATATCACCAACTGGACACAACCTAATTTGGTGGTTTAGGCAAGTGCCAAAAATGAGCTTGAATATTAGGTCACAACATCATCCCTATTGTGCGGCCCACGGCTAGAGGTCCTAATAAACCTTCAATCCCAGCTTTGTTGGAAGGACTGCAGCAACAGAGAACGAAAAGTGAAGAACAGGCTGAGCCCACAGGGCTCGTCATGCCAGGCATGCCCAAGGAATGCGCTGCCACTTGTTCTTTGGCTGCCGTCCACGGCTACATTGTCAAACATGCCACTTCTCCGTTGGCCAACAGCCCTCTGCCTAACGGATAACGAGTTCTGCAGCGGCCAAGATTGGAGCTGTGAAATAGCTCCCACTGACCTCTGGGTGTTTTGGGAGATAGGACTGCCATTAATATCTCAAGATGAAGCTCTGAGAGACACGCAGTTTCTATCCGCATTCAATGCTCGTTCCTGGGTATCTCGTTCCTTGTTTGTTATGGATGTGTATTGGGATCCCCGGGGGAACGTAAGTGCTCAGGGTCACCTGAGATTTCATTCTTGCTTGCAGTATTTGTTTTCGAAGATCTGACGATAAACAAGCTCTTGAGGGCTTGAGAGGACAACGGCTCATCCCGGTCTTGTCCACGTGCAAGTAAAGACTGCAGGCTCACAAATCTTCCAGCTAACGTCAAATGTTGCCAACAATGGAGGAGACTGTGCATGCACTGAAGCTGGAAGGAGAGTATTTGAACAACCCCCAAGTACGTAAACCTGGATTTTAAGTACACCATTTAATATAAGAATAATTAAAAAATGGTCCAATAACTATAAAAGAAAATTTAACCTAAAATCTTTACAGTAAGACAGAGGGCTCCGAGCACCCGCTAGGGCTGTGGTGATAATGGTCTTGATTTCCGAATATGATAGGTAGATGTTTGTTAAAATGAGCCAGTTTAAAGACCAGTGTAGTCATTCTCCTTAGCCGGCGAGAAAGCCTGGGGTGTGACTCTGTTATACTAGCCCTCCCCTGTCTATAGTAAAGCCATCAGTTGCCCCTGGACTTGGGGAACTGGCTTGAGGATCTTATCCCACCAACTCTGAGATAAGGCACACCAGTGGCAGTAAACGCACCGGGGATGGGCGCCATTTGGGAATGAAAAGGGGCTACATTATAAATGCCACTTGACATGTTCAGTAATTGGTCTGACGCCAACTGCACACGCCATCCATTTGCACTTTACAAAGGTCACTGCACTTGCACTGATTGAAAGCCCTCTACCCGAGGCTTTACATCCCACTTCCTTGCACCGCTACCTGCAACACTACCTCTTGAATACGCATCAGCTTCCGTCTAATGTGATGCCCGCTCAGTACAGAGTGCACCTACTGTTAGTGGAGTGGATGTAGTGGCACCCAGGCCGGATCTAGGAGGAGGCAAACTGGATTCAAATTATGCCTGTCTCTTGCTATCTGACCGTGGTATAGAGGAATCCATTTTCCTTGCTTGCATTACAGTCTACCCCACCCTTGCTAAATCACTGGGAAAGAAGACCATCCCTTGCAGGACCGCCTCCCCCGCCTTTGCTTCCTTTAGAGCACAGAACAAAATGTCAACTGGACGTTCAAGAGGTAACACTCACAAGGCCTTTTGCTCATCAGACCCCTCTAGACCAAGCACGTAGAAGGACTATGTACTGAACACTTTGCCTCCAGACATGCCTTATAAGAGTACGTGAGTGGTAACACGCGGCCTCAGAGGCAGCACGTGACTTCAGAAGCTCTCAGCCCATTTACGGCTCACCTTCTGAGCACAGAGATAACAACCTCACCGATAACAAACACTAAAGTGGAGCGCAGGGCTGCAAAATGTAAAATGCAGTCCAGCTTGTCAGACAGAAGAGAAAACAATGAGTGCCAAAACCACAGCGGGTACGTAACTCTCACAAGGGTTCCTTACAACGAACAGAGCGCGCATTCAGTGGGACCTAAATGCAGAACATTGCCAAGAAGCAGGTACAAAAATAGTCTTGGTTTCAATGCACTCTTTGCAGCAATTAATATGCTTATGGCAGGTATTCGAGGAATCCAAAGCATGCTGAGGCTGGGAGTTAAAATGGCTGCTGCAGAGTCACCAATCACACACTGCAGCTGAAAAGGGTTTCCTTGCACAACCTGGCTACTGTCGCAACCCTAAAGAAAAGGGCAAAGTTCACTACATGGCTGGGCTATACCACTTCAAATCTTTGCTCGACCACAAGATTGCCAGTTTGGCATCTGTAATGAACAGCAAGATTGTAAACTCCAGAATGTTATGGAGCTGTCGACTTCAGTCCTCCACTGATTTGTGAGGTTGCCTGTCTCAGACCTGTGCTGACCCGAGGGCTGCCTCTTTCACATTAAAATCAGGAGTAGGAATGTCCATTTCAGGTTTGAACACTTCATTTGGAGTGCCCATTGAGACAGGCTGGCAGACTGCCAGTGGTAGAGTCCAGTTCAGGCGCTTCACCTTCGATTTCAAGGTAGTCCCTGACCTCGCCCTGCAACCCTTAACTTGCTAACTCTACTTTATGGGACCCTTACCCTTGATTACTGTGCCGTGTAAAGTTTCAACTCTTTCTCTTATGTAACACCCCTTACCAGTGCTCCATTTCACCTGCTCTGCCCACTGCAAGGACCACCCTCCCAGGTGGTCTCAAGGCCACCGCTATCATGCAAACCTTTGAGATGGTGCTCACGTTTTCTTAACCTGGAAACCCACCTAAACAGATATTGGTTGATTCCCACCATCCTTGAACCTTACCCCCGCCCACCCTCCTCAACCTTGAGATCCACCTAATCAGATACTGGGGAGTCCCACCCTCCTTGAACCTTACCCCCGCCCACCCTCCTCAACCTTGAGATCCACCTAAACAGATACTGGGGAGTCCCACCCTCCTTGAACCTTACCCCCGCCCTCCCTCCTCAACCTTGAGATCCACCTAAACAGATACTGGGGAGTCCCACCCTCCTTGAACCTTACCCCTGCCCACCCTCCTCCGCCTCGAGATCCACCTAATCAGATACTGGGGAGTCCCGCCCTCCTTGAACTTTGACCCTCACCCTCCTTCTCCTTGAGATCCACCTAAACAGATATTGGTGAGTCCCGCCATCCTTGAACTTTGCCCTCCACCTCCTATGTCAGGAGGCTCACAAAGCACTAACACGCTGGCCTCCAATCGTCACTGAAGAGACACCTCCCACCTCATCAGAAACAGGAATAACAGATGTAGAACCACCACCTTTCAACATTACACTTCATCTATATCCCTCCGCAAGCTGCACTGGCCGTCTGCTGTGTAAAGTGCTTCTGTACACAACGCTCCTGCACCACTGGCAGCAGATTCAATTCAGATCTACAGAGAGCCCTACGAACGGCCATTGTGAGGTGCACCCTTGCTCGGGGCCACCTTTGCACAACAGAAAACAATCACAAAACAATAAAAGGGACACGGTGTGTTTATGGAGTGCCACAATATCTGGGCACTATATAGAAAGAATTGGTGATATCTAAAACTGTGCAGGACGCTGGAGGTGGGGGTTTAGAATATGTGTTGGGTTCCTAGAATATATCATAGAATACTGTTGAAATTATGGTGAGAGACGCTGCCTTTGGGACATTCCCCCATACATCCCAGAAATCTGTCACTAAAAGCAAATATTTTACTACTTCTCGAAGTAGAATGCTTTCCTTTTACAGGAACAATTTAAGCAGTTATATATGTAACGTATCTGTTGCCTGATGAAGGTGCTGCATCACAGAAATAACAAGCATTGGCATAGCCAATAGGTCTCGCTTTTGGGACCTTATAAGTGTTTAGCCATGCAACAGTTGCATAACTAAATACTTATAAGGTCCCAAAAGCGAGACCTATTGGCTATGCCAATGCTTGTTTCTGTTTATTACTGCTCTGTAGTAATGGCGGTGCACGGGTGCCACCATTACTACATAGAAGTAATAAACAGGAAAAAAAAACGGGCTCACGGGAGAACATCGAAAGTGATCGCAATCGCGATCAAACATCAAAGCGGCCGTGCGGCTGCGAAAGTGAGGCACATGCACTGTAGCTCTAGGCTTCAGTGGTAGCACTTTTTTGAGCACTCACAAAAAGTCTAGCCAGACCAGCGCATGTGCTGGGTCAGGCGAGACCTAATAAAGGGGTTTCCGTACTCGGGTAGGAGTTACCATTAAGGTTCGGCAGCAATTCCTATATGCTTGCCCATGTGTCTCGCCATAATCCCCTAGCTTGGACAGAACTCTCCCCCAGCTCTTCAATCCAACAGAAGACAGTATCCTGCGGTGAAGTCAGACCCCATCAAGCATGTAGCTAGGTCCACCTACCCTACACATTATCTTCACACACAAAGCAACGCAGAGTTACAATACTGTTCACTGCCCTTCCACACTACAGAGCATTGGAATGTTACAAAATGGCAATTTTCAGAGGACAAACGGGAGACAAAAATGTAAAATTGCACCCAAAATTTACAAAAAAACACCACATTCAGACAGAATTCAGAGAAGCCTTACAAAAGAATATTATTTCTTCTTAAGAAACGTAATTCAGTGAGAATGATTTTCTCTGAAGCCTAAATGAAACTTGTAGATCGGTTAACCCGCGATAGGAGGTACTGACTCTACGACATAAGCCAGGCATACTGACAATATTGAGCATGATTAACAATCCAGAAAATACTATGGTCCACCAATATTTTAAAACTGATAGCACACAAGACCATCGAGCTGCCATTTGGCGCAAAAGAAACTGATGCCATCACTCAGCACACAGCAGCCAAGGGATAAAACTACCACTCGGTGACCCTCCATCACGCCAAAATAATGTTCACGACCCAATGAGAGCTGCAAACAATGGACTTAACATACACGACTTGGACTTCACTACCCTGCGCACAGCAGCTACTATTTTCACTATGTGTTACTGAGAAACTCGTCTGAGAGCATGCAGATAAAAGCACGCTCCAGAAATCCAACAAGAGTACCTTTGGGATCTGCCAAACCAATGTTTCTTATGGTCTAATTATTATTATTTTTTTAGAGTTTTATATAGCGCGAACTAGACCCGAAACATCTGGTATCAATATGCTTTACATAGCACCAGTTTCGTTACAGAAGGACACATTCATTTTTGTTAGGCACAGGGAGATTAAGTGATTTGCCCAGAATCACAGGATGTTGAACATCGTTGCCGAGACTCGAACCCGGTTCCCCAGCTTCGAGGTCGACCGCTCTAGCCGTAAGGCTACATCCTCTCCCCAAAAGAATACAACAGGTATACACTAATACAACAACTGGAGATTAAGGCCAGGCTTCAAGAAGAGTTTCTCTCTCTTTCGGTCAATAGCTGAAACCTCTCACAACTAGGAACCACATGACTGCATTCCCGTTCACAAATGGAGGTAGTAATTTGGGCAAGATTTTCTAATATTTCATCCATAAAAGAGCATCCATGCCAGATTGTCGGATGTGAACATGCAACACATATTTACACAGTGGTTAGTTACCCTACAAATCTGGTCCAAATAAGCACTATTTAATTTTTTTATTTATTTTTTTAAACTGCCAGGGCTTTCATCGGGAGTGCACTGCAGCTTGCACCACCCATTCCCCCTACTTGTACTGCCAATGACAGTACAAATACAGCTACTAACCATCACACTCCTACAAGTGTAAAAAATCTGACTCTTCCGGGCCACCCAGCACTATAACAATGGCATGGGCAGCAGATATCAGTCATTTTTAATGTATATTGAATTAATAAATAGCTGTTATTGTGCTCCTCTACAAATTATACAAACAGCACCACCAAGTGGCAGACTGTCATAGATGCCAGTGAAGCAATTAGGTGCCAGTACTGAGCACCGGAAACCCCTGGCTCAAATTAAGCACTGCAAATAAGACTGTTGATGACCAGTATTGACATTACTGTCAATTCCGGGGACAACGAAAAACAGGCTGAAACGATCTTACTGATTTACACAGATGGCTATGATGGAATATAACTAGCAGGGCCCGACTCGTCCGCATTAGGAAGGCGTTCAAGCCTCCTGCTTCTAGGTCCTTAGTTTGGTGAAGGTTCTTACAATCTGGCAGATGTTCAGCAGATGGGAAACAAGCTTAATAGTTCCACAACAGTTCCCACAGAGTGGACCTCCACTCCCAAATCAGAAACTATCATTGACTTTTATTAATATTCTTTTTTTTTTTTTTTAAATGACACAAAACACGACAAATCATGGGATCTGACTTACCTTATGGATTCCACATTGCCCCTGTAATAAGGGTATGGAACGTACACTAGGGAGTGGAACCTTATATGCCAAATCTAGGCTGTGTAGATACACTCTGGCATGCATTTACTTCAACGACTATGGATAGGGAACCTCTTCTCCAAAATCCCCACCCACGCAAGAAATGTCACTCACAAATTACACTTTAAACCAAAAATGTGCATCAGAACACAGAATACTAGGACATCAGAAGCAGTTTCGTAGAACTGCTTATGTAATTTAGAATTGCCCTTTGACCTTTTTTTCATCAAATTTCCCTTTGATCATCAGGAGCATCTTTATACATTACCTAACCTACTGGGTTGATTTTTAGTTTGCATTACTGTAATTCACCTTTTTTGCTATGTAACCTCGAAGTGTACAGTCCCAGCATGCCATCTGAAATCAGCCAGAACGTCTGCTATGATACAGGTATTCTGGAGGACCAGGGGACAGTTGACATCTTTTACAAATTTGCAATAAAATAACTTAACGGGGAAACGCTTGGTTTACTTGAATATGTCTTTGTTTAATTATTTTTTTGAAATTGGCATTTCTAAAGGGTTCACTGGCGTTAAGAAAATCCATACACTACATGGGTACGAATAGGAGAAAGGGCTGAATGTATGTTTAGACTAAACGACTTCCGAACATTGGCACTGCATAAGGCCCCAGAATATTCCGCTTGGGATTTGCAATGTAGACGTCTTCTTCCCAAGACGACATCAAACTTGGCCCAGACTCTCCAGAGAGCAGCACCTGGTCCCCAGTCAGGCTCCAATGCTCCTGTCACTGCACTCCAAAGGGCACAGCAGCAGTTTCTGCTAGGGGAAGGAGGACGACAGCATATCTATCCTCGGTTACACGACAAGGAGGAAATCAAATTAAGCATAATGGACACAAGGCAAAAGTAGAGAGGCATTCTGAACAGCGTGAGAGCCACAGTAACCGATACTGCAGCAGACTCTAGCACAGCATGCATCGACAAACGTTTCACACACCGCTGGCATTGTTTCAATATGCACGCACACTGAGGCATTGCATCGACAGAAGAAAAGTATCTGCATCGCTCTCATCCTGCCGTCCGACATTTTGAAATGGACCGCATTCAAAATGCTAGTACATGTAGACCCGCCTCCAAAGGCCGCCTCAACTGAAGAGGAGGTTCTCCCTCTTCCATCATTAAAAGCATCACCATCATCTCTGCCTCCTTTGCAGAAAGCTTTTACACAACACACTGAAAACTAAACAAATCCTCCAGTTATTGAGCAAAGTCAACCCTAAGCCCGCCATCCTAACCAATGTCCAGCCCGTCACAGACCTACCCTCCTAGTAAACATCATAGAGAAACCAGTCCCCATCCAGCTACAAAGTCAAATGGCAACTGTCTTTCATAGTTTCCGACCAAGCTGAAGCACCATGATGTCAAATATCCAAGTTGTCCAAGATGCCCTTCTCTTGACAGCAGTAATTCTGGCCTTTTGGCCCTACTTGATCTTTCAACAGCCTTCATCCTACCAAACATTCCCCATCCCTTTATTAAGTTGGTTTGCCTCATTCCTCTCCAATCGTCCATAACTGGTTCAGATGGGCACCCCCAGATCTGAGCAATGAAATGTGACCAGCAAAGTGCTCAATAAATCATCGTATTATTCTTAGTCTTAAATGTCTAAATGTAGCCTCTGAATCTTCCTGGTCAATTTTAAGAAATGATCCAATTTTGGTCGTGGCCCCTCAATTTATGCATGTCTGGATTTGCTGGCTTTAGAACTCTGTTCACTCTACTACTGATAAACAGTAGTCAAGTGCCTGTGCCTCCCCTTTAAAACATGCGTTGTACGATGGAACTTCCTTCTTAACTTTCCTGTAAATCCACTTTAAATGGTGCCATATGTGTTCAGCAGTGTGTATTTACACCACCCCTTTGTATGGCAGCAATATGCTTTGGAGGAGCACCACCCTTGGAGTAAGTGTGACTAGAGGGGGTCTCTCCTTGCCCACCACCAGTTCTAACTTGAAATAGGGGTAAACTCGTAATACCATTACTTATTAGAGGTAATTCCTCGACACGGAAGATCTGGTTTTTATGATACTCTTGTATCTTAACTGGAGGTGAGATGATCGATATACTGGGACAGGTAGAGTCCTGAGGAAGGCCGGCGTGACCCTGCACGGGGGCCACACACACACGGCCGAAACATGTTGACCACCTGGCAGTAAAGGAGGGGTGGTAGGAGCACATAGTATCTCCCAATCACCTCTGTCCTTCACGTTTTTAACTCTGGCCGGAGGGTCCAGGAATAAAAGTCTTAGTCACGGCGACACCTCTGAGCTAGTTTTAACTCACCTATCACTGCACTTTCACTACCGTCGTTCCCAGCCACTGTGACATATTTTGTTTCTTTTTGTGTTGTATTGTCTTCCCCTACCCTATTGCTCCACCCCATGCGTGGCTACGCCGGGGTGTATTGTAAGCAGCCCTAGGATGAAGCATGTCACACATTTGTGTGAGTGAGGGCAGTATTAGCATACATACCAGGTGCCATCACAAATAATCATTGTATTACTCCCTACTCCTTTTGGTGGATTAAGTATTGATGTGGGTTCGGAGTAGGTGAGTCTGTACTCTCACCCCTTCTTTTGTGTTTTCTTGCAATATGTTTCAGCCAAAAGCACCCCCATGCTCTAGCTATGCTGCTTTTTATGTGCACTGTAGTGGGACATGCCAGGGGATTATCTTTGCGATGTAGGAAAAGCCTATTTTATATAGTCACAAGTCCCCCCTAAAGTATGCCTTGCAAGTCCACAGGTCAGAGTGGTCATATATAACAATAGGGGCCCTATTTTTAAAACTAGGGTGGGGGGGTATTTATTCTGTTTCTTATAAAGGTTATTGCAATGAGTTTAGTTATGCAATTAAACAGGACACACTACATATTTGGGTTAGTGTGCCCTCACACTGAAATACAATCTAAAGCTATCTCACTATGTAGGCAAGGCGAGACGTTTAGGCCTAGGTGTGATTAAAGGATTTATTTTCCACCTTTGGTTATGAAAGGGCTAGAAAAATGCCTCAAAGATATTTCCTACATAGTTTTTAAAATCGGACAATGTTGAAACCAGATTTTTGATAACTTAAGCAGATAAGTAACTGTATAAATGGGAACTTTAGGCTGCCTTAGCCAGAAATGGCTTAAACACCAGTTCTGCCACTCATTACACCTCTAGAGCTGGAATACATAGATTTGGTTGGGAGAGTTAACTCTAGCTCAGAGGACAGTGGCTTCCCTCTAGGCTAAGGAAAAGCAAATGGGTGTTAACTACTTAGCAGGGATTAGCTATTTGGGAGTGGATAGGAACAGTTGATAGGACAAGGGCAGATGTATCACTACCTCTTTTGAGTTTGGAGATGCCAGGGGTAGCTTCTCCTATTCATTTCACACTAAGAGGGAAAACCAGTTTCGACCCTGTCAGGTAGGGGAGTGGCCAAGTGGCTAAAGACAAGACTGCCTGTTGGCTGCTGGGCCGCACCATTTTGAAAAAGGGGGTCCTGTATAATTGTACAGTAAAGCAACGAGGAAGTGCTGCACAAGGAGGTGGAAGACTCCAAGAAAATTATTAGACTTGCGAGACAGAATTTCTCCAATCACTGGCTATTGCACAGGATACATCTGTCGCCTCCACGCCACTTCCTCAGAACATTCCTGGACCGGGGATGACTCCTTCTGAAGAAGAACGCTCTGCTGTAAGAAGAATCTGGAATTCTGACCTTTGCTTCCTGTTGGAAGAGGAGGACTCGCACTAGGACTCAAGGACCTCTGAATCCTCCTGGCACCCAGGAATGGAACTGCTCTCCAATGGCCCAGTGGTTAGTCTCCTGTTTACCTGCTTAATGTGCACAAAATGCTGAACGGGCTCCTGACTCCAAGAGGGCCCAGTTGTCTAAAGGATGTTTAAAGAGAAAAAGACCCTGCATGAAACCTAGCTGGAGATTAGGGGCAAGACTTAGAGTTCGGTGTAAAGGAAATCCTGGTATCTTCATGAAATGCTAAATCTGGAAGAAGACACTCCAGTGAAATTTCTCCATCATCCTATTCCTGTGGTGGTGGGAATTCAACCAGTGGATTGTTATCTGGACTTGGTACTCTCTAACTATATTATGTCTCTCACTCTGTGTCTATGTTACATGGGTCACACTTTTCATTTTTAATAGAATGCTACTGTGCCTGTTTTGATGATCAAGTTTTTAAAATACTGTTTCCGAATCAATTACTGCACACAATTATGTTGTGTGTGAAGAAGCGCTCCATTTGCTTTAGTTTAAAACTACTGCAAGTGTATATCATCACTCTATGTAGGAAACAGTAATGACAGTTTTGTGGATTATGAAAACTATTAACTAAAGCATTGCATATACTGGACTGGACAGAAAAGTCTGGCATGTCCCGGAGAGGCTTATGAATTTGAAGTTTGTACTTGCATTTAGATCCTGCCACATCTATGGCAAATACTTACAAATGCTCAAGGAGTGCCCTGAAGTTGTACAAACGTTGGTTATCATCTCGGTAGTAACTAAGAAAATAAACCTTTTCAAATAAATAGAGAACTGGCTCTTAGGGAGGTGTATCTACTTGGCTGGATCAAAAAATGCAGCATAGAGGAAAGAGGTGGGCAGTTGTCAGCGGCGGCTTCTCCGATAAGGCGGTGGAGCGTCGCCCCACTGCTCTCAGTAGTGAAAAAAGGAAAAATAAAATGATAATAAAACATGTTATTTTATTTTACTTGCTGAGCCAGGTCCAGGGCGGGCGGGGCTGGGCCATCTTCTTTGACAGCAACAGGGAGGGGGTGGTGGCACTGTTGCAAATGCGCATGTCAATTTGGCTGGCCGTCTTAGGATGGCCAAATCAACATTCACATTTAGATCTCCCCACCCGAGCTGTTTTGCACAGTCGGGTGAAGAGAGGCACAGGCTCCCAGGCTCTGACTGAGCAGCAAATCAGGCCGCAGGCCCTGACTGAACAGCAAATCATGCCGCTCAGACCAATTCTGGCGCTGCTCTCATGCTGGGTATTACCAGCATGAGAGTCTGGATTGGTGTAGGGAATCTGGGAGCCACCAGTAGTCAAGAGGAGCAGAAGAGGACAGAGGCGGAGGCCAGCAGGCAACTGGCTTTTAATTTTTTGTTTGTTTTTCTCCCTCTTGCCGTTCCCTGCGCTGCCCCCTACTTTTTTTTCCCACAGCAGCCGCTACTGGTATTTGTACAAGTTGCTACCCCACAGAGCCACCCCCATCACTGAAGAAGAGGCTGAACGAAGCCCTGGAAAAAGTTTTTACACCTGCTTAAACATTTAAATGTAAACTTAGCTGCTGTGGTATATGCATACACCTGTGCAAGAGCACTTTAAAAAAAAGTCCGTGAGATGGCTTAAATCTGGGTACTTTGATTAGCAATTTAATTCCTCCCCTGCTCCATGGCTGTATTTATAATCCATGTGGAAAAATGGTACAGTTTAATATAGCATATAAATTAAGCCATAAGGAAACAAAAGGGACCTTACATAGGGAAGGTGGAATGCAGGGCCATTTAGAAAAAGTGGAGAATTTTGGAAGTCTGGGGCCCGATGAATTAGGGATCCATCTCGAATGAACCATTAAAATAGACCAAATAATCCATGACATGACAGCTACTAAAAGAAACATCTTCATCCTTGTACACTGCAATATTAAACCCAAACAACTTTAAGTAAAGTTTGGAAGGAATTTTTAACAGAAATCCATGCAATGAGTGCGAGGGGTTTGAGAAGGGGAAAATCCTTACATTAGTCTGCTGTGTCCACAAGAAAACTATTTAAAACAGAATTTCAGGCGTGGTTACTGGAAAACGTTTATTCGTGAAGACGCATATAAAATAAGGAATACAAAGGCTAGAGAGTACACAAGCTGGGTTTGGTCTTTCTACCTCTTACCACAGGGGTGTCCAGTGACGGCTCAGAAAGGGAAGTGACCACTAACTGTAAACTAGATCCATTTGTGTAAAGTAATCTTGTGCATATTATGAAAATCTGTTCTCGGTCAGCCCCTCTGGTCCTGCAAAGAACACGCTAAGAATGACTGCATCTTCAGACTCAACACCTCATCTTCGTTCTTTAACAATCTAGTCCAGAAAAGCGTCTGGTGACGTCAGTGGTGAGAAAGATGGGAAGAAACAAAGGCAGCAAAACAGACCAAAATGACCTGTTGGAGGAATGGTGAAACATAAACAAGTGCTCAATTTGTGCCGGTGTCTGCAGACGGAGGGCACTGGCGCTCATTGCTAGGGCCCAGGACTTATTTCCCATAATCAGACTTTGTCCACAAACAGCAGAGAGAGGCGCAGAAAAGGGAGAAAGGGGACGGAAGCGAAAGATAGGAAAACAGTGACAACGGGAGAAACCAGGGATGAAAGAGACATTTTTTAAGAGAAAGCAAAAGAGACAGAAAGTGGAGTGCGGTGGTAGAAAGAGGCATGAGGTGGAATCGAGACAAGACACTCTTCATATTAGGCAATTTGGGCACTCGGCCACAGATGCATTCACAGATCACAAACACTCCCAAAAGCACCCGACTTCAGATGTGTACAATGGGTGCCATATTTGAACTAAAAAGAGTGTAAATCCCAGTCTCATTGGGCGAACGAGTGCTTCATTTAAGCCTGCGCTTGCAGGTGGAGCCCAACTGTCCTCGTTTTTGGGGACCAACACTTCATTTCCCTCATTAGACTTTCACCCAGAGCAAGACAGAAAAATACAAAAGTGGGAAAAATAAAAAGATAGAGAGAAACGGTAAAATAGTGACAAACGGAAAAAGCAGGGACGAAAAAGAACCTGCATGAGAGGAATAAAAGAGCAAGGGGTGTCTGGTGGTGGTGGTAGAAAAACTATGGGCCTCGCACTTATTCTTTTACAAACTAAGCGGTGGGTGTCACGTGCACCCTTAGGGCGCAGTTTGCTGCGGCCTCAAGTACCCGGCTGCGCAGCTTTGTTCGAACTTATAAAACACTGAGTTACTGGTGCAATGTTTCACGCCCGGGCAGGCTGACAGCGTTTGACCTACAACCCCACAAAATAAAGCCTGAAATACAATAATGCTTGACCTCGGCTGATTTACTGCCAAATCAAACTATCGGTCTTCCTTCACAGTGACACCCACAAGCCACAATCAATCAATCCAGGGGGAGAAGCGGGTGCTACCGCAGCGCCCCGCTCACATTCCCCGGTGATATTTAAAACAGCAGCACCACCAAACTTGGTTACCAGTCCGCGCGGCTCTTTCTTTACACATTCCGGAGGAAATATGCAGTTTACGTTGTTAAAAGATTTTCCTGTTCATCCACTTGAAGCAGTTCAGAGCTGCAGCTACAACACTCAGGCGAACACACCACAGGCCTACTGGGGGATCTGAGCAGGCCACGCTCCCTCGATGCGGCTCCACTACCGAAGAGGATCAATCAGCGTTTGTTAAGAGCAGCTTGTCACCCCGAGGGGTATCCAGGCGCTGGGGGGCGGTGAGCCTCAAATCGAAGAGCCAGGTCTTGAGTCCCTTCCTCGAGTCGGTGAAAGAGGGGGCGGTTCGGAGTGGGAGGTCGTGCCAGGATTTGGCGGCGAGGTAGGAGAAAGAGCGGCCTCTACTGCGGCTTCGTCAGATGCGAGGAACGTGTGCGAGGGAGGTGGATCGGAGTTACCTATTCGGTTGATGGGAAGGCATGCAGTGGTTGATGTAGAAGGTTCCAGTTTTGGAGGGCCTTGTAGGCGAGGGTGAGCAGTTTGAACTTGTATCCCTTTGGAATGGGGAGCCAGTGGAAGTTTGAGGTGCGGGGGTGATGCGGGTCCATTTGGAAGGACGAGTCCGGCTGCGGTGTGCTGGATGGTCTGTAGTCTATTGAGGAGCTGGATGGGAGATTCGGAGTAGAGTGCATTTCCGTAGTCTAGTCAACTGGTGATGAAGGCTTGAGTTACTGTGTTCCTGATGTTGATGGGGATCCACCAGAAAATCTTGCAAAGCATGCGGAGGGTGTGAAAGCATGAGGAAGTGACTGCGCTGACCTGACACATCATGGAGATGTCACTGTCCAGGATAACGACGAGGTTGCGGGCCATGGTTGGTGGGGGTCGGTGCGGGGTCTGAGTGCCGAGGTCCACCATGTGTCATCCCTTGGAAAGGAGCGCTTTATGAAGATGATAACTTCAGTTTTGTCAGTGTTCAGTTTCAGGAAGTTGGATTTCATCCATTCGGTGACGTTGGTCATGGTGTTTTGGAAGTTATGCTAGGCAGTGGCAGTGTCTTCAGAGAGGGAGAGGATACGTTGGGTGTTGTCGTTTATGAGGTGATGTTGATTCCGTGGGTGCGGACGATGTTGGCAGAGGGGTCATGTAGGTTTTGAAGAGGGTGGGGCTGAGGGACAATCCATGGGGACTCCGCAGATGATGTTTTGGGGTTCAGAGGTGAATGGAGGGAGATGGACTCTTTGTGTGTTTCCTATGAGGAAGAAGGAGATCCACTTGAGGAAGTTTTCTCTGATGGCAATGTGGAGTCTGGAGATGAAGGTGTGGTAGAATACGATGTCGAAGGCTGCTGAGAGGTGGAGGAGGATCAGGGTTGGCAGTCCGCCTTGGTCGAGGATGGCTATAGTGTCGTCGGTTATATTTATTGGGCAGTCTCTTTGCTGTGGTGTGGGCGGAAACCGGACTGGGAGGACATGGTGTGTGGGGCTGGTGACCAGTTGCGTGAGTCCGATATAGCTCATGTTTTCCTGGAGGTTGGTGGAGTAGGAGTCATTGGGGTCGTCATGGTAGAAGTCGAGGTCGCAGAGGAAGATGTAGTTCCTGGAGTTGATTGCCAGGGGGGTGATGATTTTGGTGATGGCGTTGCAGAAACCGGGGTAGGCTCCCGGGGTTCTATAGGTGACGGTTCCTGATGGATGAATTTGCGTCGATCCAGATCTGGAAGTTGAGGTGTTCCATGATTGATGGGATGTCCTCGGAGGGTCTCCTTGTAGATGATGGCAATGCCTCCTCCGTGTTTGTTGGTGTGGTTCCTGAGCATCATCTTAATGCCATGGGGCGTTGTGGTTGCGATGTTGGGGCTGAGGACGGCATGAGCCAGGTCTTGGTGATGAACATCACGTCAGGGGCGGAAGCGGTAATGCCATCCCAGATTCAGTGGTGTGCTTGCAGAGGGATCGGACGTTGAGCAGCATGCAATGTAGCTGTTCCGCAGAGTTTGTGGTTGGCTGTGTAGGTGCTGCAGGGGTGTTGGAGCCGCAGGTGAACCAGCAGTGGTGGCAAGCGAAGGGTCCTTCTGTGTGTCTGGTGGAGGAGATGCAGCAGTTGTCGTTGCAGAGACTGGGGACCAGGGCGAGGAGCTCAGCAGCAGTGTAGCGACGGATGGCCCGGAAATCAGAGTTCCTGGCGCATGGCGTGGTCGGGCACAGATGGGCTTGCCTTTGGTGCACCAAAGGCACGCCTGCTTTGTGCGGCAATGAAGCGGCCTGCATAAGTGGTCCTGAGAGGGGCTGACCTGTCAGGGAGGCGAGAGGCTGGACGAAGGGAGCAACAGCGGGAAAAATCAGGGGGAAGGGGGGCAGCGCACCAGCGCAAGCAATAGTGTCAGGTACTGGGCTACTATGAAAAACAAATACTGGGCTACTGAAGAAAACAAGCAAATGATGGACTAGGGCTGAAATTAGCAGTAACAATTACCAGGAGTGGAGCAAACACCCGGGTGACCACAGGACCAAACCCGAGGCCTTGGAGTATGACGATGAGGCACCAGAATCTGGCGCCAGGCAGAGGCTGCGGGACCGGCGTGCAGACTAGGGAGACCAGGGCTACTCCAGAGAGGGCATGTCTGCTCATTTCCATTTTTAAAAGCGGATAACCACAATAGATGTAAAGAAACGAAAACACAGCTCGTCGTAGTGGAAAGGGAACTGTAGAAATCTTTTATAGAACTGCTCCTCTGAATATAGTGCACCGAAGGCATCCAGGTGTTAATGTTTCAATCCAAATAACTAGCTATTCATATAAATGAAACCTAATCGAGACAGAATGAGTTTTTCTTAAATTGTGGTGCTTTGTGACACATGCCTGTCATCATATGCTGATGCTTGCGTGCAACAAGACCAAAAATGTGAATTTTAAGAAGTACTTTACATCTTGCAGAAAGCAGTCAGAAGTAAACTGCAGTAAATAACCAATATGCGGACTCTTCCACTCCATTCAGAAGAGGAAACGCTACTAGAAAAGTCCATAACTTTCCAAAATGACCTGTATCAGCAATATTGCCACTTACAGAAGCAAAGCTGCACTTGATGCAGCTCCAGCCAAAAGCAGCGCCAGAAGCTAAATACAGGGTATAACCCATTTTACTACAACCATACAGCTGTGGAAGGATTTCAGCGGTTTTATACCACTCGAACGCCCACAGCTCTGGGCAAAGCAGCAGTCACAGCGACATTGACGAATAATAATGTGCACCGGGCAACTTCGGTAAGGACAATCAATTTTTATGAGATTCTATGTATAAGGTTGTTTGTGTAAAAAACAACTTACTTGTAGAATAATTAAGGTGTAACATCACAGTACAAGAATGCGTAAGTGACTAATTTTAGGTATAACCTGCTATTATAATGGTGATGGTATTGGACCAGTGTGTCGCCAAGTGAAAGCTTGTACTGTTGCCATCTCCCCGGTGGGCGCTGGTTTTGTGCCCGCGGGGGCCGGTTTTGTCACGGGGGGGCCGGTTTTGCAGCATTGGGAGCAGTGTTTCTTGCACTGCACCTCCCCCCCCCCTGCTCCCAGGGCTGGTTGCTGTTCCCATTCTGGCCCTGACTATTGCGATGTGCTTATTATATGAGGTCCCGTACTCATACTGTGACAGTAAAGAGTGCCTGTGAGTACTGGCCAGTCAGGGCAGTAGCTGACCTTTAGACAATGCTTTCTCCTCTGGCTGCAGCAAACACCACAGTATTACATGACAACACTACAACGGCACTATAATGCTTCAAGTGCCACAGATAAACTAATCAGTCTAAGGTGATGACCACCAGCCAGGTCTTTAGACACTGTTTCCAGTCCTGGACTTGTCTGGCAGCCTAATGCATTCCAGGTGTTGTAGATTTGTTTTTCTTCCATTTAACTAATGATACTAATGCACCTGAAATAAATTATTGGGAAGTGAAACATTCAGAGCTGAGAACACTGTCCTAATGGCCTGGAGTGAAATGTTCACCCTACATCAGTCGCATCAAACGCACCTGCGAAGAGGCACCACTGTGATGAAGGTGTAACTCCGAGTTTGAGACCAGTTTAGTTTCTCCAATTGCATTTGATCTTGTAAGAGGGGAAACCAGTGCGTTTCGGTACATTTTGTAGGAAGCCACACTGCTCTTCAGCTTGACAGTCCCAAGAAAAATGTATTACGGAGTTGTCACAGTCCAAAACCCTAGCTTTTATCTCCATTTTAACGAAGCTTCAATTCACTCATTAAGAGAAGAGACTACACCGTAGAGTTGGCATCAAAATAAATAATTTTTCTTTTTTATTAACTAATGCACTTAATTACTCTTTGAACGGTCTGATATTTCTCTGCAACTGAAACAGGTAGAAGACATTTTTGGTGACTCAACGGATGCTGTGTCCCTTCAAACCTCGGAATAAGTAAGGCCACAAAAGGAGCCTGGGCCCCATGTACCTATGGCTTGGCAAGAGAGTAACCCTCTCGTATTCCTCTCTGACGGCCATGGTAAGGAACTAAAGCACAGGCAAAAATAGGCGTGCGCTTTGAGCTGCTTGTGTACGGAGTTAATAGTGGGTGGCGTGCATGACTATTTTGCTTGGAGCAAGTAGTTCTTCATCGATTGGCAAGTTGCGCGGAACTGGATAGGGGGGTGGAGTATTGTTTTAAGAAGTGGGGATAGGTCTTAGAAATGTGTGTGGTGGTATGATTAAAACAGGATCAAAGGGTAATAAGATCTGTTATCAGCGCGATACTAGACACATTCTGAAAGTGTTGATTACTTTTGTTAAAAGAGCTGCAGGGGCCTGAGGAACAAAATAGGCCTGGGCGATGAACTCCGCTCAATTCTCGTAGTTTGTGGAGTTTTCCGCCCTCTGCGCTTCACGGTGCATGCTGAGTTCCAAAAAAGGAGCAGAATTTGTTTCCTTGCTCGCACTCACCAACGTAAAGTTAGCAAGCGCGACAGAGGAAAATCCAATGCTAGACCACCTCCCAGCGACATTTCTCAATGCGGGCAGTCACAGATGGTCGCTACCACTCGAGTTGAGAAACCATCCATTTGCGTTGACAAAGCTGCTGCTCGAGTAGAAAATCTACTTGAGCGGCAGAAAATGCAGCGCCCTCTTGCTCGGCACATAGTGCTGTTCGTGCTGATTTTCCGGCGGAGACAAACACCCGGTACTAAAAATCCATGCGACCTAACAAACTGCGCCGCTTCCGCAAACTCTGCCGAAACCTAGTACAAAACTATTTTGCAAGTGAAAAACCTGATATTCACCAAATCATATTGTGACGGCAACGGAGTTCCGAAATGTACAAAAATTACTTTGAAAATTGCAAAAGCCTTTCTGACTTAAAAAGTAACTTTTACATTCTCTTTTGAATCAAAAATGGGGGGCATGAAATGGGGACTCCCCATCCCATCAGCAATTCGGAGCGCTATATTCATTAGTGGATTGTGACCACAATTGTGGGTGCAAATCACTGATTAGTTACTAAAGCCCAAGTCTGAGTGGTAACTGATTTGCAATGGGGAAACTCTCCCAAGGGACAGCTTGGCGTTTGCGAATCAGGTTGGGCAGCCTTGCGGGAGCAGACGGTCAGTAGTCCATGGACCCACTATATTCTCTCCTGGAAGTCTCACATTGCTCCCAAGTGAAACTTTTGCTTAAAATCTGTCAATGTTTGCCTAAGGGCCCTTTTGAAAATAAAATGTTCACTTGGAATGAATGCAAACGCAGGGCTGCTGTCCCTCGCAGGCCTCCGTTCAACAAAATGCCTTCTGGGTAATATTCATTAGTCAGAAGGCTTAGTGACTGCAAATCCACACTTTGCAATGCCACAGATTAATTCATCAGAATTAAAACCAGGTCGCAAACCAGTCGGAGTGAAATTTGACATGCTGGTTTCCGAACGTACCTCAAACCCGGAAGCAGGAGAAATGGAATCAGTTCACAGGAAGAGGTGGAGATTTAAAAATGAATGCACACAATGCCCCCAGCCTAGTCTGATGCGTGACGTGCAGACGCTACAGTAGAATAAAAGAAATTAGATCTGCTGTCACCGAAGCATGTACAGCTCTACACACATGCTCACACTGAGCAAACTATCAAAGGCAGATCTGTCACCACTTTTACTGAAAGGGAAGCTCACTGCACAGCTTAGCTGGATAAATAGCAAAGCAATTGGCCCCATCAGTTGTGGTGAATGGCCGTGCGAGGTGCCAGCCAGGGGTGTGCAGCAGGGCACCACGCGGTGCCAGGCTCTGCCAGCCCGAAGTCTGCTTGCAGTCCAGTAACACGCTGCATATATAAAGTAGTTATTTGTCCTGCGGGCACACTGCCAACCCACCCGCAACAAAGGGTGCACTGTCATGCCTGGCGCGTGAGATCCGCGGTTCTCACCCTCTGGCTCAGAGGAGGAGGGAAGGAACAGCAAAAAACGGGGAGTTAAAAGTTATTATGAGGGTGAATATTAGCAGGTTCATAGCTAACTAAAATAACTAAAAAAACAAACGTAATAATCATTTACCACAGTGGTAATTTTAACTAGATTACTAGGATCTGATTGAAAAGAAAATCTCAAATATTTACTCCTTTAGTGTTGAAGACAAGGAGTAATAACATTTTGAATTTTCTAATCTTGACTGTCTGAAACATCTCTATTGGTCATGTTAGATGGAGGGAGACATTCTACATTGAAACTAAGAGCTCATCTTTGCTAAGATCTGGAAATTGAAAACTCTGTCCTCTACAGTTTGTTGACAACTTCAGAATTCGCTTTAGCAGGTTACACTGTTAAATGCAAAATAATGAATGTCATTTCAGTGTAAAATATTAACTGATGTTGGTAATACTTTTGTTATCCAAAAGATAGTGAGCATTTGCAGGAGGCCTTTGAAGCCTACCAGACAATGCAGCGGTCTCATTTGCCAATGACTTCTTGTGGGCATTCCAAAAGCTTTCCTGGGAATGCCTTCACCCCATTACTTATCATTGGCTTTGTGATCTGTAACTCACAGTTGCTTGCTTTCTATTTGCTGATTTTATTTGATGTAAGCTGTCCAGCTTGAGTTTGACCCTCCCGTAGAGCATTGCACGTTTACTGTATCCTTCCGAGTACTCGGTTTCTGTAAACAGGCCTTTAAATCTTGTTCTTATCTTATCACATTTGCTGTGTATTCAAAGAAAGAGGTCAAATGTCTGGCTTTTTCGTCCTGGGGACCTTTGTGTTTACTTTTCATTTTCTGACTTCACAGTGAAAGAATTTATGCGACAATCCTGCTGGGTACCCATGTGAGAGGAGATGCTGTAGGATGTTATTTTTTCTAGCACACAACAATGAACTGTGCTGATATTTCAGTATATAACAAAATTAGAAAAGTACAAATGAAGCACTTTTTTTTGTAATGTTGAAGTGTGGTGGAAACACATATGAATACGATAAAAAATGTATCCTTTGCGGAACTGTATGTCTGCACAACTCTAATGGTCATTTCAATTGAAAATGTATTGTCTGCAATGGCAGTGCACTACCAAACCCTGCATACTCCATTCTATGCCCCTCCACTCTACACCATGCCACTCCATTCTGCAATGCGATGCAACACTCCACTCCATTCTACAACACTCTACACCCCACTCTGAGACACACTACGATGCACCGCACCACTCAATGCCACTCCATGACATGCCACTCAATGCCATTACACTCTACTCTAAGCCCCTCCAATCACCTACTCCAATCTTTCCCACTCCAATCTTCCCCACTCCAATCCTCCAATATTTCCCACTCCAATCCTCCAATCTTCCCCACTCCAATCCTCCAATATTCCCCACTCCAATCCTCCAATATTCCCCACTCCAATCCTCCAATATTCCCCACTCCACTCAACTCAATCCAATGTACCCTACCCTACTCCAATCTACGACACTCCACTCGACCCCACTCCACTACTATCTATCCCATTCCACTCCAATCTACCACACTCCAATATACCAGTCCACTCCACTCCAATCTACGACTCTGCACTCAGCCCAACCAAATCTACCCACCTCACTCTGCCCCAATCTACTACACTCCACTCAAATCTACCCCACTCCGATCCACCCTACTCCAACTTCCCACATTCCACTACAATCTACCCTACTGCACTCCAATCCATTTTAGCTCACCCACTACACTCCAAATTACCCCACTCGAATCTCCCCACTCTAATGTACCCCACTCTACCCCAATCCAATTGACCCCACTCCAATCTGTCCCAATGTACCCCACTCCAATCTGTCCCAATGTACCCCACTCCACTCTACCCCTATCTACCCCACTCCACTCTACCCCCATCTACCCCACTCCACTCTACCCCCATCTACCCCACTCCACTCTATCCCACTCCACTCTACCCCTATCTATCCCACTCCACTCTACCCCCATCTATCCCACTCCACTCTACCCCTATCTATCCCACTCCACTCTACCCCTATCTATCCCACTCCACTCTACCCCTATCTACCACACTCCACTCTACCCCTATCTACCACACTCCACACCACTAACTTTTAGCCATGCTGAACGTAGCCACACGGGTGTACAACATGGCTGAACACATTCAAAACCAATAGCTTTCACGTAGGGGTGACCTACTGGCTTTGCCAATGCTTGCTTCATCTGTGGCCATCTGCTGCACATATAAAATTTACCAAAAAAACAAACCTAAAAGGACCATCAATTTGACTTCTACGGTAGAATGTGGCACAGTTCAACCAAATTCCTAATGTCTTAATTCCTTCTCTCACCTGGCTTCGGTAATGCGGCGCTGGCAGGGGAATCCCAATCTACCCTCATGCCTTTGGAAACTGTCTTGCATTCCACAGTCAGGCTGTTCTATGCAGCCTCAAAATTGTTATGAATTCATGAGGCTGAACACAGGCAGCATTTCAATATCATTTAATCTAAGTAGAGGGAAAGAATGTTTAGAAAGGTGGCCCCTGACTTCACTTCGGATGATAAATACATCCATTATTTAAGCTGTTTTGAGATTTCTGACCTGAAACCTTATTGTACTGTTTTTTTTTTTTAAAGCAATTTGGCTGGATTCTAAAGGCATCCAAATTGTAGGTGCAATAAAGGTATATAGAACACATCCAGTTTTACCTTTTTTGAATACCCTGGTGCGCAAACTCAATTTTGAAGTTGTCTTCTGAAACAATGCGACACTAATGCCATAAACTCTGGGCACGCCAATGTCCACTTGAAAGTTGGTTCAGAACAAATTGGCTGACATTCATTTGATTGAGGGAATCTCTGCCCCAATCCTTTGGTGTCTCCATTTTTGTCCTGATGATGACCCCACTCTAAATGCTAATGTTGAGGGGTCGAAACATTGACAAATATCATCTGTGGACTGGGTTTTTAAGAATTTTGATGGTAGATGTCAACACTTGTTCCACGGGCATGGACTTCAAAACATTCTATTGTCCCCATCAGCCACATGTATATATGCTGTACATAGCATAAATGCACTTTTTAATCACTATACATCACTCTCACTGCCCCATCACTTTTTAGGAGCACTGTGTACAAGTACTTCATTATACTGAGTGAATTGAACAATATATTCATAAATGAGATGTGTAAATAAATGCACTAAACGCATAACTGGAACTTACTCATTGGAGTAGTTTTTTCCTCTTTCTATAATATAACACTATTGATGTGGTAGTCAAGGGCTACACTACCCCCATAGGAACCACTTTATTGTTTGTTTATTTATAGACTGTTATATGCAGCCTCAAGAATTCAACCACTTCCGATTGAGATGCACTGGCTGCCCATCAACGCTAGAATCAATATCAAACACAGGTGCCTAGCTTCCAAAGCAGAGCATTCCACAGTCCAGCCATATTTGACCAATCTGCTTACGGTCTTTGGTGGCTCCAATCAACTTCGAAGCAAGAGACCTCCTTCTACAAATACACTTATTTTGTAGGTCACATTCCCTTAATCAATCATTCTCAGGAGCTGTCTCTTATTTTGGAACTCCCTGCCCACAGCAATCAGAACTGCAGTGACTCTTGCATCTTACCACCTTCTTCTATACACATCTGTTTAAACTATACTGGACTAACTAATCCGTATTGACCTGCAGAGTTGCTGTCTGTTACTTGGTTTCACTTGTTAAACCATCCTCTGTTCACGCTTTACTTCCACACTTTCAATTTCTGCTCCCGCCCTGCCCAATTAATCTCTGCATCTCTTATGCTGTATCTCTCCCCTACCCTGATTTCCCTTCTCTCATCCCCTTTCCCTCACAGCCCCATTCATCCCACCTGGTCGACATCCTCTCCCAGCACTCAATCTCTCCCTTCGGTCTTTCATCCCTTTTTACACCCCTTACTTAGGAGTTATATATAAAATTATTCATCGCATTGAGGCTTTTCTATAGGGCACATCTATACTAGGCCCGGGTGTAATACTATTTTCACCGGCATAATCTAGAAATTAAGCTATTATGCCACGTCGCATACTTGCACGTCAGTCGCAGTAAAAAGTTAGCATAAATGGGATATGCACGTAAAAATGTACTGCAAATTCATGAGAACAATGTGAACAACAGAACATGAGCAGCTGTTGGACATTGTGTTGAGTTTTTTTGCATTATTTTTTTTAATTGCAAAAGGCATTCTTGTGTCGGATGCATTTCATGCTAAAATACAGCTCAAATAACGCATATTTCGTACATCTCTAATCTATACCCTTGGTGATTATGCACTATATAAAGCTTGTATTAGTTGATTACATAAATATCCTTTGTATTTAGGATAAAAGTCCTTTGGACAAGTGAAGGTCACATGACACTCCATAACTGTCCCTGCTGGAAACCACGGCCCAGTCATGCCTTTTAACTTTATGCTATCATTCTCTGCAACATTTCTCCCATATATCTGATCAGACACATCTTGAATTAAGTATTTATTTAAAAATAGTGCCAGCAAAATAGAATTCATTCACTTGCACTTATGTGAAAAGATACTTACTAATATTGCCCATGGACCATCCGTCTCTGGCATATCTTCACAGAGCAGGGTGGAGGCTTGGGTTGAGATGGGGTTGTCATACACCTCGTAAGATGTGCATACTTGGTTTCAAAGTTAGGTTCACGGACTCGGAGTTGTGTGGGTCAGCTCGTTAATGTGGCCTCCTGAATCCACGTTATTGTGGACACAGTTTCCATTCCTAGGCTTTTGTGTGACAACCTCATGCCTTCTGGGTCTCGTAGTCTTAATTTGTGGTCACTGACCTAATTAGACTAAGATACCTGATAGGAATGATTGGCAGGTTAAAATCCCAGAGATGTACACAGTGTCCATAGTGACAGGAAGTGAGATGAACTGCCTAGTTCCCGTTTCAGGGTACATGCTTCCTGAACATCTCAAGAGTTCTTTTTGAGCAATACCTTCTCCTCCCTTCCCCACACCACTGGGCTTGGGGTGGAGGGAGGGGTAGAAGGAGTGTTAAATAAATTGAGAATGAGCGGCTCTAAAATGAGCTACTTTAGAGAAACCCTTCACATTTATAACTGCACATCTCGCCAGAGGACCAGGAAAGTCACTATGTATCAAATAAGAGCCAGGGCAGGCATACTGTATCAAATAAGAGCCAGGGAAGTCACACTGTATCAAATAAGAACCACGGAAGTCACACTGTATCAAATAAGAGCCAGGGAAGTCATGATGTATCAATCAGAGCCCGGGTAGGCACAGTGTATCAAATAAGAACCAGGGAAGTCACACTGTATCAAATAAGAGCCAGGGAAGTCATGATGTATCAAATAAGAGCCAGGGTAGGCATAATGTATCAATCAGAGCCAGGGTAGGCATACTGTATCAAATAAGAACGAATGTGGTCACAGTGTATCAAATAAGAGCCAGGGCAGGCATACTGTATCAAATAAGAGCCAGGGCAGGCATACTGTATCAAATAAGAGCCAGGGCAGGCATACTGTATCAAATAAGAACGAAGGTGGTCACAGTGTATCAAATAAGAGCCAGGGCAGGCATACTGTATCAAATAAGAGCCAGGGCAGGCATACTGTATCAAATAAGAGCCAAAGCACGCATACTGTATCAAATAAGAACGAAGGCGGTCACAATGTATCCAAACACAATGGTTCCCTGGAGGGATCCACTGCTTGTTTTGTACATATTGACTATTTGGAGGCTGAGGCTCACAGACACACAGTTCACCAATCGATCAGAAGAGGAGGATAGAGGCCCTTCGTTTGGCAGCTCTGTAAGAGAGCAAAGGGAGGGAAGCAGGGGAGAGCAGGAAAAAAGTTATGTCATCCATCCCGTGTATCTGCTCATATTTTTCAGCATTCCATCTTTAGCAAAGCAATCTAGACCTAAACCTAGCTAAAGAATATATATTTTATGTCTTTTTTTTCTTACGATCTAAACAATCTACTCTGTTAGCGGTGGAAGGCATATCTTTCTATTGTTGACAAGACAAAAAATAAACTCTACAAAGGCTCTAGCGCCTACTACCCTGCTCGAAAAACATGCAGTCATTACATTCAAATTTACTCTTTAGGACATTGGAACATGCAAACTTATAATCTAATTCAGGTGTCAGCATGCTGTCTGATTGTGGACAAGTTGCTGCATTTCCATGTACTTCAAATTGTAAATGTGTAATGTAAAAACTAATTGTAAAGTTGCTGTATAGCAATCTCCCACTAATATTTTTATATCCTCCAACCTCGTTATATTGTGTTTTTTCATGCTAGGTTCGAAACAATGTTCTACATATAGTTTCTCAAGTTTGAGATATTTTTCAGGAGCAAAAATATTATGCAATGTAAAATAAAAACCTCTGAGGTGTCACTCGTGTTCTTTCTCCCTACCCCTGTCTGTGCAGCAGGTGCATTAACCAAGCAAACTATCTTACTGACATTGGAAACTGTGATATGCAGGATACACTCAGATCACGAGCAGACACTCAACCATCTCAGCGGGACTGGTCTGAGAAACTGGTAGGTCTCAAAGTTTCTTCAATCTATCTTCCACCAGCTATTCTGAGGCTCTCTTATGTACCATGCAGAACGCTCAAAGTCTGGATATTTTGGAAGGACTTCAAGAATGATACATTTTCAGAATGAAGTCTTCCCTCACACCAATATTTCTGACACCATCCAAAATCCCAATACACTGCTCCACTCCTCAGCCCATGCACCATCTTCTATAACCAAGTACACCACCCTGACTGCAGGGAAATCCCCGATTCACTCTCCCACAATTTCACCGACCAAGATAAGCCTATGCTTTTCCGCCAGTTCATTACAACATGTAGCACTGTAGCCCTACTTTTGCTCAAAATATAACAAGGGAAGCCTCTTCCTTCCATTTTCTCTATACAGGTTTCCATTTTTGAGCCTTTGCTTGCAGGATGTGTGGGAAAACACTGCACAATTTCACTGTCCTTTCTGTAGATGTTTTTCAGCATTTTCAGGCCTCACCTGCCAGTTTTGATCTTTCTCAATTTTTAGCTGTCTGGTGGGCAAAGGCCATCTGGCAGGCGAAAGTCTCTTGTGGACCACACCAAAAAGTTTCGGTGGGCTTAGAGCCTGCCCATTACCAACCATTGGTTGGCTTAATTGTCACTCATTAGCTTGCTTCTTATTCAACAGCTTGTCTTCTTCTGAAGCATAACCTTTTTACCATCCTTTTATTTGGATGACTTGTATCCTCTCACTGCTCACATTTAGGAAACTATTGAATTCTTCTTCTTTCAGCCCTCCATGAGAGTGCAGGGGTTTTCTTACCCTTGCATGATGCTTCCCCCTCCTCAAATGCCAGCCCCTGGCTCTGGGTTGCTCCCCACCCTTCTTAGCGTGTTTTTAAAAGCGCAGACACAGGTATATTTTAGAGTAGACTTCAAGGTCTGTATTTGTTTCATTACACATATTGAACAAACACTCTGGCCTTGGTACACAAAAGCTTTTATGGCACTGTGGGCGAGTCCAGCTGCTGCATTCACTCTGCTGGTGTTTGAGGCAGAAGCATAGCTGAAAAGAAGATGTCTTCTCCTGGGGTGCAAATACTCTGCTCCCTGGACTACTGCAGAGGACCAAATGGCTCCACCATATTTCAGATCGGAGTCCTGTGGAAAGTAAATTAGGGCTTGGCAAGCGTTTTCCGTTAAACTTCGATATTCTTTACTAATTCTGTGCATTGTTTCAGGGGTGAAAAGTATTTGAAAAATAAGCCATGCCATTTATAAAGACTGAAAATATTAAACTCAGTGTACAGTTTTGAGAAACCTTATGATGGGTTTGCTTTTTCTACAGTATTTTGAAATGTTGTGGTCTTTTACTTTCGTTAAACCATGTTTACAAACAAGCACTGGCAAAGGAAATAGCTTGTCACTTTCATTATAAAGGAGAGTCCTATTGGCTTTGCCGGTGCTTAATATTATTCTTCAAACCCGGCTTTCAAAACCAGTCAATAAAGATTTACTAACAATAGAAACAGTGAAAAGCCCCCCTTGTCCTCACCATAACCACGCCATATCGTTTAGGAGCTCCAAGTATACGATGACCCAGTGCTTCAGTTAAAGAAACTTAAGTAAGAGCTTTACTGTTACACAGCTTTTCAGAGATACAAATGCATGCCTGTGCTGCATCTATATATATATATATAGTTCAACAAACGCCCAATAGCTTTGAAAGGGCACTCAAAGACGTCCCCACCATCTGGTGTGTGTGTATATATATATATATATATATATATATATATATATATATATATATATATACACACACACACATACATACATATACACACATACATACACACATAGCAGTTTCCCCAAAAACATCTCTAATTTTATCCAAGTCTCTCTTCATTGGCCACTTCTGCAGACTTATGGATCAGGACCACAGTGTGTGGACGAGTGATGGAAAAAGGGCAGAGGACGTCAGAAAGCCGATATTGGGTCTCCTGGTGAACAGATTTTCACACCTCACAGACCGGATGAAAGAAACACAGACACTTTTTAATGGCAGGAAGCTGTATGGGAACCCAAACTAAAACTTAGAGGGGAATTAACACTCAAGGAAGCCCAGGCAGCTTCCGGCAGGAGACCAAGCCGATTCCCGCAGGACACCAAGTGTCCAAAGAATTATTGGTGGGATTCCGAAAGGCACCTATGAAATCCGACACATGACGGCTAGGGTCTCCGTTGCCTTGGGAGGAGGAGTGACCGGTGTGCGTGTGGCCATGCAACATAATAAATGGGCAGGAGTGCTGCTGGTAAGAAATCTGTGGGGGAAGGGGGGGGGGACACTGATAACTAAGGAGGGGGTCAAGGCACGTCAACAGGTTAAGAACATCTACAGCAATGTCAGATTTAAGCCAATGATGCTAAATAAGATCTACCCAAACTGCTGGCCAAGGTGCACGAAACGCAGAAAGAAAACCACACATGCAGTGGATTGAACACGCGAGTTCAAGACAGCACCTCTAGCCTAATTACATCAAATCAGAAGGGGAATATTGATTCTGACACCAACGGAGTGTCTCTTAAGCAAGGTCCCTCCACAAATAAAAACCACGGAATAAGGAGATGGTTGCTACACTACAAGGAATACCGGTGAACGGCTGCATCAAAATACACTGGAGGGGAACAAAAGTCCTAGGCCTACCAAGAGAGGTGGGCGAGGGACATGCTAGAATGGTTTGTAGCAGAGGAGGGACAAATGAAATGAACCAGAATTTAGGATACACTTACAGAGGAAGTAGCTGACTGCACAGTGATAATTCAGTGACTATCATACCCACCAGATAGGGGAACAATAGATGGCAGCAAATTGCATGTGTGGGCTCCCTCTGGTTGTGTCTTCACAGTCGGGTGGTAACCCCAAGACACCATTGAAGGCAGCCACTTGGTGAAACAACGATATACCAGTCATGTACAATGGGGACAACAGAAGACGATCAACGCACCACACACTGTAGTCAAAATGAAATGTTTGTATACAAGACAGTTTATTGGAACTAAAACTATGTGCACGAATATGTAAAAGGACACAGCTCCTTCAATTAATTTTTTAGAAAATGTAATGCCTAAAGGAAAACATTTTTTTACATAAAAAAATAAAGATTTATGGAGGACTGACCCGAAATAAGAAATACTCGGTTTATACTTTTTTTAAACAAGACTGGTAGGGCTGCGATCTTTTCTCCTGCGGCACTGGAGGAAACCAAGGCTCACAGGCCTGGATTTCCACTTTACACACATTACATTGTGATCGTGGCCGACTCTGCAGCTACTTACAGCAAACCTGTTACAACTTCTACAGTGACACAAAAAGCAGATTTGCCAAGAAGCACCCTTCACAGGTGCAACAAAAGGTTCTTCCACCAACAAACCGGAAACCACTGCACAAGCTAGACACCTGGGCATTTTATCAAGTGAAATCCAAAGCGGCACTGCCGATGAGCCATTTTGGATGTATTGAATATGCCCCAACATTACTGGCACTCTAAGGACGAGACCACACAGTACCACGGTGAGCGAACTACTATATCGAATATCTCATCGTCACTCTCTGATTCAACGTAGAGATCACCATCTTGCCAAGCAAGCAACGGATTAGCTCACTCCCAACAGCAGAAAATAACACCGCTATCCTCCTGCCACTGCAAACTGAGAGAGATAGAGTGTGTGCAGCAACAGAAGACACAGAATTAAACTCATGCAGCCTGAACTGCAATACACCCACCCTAGACAGCTTCAGGCACCGCGCTACCTCAGTACATCTATACCACTAGGCCAAAAGCATCACGACTATTGTCTCTGTACCTGAAAATTGTCTTCCTTCCAGCAAACTATCAGGTTCCTAGAACAGTATATTAAATGCATTCAAACTCCTGTAAGTCGTTTCACGGTTTTTAGACCAGGTTTATGAAAGGGCGAACTTCACAGTTGGCTGGCCGTGGAGAGTAAGCCACGGTAGCGCGGTGTTACCTAAACACATCATTCCTGTGGGAATACCGGGGAAGTCAACAAAGAGTTTCTCGCACAAGGACCAACAGTCTGAAGCCAGACCTGGGACACCTTTCAATACCGCTCTTTACTTTCTGCCTGCAGATCGAAATGGAAACAGATGTGTCTGCATTTACAGTATTAGTGCTTTTGTAACACACAGATGTTTTGTGGCTGAGTTTGAAGTATCCCCCTACCAGAATACTGCAACCGATTATCGACTACCATAATAAAGTGATGGTGAGTGTACAAAGGTAAGTATAGAATTTACTGCACTTAACACTAGGTATATGTGCCTGGTAGATAAGGAGTTAAGAATGGTAAATCTACATATTCCTACACACTTACCTTCGCCTTATTATCACGATTCACATTTTGGGTGTGATATTCCGCAGGACAATATTTTGGCACGCGATATCGTGATATAGAACTGCTTGGTAGCATAATGCCACATCGCATACATTTAAATCCCCATCAAAGGGCATTAAGACAGCATGTAAAAACTGCTATTGTACATTTCATGTGTGTGCATGTGCAATATCAAATGGAAAAACAATGGGCAAAAGTCATGAACACTTTACATTCCCATTCACTTGCCTGTTGTCTACAGCCAAGGTAAGGGCTGATCCTTTCTTCACAACTATGACGAAGAGTGTGTAGGAGAGGAGGAGGGGTGTGTGTGTGTGTGTGTGCGCGCACATGCAAGAAGTAGTGTCCCAGAAAGTCATCACTTTGGACCAAGCTTTAAATCTTTGGTTCTGTATATTTTAAAACTATTTATATATATATATTTTTTTTTTTCATGAAGACCCAGTTTACTATGTGTAATAAACAGAGAAAAGACAAGCTAGGTGGGATGTATATGGCACAGGGAGTCCATATCGGTGTGATATCAGCACACACACCATTACCCATGGACACAGTTAGCGCAAGCACATTACCCACACCCTTTCGAATGATGACGCATCTGTACACATCAAACTCCAGTGTGAAAGGGGGCTTCTTCGGGCCCACTAAAGTCAGAACATCCCCTGTGCAAGCTTGCACTCTGGTGGGCTTCCGGGGAGGCGGTGTCTCTCCGCGCCTGCAGGCTTTGTGGACACTCGCTATTTTTCCTCGTCGCAGGATCGCAGCGCAGGCTTGTGAGCCTTAGAAGAGCCTGCGGGAAGATTAATGAGATCTGTGTTCCTAACACCCAGATTATTCTTTCAGATACAGCCCTGCGAGTAAGAGACCTGCGTGCAGTTTCTGTTACACGCCCCTCCACTGCAACCCAGGATCAACAGGAGGGATTGTGATTAATAGAGCTTACTTTTCTTTGTCAGAGCACTGCAAAGCAGCCACCACATTTTGAGAACTCTGCTTTTCTTAATGTTTAAGAATTCAGGCCACTCCACTCTATTTTAATTCGTTATTGGCTCAGTTCTAGATTCCCATTGTAAATCTGCTTCAGTGTTACAGCCAGTGCTTAATTTGTAAAATATTAAGTGCCAGGGCTCTGACCAGGAGCCACTGCAGCTTGCACCACCCATCACCCTTGTCATCGCTGCCAAAATAACTACTAACCATCTCTCTCGCATGTAATTGCGACGGTTCAGATTATTCCAGGTCCCCACAGCTAAAGGAATGGCTGGGGAGGCAGGTTAGCAATTTTAATGTATATTGTGTTCCTAAACTACCGTTGTTCTGCTCATCTCTAAATTAGATGAGCAGTGCCACCCTGTGGTGGACTCTTCCAAGTATGGTGTTGACAATTAAGTGCTGGTGCTTAGCACCGGAAAGCCCCAGCTCAAATTAAGCACTGGTTACAGCTAAACTCGACCAAATCAGTCCCCTGCTCAAAAAGCCAGAGGCCGACCCCAATAACTTCAACAACTACAGACCTATACCCAACCTCGCTCTCCTTGCCAAAACCATTGCAAAATGTGTGCTCTCCCAGTTAAACAACCACATCGAAAAATTCAACTTGCATGACACCTTCCAATCTGTATTGAGGAAAGGCTGCAATACAGAGATTGCAACCCTGAACATCACTGATGATCTACACAGACCTTTTGACAATGGTGAGGCCAGCCTCCTAATCCTCCAGGGATTTCTCCTCATTCTTTTAAACACCCTCTCAGAACGTGCTGGCATCAGCGGTGCTGTCCTTCAGTGGTTCGCATCATACCCGAGTGAAAGATCCCACGTGATCAAAGTAAATAACTCCACATCACCAGCAGCACTAGTCACTCAAGGAGTTTCCCAAGGCTCACTATCCCCTGCCGCTTCAACCTCTACATGGAACCCCTTGCATTGATCCTGAAACAAGGCAGGACTGCGTACCATCTTTACGCTGAAAACACCCAAATCTACCTCAAAATCTCTTCACCTGAAGACATCCAACACCTAAACACTCTCTCCTGTATACAAACTTGGCTTACCAACAACCACCTAAAGCTCAACCCTAACAAAACTGAACTTCCCCTCATCCAGCCCTTACTCTATCCAAAATTGGCTGGACAACCTAACTACGCTACACTGTAAACTATCCATCTCCAACTCTGTTAAATCTCTTGGGATCAATCTCAACAAAAACCTGAACATGAAAGACCACATCAATGCCTCAGCAATAAGCTCCTTATACACACTAAAACACCTTATAAAAAATTAACCCATTCATCTTGCTCAAAGACCGGAGGACCGTAACCCATTCCCTAGGGCTCTCCAAACTGGACTTTGACAGTGCAAAGATCACCGGCACCCCAAACATCCACCTCTTACTAATGAAGCCCACACTCCGTGCAGCAGCCAGACTTCTCTCTGGAGAGAAACGATTTGACCACATCACTCCCACATTCAAGAAACCCAACTGGCTACCAATTGAAGCCAGAAGTATAGACAAAACATCTTGCATAACCCGCAAAGCCCCCTACTCTAGAAAACCAACCTACCTCGCCAACAAACTCTCAAAAGCGGGTCAAAATAGACCCCTTCATAGCTCTAACACTCTTCTCTTGATACCACCCAAATTCAAGTCTAATAAATCTCTCCTTCTCAGGGTATGCTTCCAGAATTTGGAACACCCTTCTAAAAGAACTATGTGAAGACCAATCTTACCTACACTTCAGGTAAAACCTCATACTATCTCTTCTCAACAAATGCCTAAACACTCCCTTGTATATTAATTCTTCCAGCCCTGCTTCACATCCCAACCTTGGAACAAATGGTTTCATCCCAAACTACGATTCCACAGCCCATACCTCAAGCTCCTGTTACTACCTCAAAACTGCTTTGACAATCCTCTCCTGTATGTCCACTGCATATTTTGCCCATGTTTTATATTGTGTATTACTGTATGTCTCCTACTTGTATTATATATCCTGTATACATCCTTCTGTTTTATATCTCCTGTTATCACTATATATGCAACCCTTGTAAAGTGCTCTGATGCCCTCGGGCCAAGTTCAGCTAAACAAAACTCGAAATTGAAATAAATATAAATAAGCTGATTATGTAGCTGTCCAGCTTTGTGTTTAAAGACACACACCACTCACATCCTACCTGAAATATACCAGATGTACCTTTATTTATATCCAAACCACTTAGCATTCAATAAGGCTTGCATGGCTGGGCCTAATTTGTTTCTTCCTATTGCTTGTAACATATCCCTTATCCAGCGTGCACACCACAGTCGGTGTTAAAATGTAATTTCAAAATTGTGTGAACCAACAACCCCATCCTTCTTTATACCTGCAGATTACCCTCAGTAGTACAATTTTACAGGAATCAAGCACCTGTTTCCTCCTAATGGGCAAACACAATGCAGCAGCGCATTGCAATGACAGGCCACGCAACCGCTACAGTGGGAGGCTGGAAGCGGAGCATGGCAGGGGTGTGGGGAATCCTTAAATACTTCTCTTCGAATGTGCAGAGAGGGGACTCCAAGATCCTGTACCTTCGTGACATGTGCACGAAACTCTTACTTCACAAAAAACTAATTTACAAATTGGACGCCCAGTAGAACTAGATATAACATCTTCTCAGATATTGGTACCCAGACACCATTACAGTATCTCTGATGAAAAGACTTGCCGCCAGCCACTGTCTGATAGTCAACCTGATGAACGACGGCTGACTTAAGATTGAAAGAATGGGGAATACCTCAGACTGAGTCTGCGAAACGTTGTTAAATCAAAAATGGAACCTCTAGGGCTCGCTACCAGACAAAGAAGCAGAGAGCCCATGTCTTGAACAAACTTACAGAGAACAACTCACAAAAAAATGTGTTGACTCCAATCCTTGGCATGAGCAAATGTCCTACTATTTCCAAAGTGAAATTTGTGAATGGTAACAAATGCACATGCTTGTGGGCGTTTGCAAACTTTCAAGACTAACCACGCACTGTAGTGCCCACAACCACCCCTTCCTTGGATGGCGAGGGGAGATATTTGTCAGAAGTAAATGGATTTACATGTGCAACATATGCTGTGGTAAGTACCTTGCATGCGTAACTTCAGCCTTCTGCGCTCAAAGGTAGATGGAGAGGAGCAAATGCTTTGTGAAGTGGGGCCACAGCCGCATAGGCTTTGGCATGGCTGTTGCTTAAACGCGGTGATGAGAACGGACTTTGTACCTAAATCCAGATGTCAAACAGTTATTTCCTTCCTAGTCAAATATACGTTTTCCCACCCTCGGTGCACTTGCAAAGGTTCCACAAACTGCCTTTATGCCTTTTGACTTTGCACCGAAGGCAAGGATAAATACCCCCATTTAAAATGGGCAATTTACCTTTGTCCATCCATGATCGGTTGAATCTCTGGCTACAGTTGTATATCTTATCTCCTCTGCTGTTTTAGACAGGTTTTATGGTTTTTGTGTGCTTGCTACTGATTTGTGTATGGTCCAGCTGTTTGTTTTACGGTTGCACCCTAAGGTCACATTTCGTCGGAGGTTATGTCTCACTTTATAACCAATAAACACAATGAACCAACACACATCTGCCCTGCAGGTTGAGACCATGACTGTTCCTCCTGTCTCAAACAGGAATGCTGAAGCTATTAAGTCTCTCTAAGGTATGCAGGTTAAACGAAAGTGCAGACACAGTCTAATAACTTGTAAACCAAGACAGCACCCTGGTATCTGGGGCAAGAGTCAACTAACAAAGCAGCACATTTCATTTCCCACAGCAGTGGCATGTGACTGCAACTCTAGGTGTACACTAATGTTACGCGTGGTTATACCCAATAAGACCACCGTGGTCTCCCTCAGCACAACCAGGTGCATTGTTTTGATAAACAAGTAAGGAAGGGAGATAAGATTATTGTAGTAAAAAGAACCATCAGGGCTCCCAAGTTCCAACTGACAACACACTGTGACACCACCTCAATTCCACAATCAATAAAACAAAAATTCGGCAGAAATGCTGTTGCCACACTGTAATGAGTTCCACTCTTGGCTAAACTTCAACAGTAAAACAGCACAGTCACCACCCGTGCTGTGCAAGTAACATCAGAATAGATTATTATTAGCAGGGCCACTGGAATCCATCAATTATGCAACCACGGCAATTTTCGTATAATTATATATTTGCCACATATGCCACATAATCCATCATCTGCAGTATAATCTGTGCAGATTCTAACACAAAAAGCATTGTTTCTAGCTCAAATGATTCAAAAGTTACTAAAAACGCAGTGTCACGTGTTGCAGCGCAGTGGAAGGCCCTTTGCAAAGGTTGACTGGTCACCTTTCTGTAGCATATTGCTATATTTGAATGTTAAACTGGTCCTAATGAGGTGGAACCAATGCCCAGACAGCGTTAATACGTGTTAAAATGAGAAACTAATGAAGTAATACTATCACAAAATGTGCCACATCATGCCACATAATTTGCCTTTTCTTGGCGCATATTTTCTCAACCCTGCCGCATATTTTGGTGCACCCCGGACGCTTAATTCCAGTGGCCTCCATTATGGGGGATACATATAGTTCTCCAAATACAGAAATCATTTGAGTTTGCAAAGGTACAACCATTTAATAAATTTCGTTGATTTAAGCTTTTTGCATGAAGGCAACACATACTACGACTAATTCAGTGCTCAAGGAATGAGCCAGCAACACAAAACGAAAAACATATCGCTAATTCACAGGTTTTTGAGAAAAGACTGACAAAATGAATGTCAATTGTAACTCTGCACCATTTTTTTTTTTAAAGAACCAAGCACAGAACATTTTGGAAAATAATTTTTGGCCACCAGGAATGTCCTTTCAAGGATACAAGGTGCAGTTGTCTGAAAATGGTGGATTGGAAACTGAGATCTCACGCACCCTTTCCAATGTAACAATACCTCGTGCACAGAGCTCACGATTTGGAAAGGAGTAGCCAGGAAAACACTGCCAGCGTCAGGCCATCCGCCGTTCACTAAATGCTGTGATTCGGAAAAATGGGTTGGCGAGCTTGCTAGAGTGCAAGGGCTCTATAAGTGGAAAAGAATGGATAAAAGGGGAGGGGCAGTGAGAAATGGTATAGGAAAAAGACTGACCTCATTTCTTTCATATACCCTGCAGTGCAAACCCATTCATCAAAGCGGAGGTTGAGCCACATTTCTTAGTTACTATGTACACAAGGCAGACAAAGGAGGATCTATCGTGTGATTGACGCAGCTTTCAGGTTAGTAATGATAATGAGAAATCAGCTCTAGTTCTCCGGGGATCCTCGGTTATATGAAAAAAATACACAGAATAAGATTCCATCTTTATTAATGCGCTGAACCAAATTACAAATTTTCAATCAGCTCTGCTTACTAGCAGATGATTGGCTTGGCAATAATAATAGAGACTGCAGAGTATTCACGTGGGCGCATATCTGCGCCTGGGGACAGGGTCGCAGCACTCTGTAGGAAAACCTGTTGTGCCTGAAAAGAAGACAGGAGACCTCAATCTCTCAAGTGCCTCACAGAGAATTAATGCTGACCAGATTGGCAAAGCTGTTGGACAGCTCCCAGACAACTAGCACTCACTGAGGCCAATGGAAAGCAGATAAGGTTTGAGACACAGGAACGCTGAGAACTCCTACAACCTGCTGCCTTGGGCAGAGATGCAAGATAAACATCATACCATAAGGGACTTGGAGTGGTAACCCCAAAACAAAGGCTGGTGATCCAAACAAGAAGCATACACCACCAACCCAAAACAAAGACTGGCGGTCCGTAGAAGAAGCATACACCACCAGCCCAAACCAAAGACTGCTAGTCCATGGAAGAAGCATACACCACCAGCCCAAAACAAAGACTGGCGGTCCATAGAAGAAGCATACACCACCATCCCAAAACAAAGACTGCTAGTCCATGGAAGAAGCATACACCACCAGCCCAAAACAAAGACTGGCAGTCCGTAGAAGAAGCATACACCACCAGCCCAAACCAAAGACTGCTAGTCCATGGAAGAAGCATACACCACCAGCCCAAAACAAAGACTGGCAGTCCGTAGAAGAAGCATACACCACCAGCCCAAAACAAAGACTGCTAGTCCATGGAAGAAGCATACACCACCAGCCCAAAACAAAGACTGGCAGTCCGTAGAAGAAGCATACACCACCAGCCCAAAACAAAGACTGGTGGTCCATAGAAGAAGCATACACCACCAGCCCAAAACAAAGGCTGGCAGTCCATAGATGAAGCATAAACCACCAGCCCAAAACAAAGACTGCTAGTCCATGGAAGAAGCATACACCACCAGCCCAAAACAAACACTGGCAGTTTATAGAAGAAGCATACACCACCAGCCCAAAACAAAGACTGCTAGTCCATGGAAGAAGCATACACCACCAGCCCAAAACAAAGGCTGGCGGTCCATAGATGAAGCATACACCACCAGCCCAAAACAAAGACTGCTAGTCCATGGAAGAAGCATACACCACCAGCCCAAAACAAAGACTGGCAGTCCATGGAAGAAGCATACACCACCAGCCCAAAACAAAGACTGCTAGTCCATGGAAGAAGCATACACCACCAGCCCAAAACAAAGACTGGCGGTCCATAGAAGAAGCATACACCACCAGCCCAAAACAAAGACTGGCGGTCCATAGAAGAAGCATACACCACCAGCCCAAAACAAAGACTGGCGGTCCATAGAAGAAGCATACACCACCAGCCCAAAACAAAGACTGGCGGTCCATGGAAGAAGCATACACCACCAGCCCAAAACAAAGACTGGCAGTTTATAGAAGAAGCATACACCACCAGCCCAAAACAAAGACTGCTAGTCCATGGAAGAAGCATACACCACCAGCCCAAAACAAAGGCTGGCGGTCCATAGATGAAGCATACACCACCAGCCCAAAACAAAGACTGCTAGTCCATGGAAGAAGCATACACCACCAGCCCAAAACAAAGACTGGCAGTCCATGGAAGAAGCATACACCACCAGCCCAAAACAAAGACTGCTAGTCCATGGAAGAAGCCTACACCACCAGCCCAAAACAAAGACTGTTAGTCCATGGAAGAAGCATACACCGCCAGCCCAAAACAAAGACTGCTAGTCCATGGAAGAAGCATACACCACCAGCCCAAAACAAAGACTGGCGGTCCATAGAAGAAGCATACACCACCAGCCCAAAACAAAGACTGGCGGTCCATAGAAGAAGCATACACCACCAGCCCAAAACAAAGACTGGCGGTCCATAGAAGAAGCATACACCACCAGCCGAAAACAAAGACTACTGGTCCATGGAAGAAGCATACACCACCAGCGCAAAACAAAGGCTGGCGGTCCATAGAAGAAGCATACACCACCAGTCCAAAACAAAGACTACTAGTCCATAGATGAAGCATACACCACCAGCCCAAAACAAAGACTAGTGGTCTATGGATGATGAGCTAATGCTGCGCTAATTTACCAGTAATAGCATTACTCTGAATCCATCTCTCACCGCGCTGATTCCAGCCCTCCTTCCCGTCCTTTTTTGGACCAGTCCAACTGTGTGGTGTTTGGGCTTGGTACGGAACAGGAGATATGGAGAGAGGGATGGAAAGGTGTGTGATTGGAGACCCGGGGCCTCACTATGCGAGTCGGCACTGCGAGAAACAGACTCAAAGTAATGCTATTACTGGTAAGTAATCGCAGCATTTTAGTGGCATGCTTGCACAGGTTGGAAGAGTGAATGATTTAGTAGAAGGCAAGAGGCAATAGTTTTCCTCAGGGTTGGCTTTAATATAGGTTAACCAAAAGTATTCCAGTCCAGTCTGAAATTAGTCTCCACTGAACGACACCTGTATTCTACGAGCATCTTAATTGCTGTTGGTGGGTTACATTCACTAGCTCTCATATGTTGACTATTTTGCCATATTGCTGCATTAAATAATGTTGTTCTACTTCCGAACGGTCTCATCATTAATCATTTTTTGCTTTTCCGGAAACATAGATGTGATGTAGCTTTTTTAATATCACCTACTGATTATAAACAAAGGAATAATAAAATGTAAGCGCTGGAATGATGGAGACTGGGCAAAAAAGTATGATGCTTGAATCAATCAATGCATTCATTTACAGCTGGAACCGTCTTCCCAGGCTGTGAACTCTGCAATCCATGTATTGCTACTGAGTCAAAACAGTCATTCACTTGCATTTGCTGTGAGCACAGCAAGTCCCTCAATAGTATTACCCAGAAGTCGGCAGATTACTGGTTAAAAACCCATTGTTTATATTAATAATAAAGTCACCATTGTTTAGGTAACACTAAAATACGAGGCAGTCGTACTTGTAGTGTTCCCTATGTTAATTACCCATATAGGGAACAAGGGTTTCCCAGGTTTCTGTTATGAATAGTGAAATGTAGCAAATCGTATCTTTCCCTGTATGGATGTACCAAACGTACGAGGCACATAGAATATTATTTTACCAGCTGATCATTCTCTTAAATTAGGAAACACTAGCTCCCCTGCAATATAGTTCTAGATCGTCCTCATTCACGACTGTTCGGGAACAAATGCTCCACCGAAACAGTCCAGAGTCCCTTTTCCAAAGATGTAGGGTTTTAAGAAGCTCTCGCAACCCTCCTAGGTCCTGGCCCGTTCCCTCATCTCCCCACTGAAGCATCACTAGCTTTCGCTACCAACACTATCATCACTGCGCATGTCTACAGCTAAAACACATCCATGCGAGTGGAAGGCAGTGCGAGGGCTGCGAAATATGAAGAGTGCCAGAATCTCCTTGGAGGTACTTTTTACATTAAAAACATCTGCTTACATGTCCACCAGTTCACAGAGTCCAAACTTATGTTGATTTACAGTGAGGTACACCTGACATGGCCAAGACAAAAAGGAATTGATGCGTAGAAGGAGTAGTCCCTTAGCCACAAAATCCTCAAAAACATGTCCGCACCGATAGGCCAGTGTCCTCTACAGAAACAGAACCTTTGACGTGAATGTTTTCAGAATGTTTGCAGACTGCACGAGCATGAGAAACTCTTGGCAGCCGAACAGATCCTTGCGAGGATGTGAAGTGCCCGGTGTTGACTGACTGCACGGACTGGAATGACTTCTCGTCACAAAGATGAGGACAGGACAAGAATAAACACAGATGTCCAAATCTGAGGCTGTGATGGGAACAGTAAACAGATGAATGTGCGGCATGAGTAATCAGAAATAAGGTCCAGCATGAGTAATGGTAAATTATCAGAATAGTGGATCTTGGCAGCTGCAAGCCAAAGTGATGATAGCTGGTACCACAGTGGATTTGTCCCCGCAGCATGAGACAAGGCACTCGCGTAGAACACAATCTTTTCCACATACATGCTTGTTAACCTACACTCTGTTCACTTGAGCATCAAGTATTTGAGGTATCAAATCAAAACTTTGTTGAACCTCACCTCACAGTTGTGAGACTTCACAAAAGCAGTTGGTTCATGACCTCAAACTTCTATATGATCAAAGAACACTTCAGTGACTTGCAATACTCAGTACAGGTATTGACGGAGGGCTTTATACTTTTATTTTGCGGATGCTGTTAATCTTACAGGCATGTTAGGACATCGAAAAACACCCAGTGGCGTAACACAGGCCCCCGCAGCCCCAAGGTGCCGCGGGGCCAAGCTCCAGGGGGCCCCCTCAGGACAGTAGCCCAGTAGGAGAGCCCCTGATCGAGTCTGGAGGGGGCCCCTTTATGTACCTTGCAGGGGGCCCCCTCAAGTTTCGTTACGCCAGTGAACACACCTTGAATAAAAATGTTAAAAAAATATATACATATATATATATATATATATATATCTCTTCAGAACAACTTCGGCGCAGTTACCACCAATGTATTGACAGCACAGAGAGTCCACAGTGATTTCTTTAAGGTATTTTTTATTTTTTCTCTACACCATAAGTGCAAAAATAAAAGGACGGTCAACGCGTTTCAGCTGATGCCTTCAACTGGACCATAGAGTCCCAGCGTCTAAACTGTCTATTTAAAGTGGCTAAGTGCATAAGTCCCTTGTTAGTGTTTTTTTTTAAAGAAAATAGACTAGACTGCTAACCCATATAAACGGCTGGTTACCTTTGGCTTATGGAAGTTGCCATTGTTCCTTTAGCATGTTTTGCATTTTTGAACATTCCTAACATTATTATCAGTTATACATGCACATGTGTCTCCACACTGTCGTAGATTTCCTGAATTTATCAGATTGTTCATTTGTTGGTAAAGTACCCAAATCAAATCATCAATACAGTGTAAGAACAAGTGTAATAAAGATAAAAAAAATGATAAAAACACACACAAAATGCAACAAAATGGCCTGTTCATGGATGACCATATTGAATACTCTGTTCAAGCAAATGGAAAGGAAAAGTCGTGAAGAGGATAGCAAGATCCAAGTTGGTAAAAAGGCAAGTTAAGGCAAGGGAGGGGGAGATAAGAAAAGAGTTAGAGAGACAGTGTATTGTACAGATGAACAGGATTGTTTCATTTCATTACATTTATGTATGGTTTAGGCAATTTTGGTTCTGACCGTTATTGAGCAGCCGAAGGTTCAAGTTAAATTCAACTAAACCCTATGCAATCCAAATTTCCTCTCTAGACTACACTAGGAATTCCTAGATTGTAGATCTAATTTAGATAGTAGAGTGATGTAAAGTACATTCAAACATATAGGAATTAAAGTGACAAGTGCCTAGTGCAAAGATGCATTTGTGCCAATTTCACGTTCCAAGGGTCCTTTTTCGAAAGATTTTTTTCATTCAAAATCAACAGAAAATATCAAGGAAGCATATTGCAGATGTATTGTGCAAAGTTGCAGTCCTAAAAATGTTTCTCTACATAGTGTCTAAAACTTTTGAGGTAGGATTTCATATATTAACAATCCATATTCCATTAGGGAATCTCAATGACGGTCGTAATTGTTCCTGTTGAATCCATGATTTTAAGCCTCCCAAGCTGTGCGTCGATCTTTAATCTTCTCTTTTATCTTTTAAGTCTTCTCTCTTATTACATGTTTGCTTTTAGAGTTCTTTTCTCTCTATCCCTTACCCATGATGTTAACCTAATAAAATTATCCCTCTATAGATAGATCTTTAACCTCTGTTTAATAGATTGACCAAGAATTTCATAAAAATTCCCCAACAAGCTGTTTGTTCTGCGTCAATTAGTTCATCATTATCAAATTTGCACTGTACATAGATCTTACTTATTTTGATAGGTTTTTATAAATGAACGTGCAATTCAGCATCCAGGTTGTGTCCAAATGGTTGTTCTGTACCCAATGTTAAAATAAGTCTTGATTCAGCTCTTCTGAGGTCCAGGGTTTTGTCCCCTCCTCTTTCGTTCAATTTGACCATTTTAACTCCAAAGTATTTCAGTTCGTTGATGTTGCCTGAGTGTTTCTCTGCAAAGTGTTTTGCCATTGGGTAAGATAAATCTGTATTTTCAATTGCTCTTAGATGCTGTAATATACGCAGTTTCAATCTATTGATGGTACTTCCAACGTATAGTTTTGTACACGGGCATTCTAAAACATATAAGACGTATGTGGATTCGCACGCGATATGTTCATCGATTCTTTCCCTCTTTCCGTTCTGCAATGGATAAGTTTGTGTATTATATCCATGATCACAGGCCTTGCATTGGGAACATTTCCAGAAGCCAGGAGTTGATAGCCATGTTCCTTTTTCTTTTTTGATTGTTTCCAGATGACTATGTGTTAAGAGGTCACCCAATGAGGCTGTCGTCCTTTATGTTATTTTTGGAGTTGATGATAACTTGCGTTTTAATGATTCATCCAACATCAAGATACCCCAGTGTTTTTTGATTATGTTTCTAAGGCACTTGTTTTCCACATTAAAGTCTAAAATGATGCGTGTTGTATCATCACTTTCCAGTTGTTCATGGTCTTCCAATAGTTCTAATCTTGTCTTTTGCTTTACTTTATCTTTGGATGTTTCAATAATGTCCAATGGATAGCCCCTTGTCAAAAATCTGATACCTGTTTCATCTAGATTTTGTTCGATGCCTGTGGTTTCAGAACAGTTCCTCTTAATGCGGAGCATTTCTCCATATGGAATACTCCATTTCAGATGTTGTGGATGTCCGCTGTTTGCATGGAGGATACTGTTCGTGGCAGTTGGTTTCCTATGGATTCTAGTGCAGAGTTGGTGTTTGTATATATATATATATATATTCACTTAAAAAACCGTGGGTTTCACACATGTTATAGTTAGCTGGACATTTCCCTCGTAAAAAACCAATGAAATTCCCCCGTTATAGTTAGTGCAGGCAACTATAACTCACGCGACTGCAATCCGCTGCTGATGACGTCAGATATTACATCACTGATTACATATGTTTCTTTCTGAAAAATAAATATTTGTAATATATCTATAGCTAAAGATTAATGGAAGAAGACATGGGTAAATAGTTGTCTAAATACAGTGATGTAATATCTGACGTCATCAGCAGAGGATTGCAGTCGCGTGAGTTATAGTTGCCTGCACTAACTATAACGGGGGAATTTCATTGGTTTTTTACGAGGGAAATGTCCAGCTAACTATAACATGTGTGAAACCTATGGTTTTTTAAGTGAATTTGCAAGGTTTTTTAAATGCTAATTCCTAACTATAACGTGTGTGAAACCTATGGTTTTTTAAGTGAATTTGTACGATTTTTTAAATGCTAAGTTATGTATTTATTAATATGTTTTTTTTTCAGGTTTTTCACCGTGCGCGCAGTCTTAGCGGGACATTACAGCGTATCGATAAACTTTGTTTTATTTCCTCAGAACGGCGACTGCCCACTTGGGGATAATAATATGGACCACAAGACCCATGATGCTTTGTTTCTTGTACTCACCTGAGCGGAATTTGCAACCCAATAAAAATGAAGGGGCTTTCCTTGTGGCCTTCTTGCTTGCTGTTCATGAGGAGTTTTGCCTTGGAAGAAGGGCGGAAAGCCTGAAACGCGTCGGCACAATTGTGGAATGGCTCTGTCCGCGTTTGGGCTGTGTGTGGAGACAGCGTTATACCGCCAGCGAGTGCAGCTCAACGGTTAGGATGGATAGAGATGGAGATAAATAGTCACTTAAAAAACCATAGGTTTCACACACGTTATAGTTAGGAATTAGCATTTAAAAAACCTTGCAAATTCACTTAAAAAACCATAGGTTTCACACATGTTATAGTTAGCTGGACATTTCCCTCGTAAAAAACCAATGAAATTCCCCCGTTCTAGTTAGTGCAGGCAACTATAACTCACGCGACCGCAATCCTCTGCTGATGACGTCAGATATTACATCACTGTATTTAGACACCTATTTACCCATGTCTTCTTCCATTAATCTTTAGCTATACATATATTACAAATATTTATTTTTCAGAAAGACACATATGTAATCAGTGATGTAATATCTGACGTCATCAGCAGAGGATTGCGGTTGCGTGAGTTATAGTTGCCTGCACTAACTATAACGGGGGAATTTTATATATATATATATATATATATATATATATATATATATATATACATACATACATACATACATACATACATATATATACACACATATATACACATACACACAAAACCAACTCTGGCACACCAACTCTCCTTGTCAGGAAACGACATTGCAGTCCCAATCTTTCAGGTTAGTCTTTATTCAGTTAATTCTGGGCTATGACCCGTTTCGGCAGGATACCCTGCCTTGATATATTTCTGCTCCGTTCTAATAGGTTAATATAAATGAGGAGTAAAATGGAGGCACAACAAATCTAGGGCTGCTGGTGAGACATTTCCTCTACTGCCGACTATGACCTAGAAGGGAGCTTACCAAAGGAAGGAAGCGGCGGAATGTGAGAATAGACGCTGTGCATGGTGGCATTGCAGATTCGCACTATAAAGAGGCTGCGTGTTCTACCAACGAGATGCCGCACAAAGGATCCACAAATTATATAGGACGACATATACCCCGACTGAATACTTTATAAGGCTATTTAAACTCACCACAGAGTTACATGGCTATATAAAAGCAGACAGCAAAAAGTTCACAAACTTTGAGCTCGTGTCTGAACTACAAAGTTCGTGACTGATGTTGGGTCTGCTCTTTGAGGTCGCGTATTCTGAATAGAGTTTGTGGACTATGCTGGCCATCTGAGTGTATGATGATAAATGCATTTCCTTGTTAGATTTTTGTTCTGGACCGGAAATATATATATTTTCACATATCCCAGTGGCGCTCACCACTGTGTAATACAAAAAATACTTTTTTGTGTTGATAATAACTTTACTGCCATTTTTACGAACTTTTCCAAAAAATGCTACGTTTTGACTAGTTTGTGCATGTAAAGATTTAGGGCGATCCTTCAAGTGAGGGTTGAGAAAAAGCGTGTGTGGGGGTCCCAAAATTCATTTTGCCCATTCATTTTTCCATAGGAACTTTAGACGCAGCTACAGCCCAAACCACTAAACGAATTTACACCAGATTTGCTAGAAAGTTAGATCTTGGTCAAGAAAGAGTGTTGTGATTTGGCGTCAATCCATTCAGTAGTTTTTGAGTAGTTCTAATGCTAAAAAAAAAAAATGTATGCCACTTGGACCCAAGAGATCTCAAGCCGAGATCAGTTTGGCTGCACCACCTCAACGAGGTGGCAATGGCCATCTTAGGATGCATGACTGTCTCGAGTACTAAGAAAAAAGGTTAAAAAAAAAAAGACAATTTGGCAGGCTAGAGCTACCTTGATCTCCTTAGGCCTGGTAGCAATCTGCGGCAAAATGAAAAGATGCGCTTGTGCTTCTTTTTTAAAAAAACCACGGGTGGACATTGGCCCGGGGAATGATGGTAGGCTTTTATTTTGGGGAGAGGGGCAAAAGCCCACTCCCCAAGCCTCTGAAAGGACCCAGAGACTGCATCCCCTATGGCACAGTAAGGTAAGAAGGAAGGGAGGCCCGCTGCCCTCCTCCCAGAGCCTATAAGGCTTAAGGGACCCCATTCCTCAGGGCCAAAATGTACAATAAAAGGGGAGGCTCAGTTAGTGTGCCCCAGGGAGCCCTCCCTTGGGACACAGTGGTTTCAAGTGTTTGCGCCTGCCTGTCTGGATCACTTTTAAATCTTCCGCCAGATGGGTGCAGAAAAAGAGAACAGATATTGCTTCCATGCGGGGGGATGCAGCATACAAAACACAGCTGCTTCCTCCAAGCAGGAGCAATGCAAGCTCCCGCATCATGCAGGGAGCCAGCTGGGGCCGTGGGGGCGTGGGGCTCCCCCACCAATCCACAACCGGTGGTTTGAGGGTGACCCTTGTAGGCAATGGGGCACCCACCTATGGCCCCGGGGGATGATGGACCCTCTCCTTTTTAGTTCAATTCAGCTCAAGGGGATGTGGTCCCTGTAGCCTAATGAGGCTCGAGGATGGGCGCCGGGCGCTGACCTTCCCTTAATATGTGTTGCGTGGTGGGTGCTCCGGATGAGCTCCAGGGCTCCTACCTATATATTGGAGAGTCCAAAGGCATGGGGTCCCCAGGAACACAAGGGGCTCGAAGTGGGGGGTACGCGGCCCCCTCCAATTTCAATTGAATTTGGCACCAGGGGATGAGGTCCCTGGGGTCCATTAAGGCTCGGGGAGGGTTTGGCTGACTGCAGGGTGTGGGGGGGGGGGAGGGGGGGAGATGACCAGAGGGTCTGACTGCAGGCCTGGCTCTGCAGCCAAAGTCTCAGCGCGCACTGCCAAAGGGATGGCTGCTTGCGGATGTGCCGGCCAGCATTGGGTGGGCTGCCTGCTGGGAGAGGGGGGCGAGTCAGCCACACCGCCTGGAGTTAGGGGACAACGTAACGTTTTAAACGTATAAAACCACTGAAATTCACCAGTTATAGTTAGCTCTATAACCCCTGTCCTCGCTGTACACTGCGAACTATCCTAAAAATGACATCACTCATGACATCTTCTATGATACCATTGATAATATCACTGCAACATTTGCAATAAAATTATTGATGAGAAAACTGTGTATGGCAGGGGTGTGAGTTTTAGTTACATTAGGGCACGAGTTACAGTTAGCTCTGATAACTAGAACTGGTGAATTTCAATGGTTTTGTACATGGTCACTGAAATTCTCACCTAATATATATAGCTTTAAACACTTAGCTGTAAAAATAACAAAAGGCTCTGTCCCTTTCTAGATCTGCTCCTATTGCGGGCCACTACCTCCCCACTTCGTAAAGCCATCATTTTGTTTTTCACCTTCTTTCTGCAAGCAGCACAGCCACTGCAACCTGCTGTCTTGTTTTTACGTTTTACAGCTCATGTGCATTTTTTAATATACCATCCGTAAAAAAGAAATTCACTATGTTGGAATCCTATTTTTTTTTTTTTTTTAAATGGCTGCTGGTGCATCATGCCGTAGGCGCAAGCCCATAGTGGCTAGCCTGGAACTGTAAAAAGTAAGTCTAAGATGGTTGCGGTGAGGACCTACATCATGACACACTTGCAGCCATTTTTAATTAACTGTTTCAGCATAGTGGACAACCATTTTTAGGTTTCACCTGCACAGCGCTTGAAAAAGTTCTTGTAATTAAAAGGGGCCCATTACTTACCATTTGTAAGTGTCTCAGTGACTCTCGTTCACTTGCTTCTCACTGGTCAGCAGCATCTTCTTATGTCATCAGGTTTCACTTCTTCTCTTTACTCAACTGTTCTCTGGAGCTTTGACCAAGTACTGCTTCCGGCTGGCGGCCACTAATTGAAGCCAGAGTGTCCACTAACCACGAGCTTCAGAGGTATTTTTGTTTTTTAATTCTTCCACGCACTTCAAACAAGTGCATGTGTTCCTCTGTCTTCCTGTACAGAATCACTGTTTTTTTGAGGGGAGGGGGGCTTGCATTCTCCTTGCCCTCCTCCGGCTCCCTTGTGCTGCTTACACCTTCCCACTGGTCACTGTTGTACTCCCCATCACCTCTCCCTCCAGCTATTGCTTGCCAAACGTCCCTCATATTGGTTTACCCTCCCGGTGCTCATTCTTTTTTTGCAATGATAGATAGCGCGAACTCAATCTAAAGGTCTCGGAGCACTTTACATGAGCACCAGTTGCATTACAGATGGACAGATTCATTTTCAGGTACGGCAAGATTAGTGATTTGCCCAGAATCAAAGGATGTTGAGCCTCCAGCAGAGACTCGAACCCGGTTCCCCAACTTTAGGGTCGGCCGTCCTAGGCGTTACAATTCCTGCTGTGCACTCCTGCAATTCACCCTGCAGCAAACGTGCATCAAACATCTATTGCTATACAGGTTGTATCAGCCTTGGAAAGTAAAACAACATTCACAAACTCAATAGATTTCGCATAGGTTGTTCTAGAAAGATACATTAAACAGACACAGGCACATCCAATTGGCACAGCCTTTGCTACTGGAAATTGACCTACTAGCTTTGTAAATATGTTTTTCTTTTTTTTCCCCACAGACAAATAACTTGAATAGCCAGAGTGGAATGGTCACCGTTCAAACAAAAATAAATTTTTTCTGCTTCTACTTGGCTTCTATAAATTTAGTCTACAACACTGGCTAATAAAGGGGGTAAAAGGCATTGTCAACACGGAATATTTAAAAAAAAAAAATCAGAACAAAATAGATTTACTGTGGTTTCCTAAACACTAATGAAAAACATTACCATGAATTTCATACCGCCAGAGCGGCTAACAACTGTGACATAATAAAATGCATCTCATATATAAAAGTTCCGGTCTCAACATAAATGGGAAACACCATATGCTTTAGACAACAATGTGACAAAATGAATTTATAGATGCAAATGTAGGGCCTCTCTCGTGTATGCTTTGAATAAAGGAACGCTCTGCGTGTTGAGCTCCGCAGAGCGGAGAGCGCGCGCCCCATGCATGAAATTGCATTGTTTCTCAATGACAGGGGCTGGATGGGGCCTGCGCTATAATTGGCTGGGGTGATTTGTAATCAACGGCTACATAAATGGTAATTCAAAACTTGTTCCTACATCGGCAGCCACACAATGCCCCTCCCACCACAAAGCTGGGAGCAGCGCTTTGCTGAAAGCTAAGGCAGGACACAGAAATAAGAAATGGCGGCCTGCGGCTCTCAGTGATTGACAGTTAATTCGTGCTCGTCATCTGTGATGTCAGCGCTGTCTGGAAATTATGAGGCGTCACTCACGCTGAACTCAACTTCAAAAGTAGAGAAGTCTTCAACCGAAGTGACAAAGTCTGAGGTCATGCTTTCACGGTGCCCTGTTCATGCATCCGCACTAGCATTGGGGGGGAGGGGTGAGGGAGAGCGAATGGGGGAAAGAGTGTGAGAAAGTGAGTGTGAATGTGAGACAGTGTGTGTGTGTGTGAAAGAGTGTGTGAAAGAGTGTGTGAAAGAGTGTGTGAAAGAGTGTGTGAAAGAGTGTGTGAAAGAGTGTGTGAAAGAGTGTGTGAAAGAGTGTGTGAAAGCATGTGAGTGCGAATGAGTGCGAATGAGTGCGAATGAGTGCGAATGAGTGCGAATGAGTGCGAATGAGTGCGAATGAGTGCGAATGAGTGCGAATGAGTGCGAATGAGTGCGAATGAGTGCGAATGAGTGCGAATGAGTGCGAATGAGTGCGAATGAGTGCGAATGAGTGCGAATGAGTGCGAATGAGCGCGAATGAGCGCGAATGAGCGCGAATGAGCGCGAATGAACGCGAATGAACGCGAATGAACGCGAATGAACGCGAATGAACGTGAATGAACGTGAGTGTTTGTGTGACAGTGGGTGTGTGTGTGAGAGAGTGTGTGTGTGTGTGTGTGTGTGTGTGTGTGTGTGTGTGTGTGTGTGAGTGCATGAGTGCATGAGTGCGTGTGTGTGAGTGTGAGTGTGTGTGTGTTTGGAGGGGGGCAGCAGTGTGACAGGAGGACGACAATGGCCTCCACACAGATATTGGCAGATTAGGATGGACATTATCAGCTCAGCAATTACAATATCTCTGCCATGTCTTGTTCCAAGCCGTCAACAAAAGAGTGATCCAACAATTTCCAATGCAGACTATACAAAGTCCCTTAAACTAACTGAGTGCCATAACTTAAAAATACTACCAAATAACTATAACTCAATGTAAGTGCAGAAGTAGATCGCTCTCGGAACATTTTTCAACATGGTAACATCATCGTCATCACCACCTAATGATTTCGAAGTGTAACAAACATTTCTAGGCACACTAACCGCTGAATATACACATTCCACACAGTAATTGCCTTTCTCAAGATCGTCGTGGGGTCACCTGTGCTAGAGGTTTATATTTAACTGCAGATATATCAGGAGACCTCATATTGCTGTGGCTAGCGGTCGTCAAATAACATTTATAGGATACTGTAGAAAATATTGCTGGTATTCCCTTGGTTGATACATTGTAACAGAAAGGGGAAAAAAAGTGTTTCTTCTTTCCCAAAAAAGAATATGAAACCAAACCTATTATGTTCTCGTTTGAGGCAGCAATGAAAGCATGGAACACGTTTATTCAAGTGTGATTTATTCCTATTTTCTGCATTTCTCCAGCTTTGATCAAATGTGGTTAACACACCTTCAGTTGAAAAGAAATGTAATTTTCTGGAAGAGAACAAGCACCCACAGGGACAACTTCAGTGTAGGGTCGGGCCCGAAGCACTCACAAATGTTTCAGTGCATTGGAACTTGCACCGCTCTGCCCCACACAGGTTAATACGCATGCGGCCTTCCAGCAGGTAATACAATCGGGCATTAAGGTTCTGTTAAAGCCCCGCATCTATGAGCGAAGGATTACTGACAGCGTATATCTGCTGTGATAGATGGATCATACTTTTGCTCGGAAGCCCAAAGTCCTTGGCACAAACTCGCTTTCATGTATTTTTCGGTCAGCTGTTGGCTTCTTGCCTCTACTCTCCATCTTTGAGAGTGGAATAAAAGGGGCATGGAGCGTCTTTGTGCAAATGCTAGCCTGAGAGGCTTGAGGACAACAGTCTTGTAGCCTTCCACTGAGATAAAAGCTCTTTCTTCTGCTTGCCAACTTGTCATTAAAAGTGGTGTCTGCAGGATGGCAGCCATTTGCCTCCCGAAAACAGATTTAGCCAATGCTCTGCACCGTGCCTGTCCAGTTGATATGCAGAGAATGGGGTTCTGGCACAACTTGACAGCGTTTCTTCACAAGCAGGCAAATAAGCTACCTTGACAGACACACTAAATAGAGATCTGGGTAATCCTTGAAGAGATTTCCAAACCAGAATAGGTAGTAGTAATGGTGGATTCATGAAATTCAGAGGATTAAAGCTAATTTGCATACAGCATGAACTACACTTTTTCATGTGTGTAAGCTATGCATGGTTTCTAATCCACACACGTTTGAAAATGGAGTTATACTTAACAGGATGCAAATTCATGAGCATCAGCCCACACTAGATGTCAAACGCGACCATTTAACTAAATGAGCCATCTTGATGGTTACTGAAATTGGAAGCTTGTATCACTTACAGCAAATCTAGCTTCCACAAGCAAGACAAACGACATTGAAATAGAAAATTGTTTCATTTGTTGTACATACTCTGTGCATTTGAATATAATCTAGCGGACTCTACATATTGCATAATTAAGTGGCGATAAAGCAAACAGCAGGGCCAAACTGAATCAATGACGGCCTACTGCATTGTATATATCAACCGATGGGGTTCAAAGTGTGGAAACTCTCTAAAAAGCTATGGTACTCAAAGCAATTGCTTCTAGCCTTGGAGTTTCTGTACTTTTGAAGACATCACAGAAGTTACAAGTAACCAGGTAAGATCTGTCAAACGGATCCTGAAAGAATGTATAAACAGGGAAGAACTTGTTTCCAAAATTGATATCAATTACTCAAAGATTTTCAGTGAACCAGTTCACTGAAGTAAATGTATTTCCTGTTAAATGTTAAAAGATTGCTGTCAGGTTAATGAAATCGGTCAGAATAAACTTATTTCTTTGCCACAGTAGTGCTATTCTGGACTAGAGAGCCTTAAAATAAAATACATCTGTTTCCTAACTAACAAATTTGTTTCTGATGTGGGACCCGAAATCCACACTTGCCAACTTTGTTTTTAATTAGAACTGCCCAGCAGGTGATTTCTGAGTGAGTATTCTTGCAGTTGATGGGCTGCTAAAAACTTGGTGCCCAACTCTTCTGACCAGCAAGGGCTTGGGAATAGGCTTCCTATTGTCTGTGGAAGAGCGTTTAGATTTGGAAGAAGAAAGCTCGCTATTTTTGGTGGATGCTGGATGTCCACCAACGCCAACAGGATGTACGTTAGCTTCACTTAACCACCAGTTGTGCCTTGTGAAAAGTCCTGAAGGAGACACTGCACCAGCCCTCAGAACCCTCCCAGAATCAGGATTCTGCAAATCATCGCATACCTTAACTTTGTATTTTACAGCCCAGTGCAAGGGTGGCTCCTGTTAGTGAATTTGCCATCCCCTTCTAAGTTTCAGGGGGAAACAAACCAGCAGGAAATACATCTAGAGGTTAACAGGGACACGCTACTGCAGACCTTATGCATTATTAAGTGAGACGTTCCTCCTCCACAGAAATCAGGTAGATTGCCTGAGGTGTGATCAATCATAAGAGCAACAAAATGAAAACCGGAATTCAATCAAGAAACAGCTCTAGCTTTCTAGTGTGTGGGCACGCGCTCAATATCTGAACACACACAACTTGAAGGATAGCCCGCATGCAGGTATTTGTATGGGGGCTTGGAAAGAAAGCTATCAAGTGGCAATGGGAATAACATATACAAGGTTGAAGCTTGCATCAGACTTACACAGCATTTCTCAACTCATGTGCAGAGTTACCGTGACAGCATCGCAACACTAATTCCACAATCTGCATTGAACATGTATACCAAAAGGCTCTCATAACACGGGATCACTTTAAAGAGCAGAAGGCGCTCTTCAAATCCGGTTCATCAAGCCATGATCAATTATTCTAGGTACGCCATGCACTGTGATGCATATCTCAGAAAATACATGAACCCGATTGAGAGAAGACAGTCCTCCTCGCAAGTGAAGACATTAAAATGACTCCATTACCAGAAATTAGAGATGCGACTGCTATACGTTTTGAAGCATCGAAATTATAAATTAACCTGGCATTGTAACCAAGTCAAACTTATTCAAGAAAATAAAAAAATGCGCAGCCACAATTTTCTATGACCAGAAATTAGCAGCCACATATTTACACTCAATCTGAATGTTCTCATAATAGCTTTCTTAACAATTTCACCATGGCGTTACAAAATGTTAACCTATTTTTCTATGACTCTGCACATTTACAAATGCTCTCCTTCGCGTTAAGCCTTAAATATGCAGACTATAATGAAGCCGATTTACCAGAATTATTCTCCTGCTCGCCCAAATAGTGATTTCTCATTAACTTTCGCTAACATTTAGGAGAAGTACTTTCTCTCCATGTAGGGAAGAGATGTGCCTTCAGTCTTTCCCCAAGGCATTGACACCGCATCAAGGAAACATCCTCAGTATACACATTTTTACGGTACGTTCCTGAACATGGTCTACTTTTTTTGCAACGTCCTCAAGGCCGACAGACACGGTTGACAATGAGAATCCATCACTGATGGAATCAATGCGCTATACATCAGGAGAGAGTTCATTGCACTGGAGATTGCTTCCAGCTGCACTTTTCATTACGCTCACCTTCCTCTGGCATCTGAGCACCCGCTTGATTTGATGGCTTACCAAGGTTGGCTGGCTAGTAAAAAGCACTGCCAAAAAGGAAAACTCAGCAACAATTTCAACTCATTCTTCACACAGAGAGAAAAAAAAAGCATTTCAGTCTCCAATTTTCTTGAGGGAACCCTACTTTAGACTATTGTTCTTCAAACTTTATTTCCCAGACATTACGTTGCATTACGTTGCTATAATTCGCTTCTATTTTCTTCCTACTTTCTAATGGCTTTCCCTGCTCACACAATCATAACTGTAATGCTAATCCAAAACCTTAGGTGTAGAGCACGGTCATTGTATCATTTTTGTGCGGCCATGGTCCCCAACAGTTTCTTGGCACTAAGCTTTGTGGAATTCAAACCTACTGGTAGAGTATTATTGCTTGAGTAACAGACAAGCTTTCTAAACTTTACAGAACAAAATGTGTTTTTCCATGGATCAGAAATAAAAAATAATGGGTATTCCAGTGTGAGAAAGCCTAATTTAGAAAGCTCTAGCCCCTGTAACCTGTTGCAGGTAGTGAAAGGGTCAGAAAGCCAGCATCTTGCATTAAGCCATAATGGCTTAATGTCAGGAATTTAGCAAAACAATCATAACATGAAATTCCTAAAATTATGCACAATTTCACCCGGGCCTATGTGATGCAAAAATGCGCATATTTCTCCGGGTAGAAAGGTTTTATTTTTACCCCCTGTGCAGAATCCTCATCCACTACATCTACATTAAAAACAGGAGCAGTCCATTCCCATCCGATAATAAAAAGCATTTACCCCTCCTTTTCCTTTTGAAGGGAGCTGACTCGTCTGTCACCAAGAATGGAAAGTACGTTCGATAGATATGCAAGTTTCTACATTACATGTCTGAGGGCGTTCCCGCACTCGTGCATAGTCCCCTCCTACAAATGCCCAAACGCTCTTGGGTTTCCATCTTCCAGATGATCCATTAGAATGACTCATTTTACTGCATTCATAAGGGCACCTTGCAACGGTAACATGAAGCGTATCCTAAGTCAAGGAAGCAGGATACAGAATTAGCCTTCACATATTGATTTTTGTTATTTACCCAAGTAGTGTTTACAGTGATAACAACGTTTGTAAACTCGCCCCTTTGCCTTCATTATCACCTGCCACTAGTCTCTTTAAAAAAAAAAAACTATGCTCAGTCCTCTTCTAGTTCTTCCACTCAAGCCATCGCCTTGAACCTACTCCATGAGCTGTAAAACCTGTGAACAGTAGGACACGTTCTGTCTGGGTGTCGGTACTGAAACAGGAAATAAAAAACTCTCAGAAGAACATCCAAGCAAAACACTATGACATCTAACATAATAGGTGGGCTTAATTTAAAACAAAAAGTACCAATTTAGGAGATGTACAATGACTAGAACAAAGACAAAAGAGACTTGGCGGCAAAAGTCATAGCAGTGGATCATCTTGGAAACCAAGAGGCATCTTTTGTGTCAAGCAACAGGTCTTAAAAAAAACACTAAAAACTCAACGCAACTGGTGTTTGCCGTCCATGTTATACCCCGATATTGAGCAACTATTGGTTGAGCTCCCAGCACAGTCAGGATCCAACCCTATGGCTTCAGAAGTCATTGAGGAAAATAGAGGAGTTACATTAAATGGAACACGTACCCTTCAGTGGCAACTGTCTTCAAAGGCCTACTGCATGCAAGGTGTTGCATTTTTAACAATACCGCGGTAATTACATATTGTCTGGGCAGGTTTACACTTTGCTTGTAATCAGTCTACCATGGAGCTCAAATGGAATAGTTTTAACTAACATTGTTGGGCATGGTTTCATTGCATGCCTTTCACTCAGCATGTGACAACCATCAATTTACGCAGAGTCACCGGGCTTGTTTGGAGAGTGTGGCAGTAAGTGGGCCCTGAACCATTCCGGATCCGTCTCCCTCTCCCTATTTTACCGACTGATATAGTATTGATCATCTGTTTTCTAGGTATTTCGCGTATATCAATTTTCTGCATGTGTTTTTTGGTAAATGGTTATGATGTTTGCCACAATAATAAATGCAAATAAAAATGAATATGGCAAGGTTGAATCATTCTTTTAATTTGGTCGTATCTCACTTGTATGGACAGACTGATTTACCAACTGCAGCAGGATGAAGGTAGGGACAGCTAAGCTCTATTTTACCAACTGAGAACCTGAATCTCTAGGTAGGGCAGGCTGTTAGCTTGAAAAGATTGTTTATATGAATATCAGCCTCTGCAGCCTCTGTAAAAGAAAATGGTAGAGCATCCCTGGAGGGAGAGTGTTCTCCAGTACATGCTCCTGCCCTCAATAATGTGTTTAATCATCAGAAACGTGCTGGACAAATAGTATTGCAGGAGATTACACAGTTGTTTGAAACAGTTTTGAGTTTAAGTATGTTAATATTTCTTTGGACACATTTTTTTAGAGTGTTTTATTGGTTAAATCGGTTTTCTGACCCCACTTTAGAAAATTGCATTCTTATACCCAATTCTCAAACTTTAGGGCTCGCAAATAACCTTTTGATTTGTCTTGATATTATTTGTGCTCACATTTCCTCATCTCGTCATTCCCTCAACATTTCCCTAATTTGGAGGGCGCCCTTCTGTTGATGTAGCTTTTTATAACACTTTATTCATTTTGGTATAAACACGGAAGAGCAAGTGCACACATAGTGGGCACTTGCATGGCATCCCCATAACATTATTGCCGATTGCCACAACCAACCCATCTCACCCTCCTGAGTTTACGCCCCTGCAGGGTTCACCCCATATTATGTCCACCACTTCCCCTATATCTTCTGATGTTTCCTAGGGCACCCTTCGAGCTAGGTAGATCGGTTCCTCCATTTTAGCCGATCGATCCATGCCCGATCACCATTCCCTCAGTGGTGGGGTATGGGTCACTTCCAATATTTGGCCACATCCATTTCAGCTAGTAATGTGCCTAGCCCCACCAAGGCTCGGACCCCCCTTGTGCCTCCCATCTCATCCACTAGGCCGAGCAGCATCATTCTGGGCGAGGCCGAGCAGCACCATTCTGGGCGAGACCTCCAAGTTTTGGCCCTAAACCTCCGACCGAGTTGCAAATATGGACAGCCAGTAATTCTGAATAGTAGGGCCCTTCCATACCATGTGATAGAAGTCACCTACTTCTACATGGCATCTAGTACAAACTGGATCTGGAAGTTTGCGGGCTTTCCATAAAGGTTTGGGTGTGTAGTAGGCACAGTGTAGGTATTTCACTTGGACAAGGCGCAGCGGGGTTGAAATTGCTACGGTTTGAAGTGCAATGCAAACCTCCCTCCAATGAGCCTAGCCACTCCTCTCACCGCTCCTTCTGGGACACCAATGTACAAGTGGAGAGTGCTTGTAGATTGTAAGGATCTTTCAATACCCTGCTATGCCTCCAACCAAGTAGCCCTTAAATTCAACAGGGAGTATTGAAAGAAATTCCATCATGGCATAAGTGTTGTTTTTATTTATGTAATTCACCAGTTCATTCACTCATTAAATCTTTATTTCGATTACCGAGGTAACCATAAAAGTACATAAATAAAACGCGACATTAAAAACATCAGAAGAGATCACAGAGCAAAAAACATCAGGAGTAACCACACACCATCAGAAATTAAGATGGCGAGATATCACCAAGTATCGCATGTAATGTGTTGTCGACTCACACAAAAAAAAAGATTTTATGTCGGAGCACTCCCACCCCTCACCCCGATTTGTACTGGGGTTGTAATGGCACATGTTGCTAGGCTAAATTCTATGTCCTGTGAGTAGTGCAAGCATTAGTTTGTAGCAGAATCCCGAGAATCTAGCCTAAATAATGCGGCTCTCTCTCTACTCCTTGCTACCACTCATTTATCAGGCTAACAGCCAATAGCTCAAACCTCAGACTGCAAAACTTTTCAAGTATCTCACCAGCACCGCCTGACCATAAGAGGGGGGATGTTTTACGGATTTAATAATTACATCATGTGTTTAAGCGTTCTTGGTACTTTGTAGATGCACTAGTCCAATCTTCATTTATATTTGTTTTTCAATCCTAGTCTTTCCCCCTCCTACCCAGTAACTATGTGGCTAAGTCAACCATTACCGCCTGTGGAACACCAAGGGCATCCATGATTATTTGGCAATAGACTGATTTAGGTTTCCTACAACGCCCTAAATTTCTTATACTGACGATTTAAATGTTTTTCTAACACAATTGTAAAGTTATTCGACGTCACAGTAGAAATAAATGAACCAGAACTTTGAAAAAACGGGGGGAAACCTACAAATCGGGGGAATATCCAATCATCAACAGGCCTGCCTACAGGCAGCATGTTGTGCCCTCAAAGGCCCAAACACAGAGATAATGCAGGCGGCGGGTCAACCCGCCAGCTCCAGCCAGATCATGAAGTTCCTGGATGCATGAATAAGAGGTGGAGATGAAGAAAAGTCCTGCCATGTTGACATGGTTCAGCAATCGGACCTTGATCGCCCCTAATACTTAACACAATATTCAAGTTAAAAGCTGCTATAAATATTTAAAGCAGCAGAACGTTGCAAAGCTAAGTGGAAGAGAGAGATTTACACGCCAATAAAGTGCACGGAGCCATCTGGGTGACCAGACACAACTTAGATGGCTGCTGGAACTGACTGTCTCTCCTGCTTCAGGACATCTCCTTACAAAGGGAGGTATGCCTGAAGTGGGAATTACAGGTGCATGAAGATGTTTGAATGGACTCCGTCTAGTGTGCCAGGCACCAGGTTTATACAGAGCCTGAATGGGATCGGTGAGCACTTTCCACCAACTCTACGATGGTTGTCAGTGCAGTGCCTAGTTATAGAGCTGCTCAGGATGTCAGAACAAATTGTCCATAGTAATAAAAGGTTGCACAGAGGAAGCACTGGAAGGAAATCTGGGTGTGTTTGAGAAGCAATAGGCAGAAGAGATGTTCTGCTTGGTTGAAGACTGATGCAGGGTGATGAACCTGACTGAATGAGGGAATTAATTCAGCCAGAGCCCAAAAACGAAGAGTTCAGACTGACTATCAGGAGTGTAGCTCGACAGATCGCACATTTATTACCGAACAGCTTAAACAATTTAAGACGAGACAAACTACAAGTGGGCTCAGAGTTTAGGCCAGAGGGAGTTCTAGTGACTACTTTACAGTGGCAACAGCGACGACTCATCAATGGAAAAGGGGGACTTAACCATCTAGGCTCAGTGACAGTAATATCTTACATCTTAAAGGGAACGTACACCCCATATGTGGATTTCTTTGTGGCGTCAGACTACAAACCCAATAGCTGACAGAGAGACATGTACTTCATGGGCCTGTGGAAGGTATTTCCCATTGGGCTGTGCCACAGCTATTCTGCAGAAGGAAAAGTAAACTATGCAGAGCTGTTCTTGCGGAGGAGTCTATCCTACATGTGGGTAATACATGGTTATCATAGATGGACCAACACGTTTCAACACATCTATGAGTTAGTTAGGCATGGGGCATGGGCCATATATTTCCTGGTTTCCCCAATAAAGAACTAGGTAGGGGGCCCCAATTAGTATTGCCACCCCTTTGATAATGTCTGTCTCTCTAAGGACACTCACAACCACATTGAAAGGGGGGAAGGTGCTTGATGCAAGTACAAGACTGCCAATGCTCTCTCTCCTCCCTCGTGTCTATGGTGACCATCACCCGCCATTCCGCTGTCTCACTCAGGTCTCTGGAGACACATGCAAGGTGGTGGAATAAAGGGGAAAAGAGGGCTCACCACAAACATCCAAAATGTTTATATTGATATATTATGAGATTGGTCTACTTCGCTCAATAACACTCAACAAAGCAGCATTATATGCCCAACAATACAGAAAAGAAGAAAAGCTGAGTAATGTGAAGTAGAGCACGCAGCATTGGGATTCAATCCGTTACCAAAAATAGGAAGGCACGAACTAACAAACACTGGCAAAGCTAGTAGGTCTCGCCTTTAAAAGCCAAGTGCTGACCTTTTGACTTTGCCAATGCTTGCTCTGTGGCTGTCCCCAACAGGCAGGGTCTCCGTCACAGGTGTCTGTGCTCTATAGGGGTACTTTAGCTCCAACTGACTGCTTTCTATACACAGGACAATCTCCCTATTTGATTGTTTTCTCAGTCCCCCTCCACTGGCCATTGTAGTTACATCATTTCTCGTTCTCCCTTCCCTGTCCACTATGAAGTCATGCTTCTTTTAATGGTTATCGGTTAAAGACAAGTTATCCTTCAAATTCTGCCCTAGTTGGCCGGCTGTCCTCTGCAGCGTGCCCCCCTCCCTTCGACTATCATTGATCAGCAAATTTTCCTCAATAAAATAGATGGCTGACACTTTACTGACGGAGTCTCCCACTGTGGGATGTTCTCTAGACAGGTTCTCTTTCCACCAGCTGTCTTTTGTACCTAACCCCCCACTGTTCATGTGCATAATTTAGTCCTACACCCCCGGCTGTCTTCTTTCAATTAGCTGTCCTCTCGCCCATCCCTACAAGCTGCTCACTTTAAGCAGTGTCTCCTTCCTGGTTCGCTCTTCTGTCCTTGTGTCTTTTCCCCCACTGTCTCTCTTCTATACACGTTTTTCTACTTGCTGCCTCCTGTAAATGCGCCCTCCCTTGCCTGTCCTCCAAAGTAGGTTTATATCAACCTCCATTGTTCCCACTGATGAACAAATTATGATTCCTTCGTCTGTCCGAATACGTAAGGTCTCATCCCACTGACTGCCGTTCTGGTGTCCAGAGACTGTAGTTCCAAGATGTTCTCGGATCACTGCCTTCACTCTTTTCTCCCATTTATTGTTCTCCCAAGCCCAATTGTCTAATCAATTGGCTTGTACTCTACAGAGGCAAGCTTGTCTTTACCATTTACAATCCACAATTAAAAGATTTTTAATCTCCACTGCCTGTCATTAATAGATGGATTCTTCTACCATTATATGTCCTCTACTGACACTTCCCAAGCCTGTCTTTTGTGGTGAAGTTCTCCTCCATAGGCTGTCCTGTTCATGGGTACCTCTCTCACCTGGCTCTCTTTTTCAATCATGAAGGCCTCCATACTAACTGTTCTCCCCAGAGGTTCTCCACCTCACACGTTACTATCCTCTGTATAAAGTCTCCCCCCATCACCTTCAGGGACAGAAATAATTTTACAACTTACAGTCATTTGGGCCGTGCTCAGGAATTTCAATGGCATCGTTTAAGAAGCCAAGATGGAACAGAGATTTTTAAGACCTCATGCTATGTCTATATCCCAATAGACCACATCAGATAACGTGCTTTCACAAGCACCAACGGATGGCACTATATACACAGCAAATATTCGTTTGTAGGGACAGGGGCGCAAAAAGGTAACTGTGAATGCATAGATCAGAGACAGAAAGATCAAAAGATAGAAGGGTCAAAAGACGGATCAATACAAAAAGAGGGTGCTCACGCCAGCCCATGTGACCACATGGACACAGTGTTTCCATATAATGTGGCTTAAGCAACTCACAGGCACATCTACGTCTTTGCAACTGCATAGACGCAAGCCAATCAAGTGACCCTGTATCAATTATATACCATATAGTAACTTTCCTGTAAGCATCCACCTACAGTCTCTTCAGGTCTCAAACTAGGCCGCATATGGAGGGGAGATGGTTTCCCAGTACATGGCACTACCAGTAGGCAGTCTTATTATCATTCTAGCATCCTGGGAGCCTAGAAGGACAACTGTATCAGTTCAACAAACCCCTCACAATGACCGTGTGAGGTAGGTAGTGAAGACAATGGTGCCCTATCACGGAGATCTGTGCAAGTACTTGCACTATAAAGAGCTACATTCACTCTTGTCTGCACCACCTGGTGGTAAATACTGCACTCAAATCTCACAGGTATTCAGCAAAAACATCTTCCCAGATGGTCCTCAGCTATGTAGTAACCTGCATCCAAGACAGCCCAAAGGCATGCCGCAATGCACCTTCTCGGAAGCCCACAGGACTAAGAGTAGGGCTGTGCGCAGACAAAAAATATTTTCCTCCATTAAAAAAATGAAGGATTCTTCTCAATTTCACAGTCTTTAGGGTGTCTGAATAGAACTGCAAGAAAAAAGGTTCAGTGAAAACTCTGGTTAACCCGAGTACTCTGTGAAACCCAGCGCGTGAAATTGGCTCCTGGTCAACTGGTAGCCCCATTCGTATTCCTCCTGCCCTCAGTGAGATATGACCAACTATAAGGTACTGCACTGCACACTCAAATTAAGCACATGGCAATGTGGTCATCAGTGTGTCTGCATTCACAAAGCGTTTGCTTGATCTGCACAATACGTGAGCTAGGTTAAAGCTTTCAGCTTGTATTAGACAACATCTTTATATTTTACAAAAATTACGTATAATATTCGTACATATGGGGGAACTTCTAAACATCCACTAGTTTGTTGTTGTGTCAGTCACAATGTCCTTCCCCCCACAACATACAATATGGGGAAATGTAGTTTTACTACGGCAATATGTGCTTTTTGAGATAAAGAAAATATTGACTTTTAGTCACTGTTTTTTTCTTTAGGATTGAGAAGAGCATGGCAGCTGTTGCAATAATAAAGTTTCGCAAAAACCATGATAAAACAAGCATTGGCAAAGTCAAGGGGCGGACACTGCCAGATCTTTAGACTTTTCCAATACGGGTATATTAGTAGTGTTGTTAACAACACTAGCAACTCTCTATGCAAAAAAACAGATTATAGTCCGGCAATCTTTCTGGTGTGACTTTGCAACACACACAATGTGCATGCCCTCTGAAGCTTTTACTGGGCCATTTCGAAGATCAAACAATAAAAAACCATGACTTAGAAAGATTGGTAAAAAAACAAAAATGCAAGATGTGGACTTAGCACCAAAAAGCAGTGGATGAGGGATATGGGGCAGTGGCAGGATATGCGTACTAGCGTGCGAAAATGAGGAGGGACACTAATCTTAAGATGTGCACATTCACGAAATGCCGTGGGCGGATATCAACACTGATGGACAGCACCATGAGCATAGCTAATACAGGACGCTCCTCGATCCCCCACCCCATTACTTCACAACATTTTATAGAGTATCTTTTTGATATGTGGCCCCTATGAAGTTCAGCACCAGCTCTGAACAGTGGAAACATTTTTAGACGATGTGAGAATCTGTGTTAGAATTTTAATTATCATTTCTATGTTGAAAATATGTACTGTTTAAAGGCGGATCTTTTGTCAAAACAATTAGTAGTACTTTGCATAGGACAATGACCAGAGTAAGTCTCTTTCTTCAAGCAACTGATGACTTACTTACACATCCCGCTTAGATGCCATAATATAAACATGGATTGTAATGACATTTTGCAGATGTTTCTCTGACTCCCCATGTACGTGTTTCTCGCATACTAAGACTTACAAAGAAGGATGAAAATAATGTAATTGTATAGTAATACAAACTGAAAAAATAAAAATGTTTATTAAAAAATAAAAAAATAACACTATGATGGACAGCTTTCTTAGCCAATGCCTAAAGATGGTTTAAATGGTGTGTGCAAAAGCCCCTTTCTGCATATGCTGGAGTATGTATGGGTGTTATGTGATGACATAAGCCCTTGCTAGACAGTTCATGCTGTCCGTAAGCGAGGCCTAAAAAGGAATAGCAAACAACACAACCAACGTCTGTCCCACAGTTTTAACCTGTTGGTGGGCCAGCACAAATCATTTAGGTTCTCAGTGGGGTGTTAGAATCCCACTACCTGGTAAGCCAAATACCATGTAGGGGCTAATGATCAACTTGAAACATGGCAGAACTCCTGTCTGAAGAACAAACACACAGATGTCTATGAAACAGGAGCATTGTACTCATCAATGTTCTGCTGTATTCACTGGATCAGATGGATATATTTTAACAATGCAAATATGTAAATTTTAGCAGGGCTAGAAGAAAGTCAGTCTTTCTAGTACAAAGGGATCCCTTCCAAAAGGAAGACGGGTAAAGGGTTTCTGTTTCTACTCCCCTTTTATAGGAGCTTGAAATGTTTCCTTTTATGTAAATACTGGCTCAGGATTGCCACATAGTTGAAAGCCAAGTACAATATGTGTGCTGAAATGACTACAGACTGATGACCTCAGCATTTTTAAAAGGGTGCGCTCTGCTCCAGTATAATCCCTTCTTCAGAATCTTGTTATTCTTTGTCCAACATTCTAACAACTTTCCATGTTCGATGACAAAGCGAAAAATGCATGCAAGTCTCGTACATGGGGAAAGTCATCTGCAATTCGATTTACAGATTCGGATTCACAGATCAGGAATTGCGGATTTTTCCACTGCACAGGCCACTTACAACAGAAGAAAACTAGCTGATCTTGGTGTGGGGATGTCGCTGTCCTTAGGATATCGCACTGTTTTGTATTACTGCGGACACATGGATTTTTGTATCATCAGTGTGTTTTATATAATCGTCTGTATATGTTTTTCTTGGTCTATCATTTTTGTGCTATGTGGTTTATATAGTAGCACTGTACGAGTGCTTAGCTTACATGTTGTTCGTATTCACTGCTTTACAGCCCTGAAGAAGTCCATTGTTGTGGACGAAACGGGTTGGCTGTATACGTGTAGCGCATTTAAGAAAAGAGAAGATCTGCAAACAGTTATCATATGTGATTGGGACCTTCATTTTTTGTTTGTTTACTTCTGATGTGGTGCACCTCTATGCTTTGTATCACAAACCTGGCAGATTGTTGTATTTCTTATAAGTTAAGCATACCTCAGAACAGGAAAATAGTTGTTCCTACCACTTCGCCATAGGAGTTGCCAACTTGGTGAACACAAGCAAAGCCTTCCCTTTCTGGGACAAATGTGCAATACAGTTTCCTTCACATGTTGCACTTCTAACTTTCACCTACTTCAAGCAGGCCACTTCACTGCCCAGAAGAATTCAATCAGAAGGAAGGGCCTCACCCTGGCAGTTTCATTAAGGAATCTCAACTCCAAACTGAGCGGCCCATCGCTATTACCCTTAACCCAAGTGTTACGGGCAATAATCCTACCAACAATAGCCTATGGTAGCAAGCCGCAAATGGGTAGGGACACCAAAGTGCTGGATAGCACAGTCATAGCAGCGCACCAAATTATTTTTGGCCTACCGCAGCACACCTCATCTGCACAGATCAGGCTAGAGTTTGGCATACATAAACAGACTCTGGCAAGGCAAGGAGCATATATAATCTTCTGGGACAAAGTCCAGAAATCTACAGCAGGAATCCTCAACCGGCATCTGTGGTTAGAACTACAATGGAAAGCTTCATCACCCGCCGCAAATTACCTTCAAACCAGTCTGTCCAACACGGGGTTAACACAACTCTGGAAAACACCGACCAATACCTGAACATTTAAACAGCTAGTTTGGAAATCAGTCAAACTCCTATCATGGATCAAAGATAAAGCTTCCCTATCAAAAAGGACTCATGGCTGGATGACCCTGAATACATACTCAACACCTGCTGCTCAAAAATATCTATCCTTGGGGTATCCTAAAACTCAATTTTTGAAATATCAACCAGGCCCGTTACCCTGCACAAAGCACTTCCCACATTGGCTGAAGGTCAAAGCGGACCCCACATGCTGCCTATGTGGCACAGCACCAGAGGACATGTTGCATGTACTTTGCACATGTAAGGAGCTCTTGAATGAACTAAAGCAACTTTTAAAAGCTCATTTTAATCCACAAGGTATTCGCACCAGGAGACAAGCTGTGTTGGCCTGCTTCGCACCTGATGATCCATAGTTGAATTGCCGCTTGGTGAAGTTCCTGAGACTGGTAGGGAAAAAAAGGCCAGATTAAAGCTGGAGCTCTATCCAATGGGAACTCTGAGATAAACCACAGATATCCTGACGGAAGCACAGGTTCTGAAACCGTATTATCCTCCAAACCATGACTACACAGCTATAAAATCAGACTAAACAGATACACTTTTAAAATAAGTCCAAAATAAGTCCAGGGAACAAACTAAGTTACAAGCTGAATTGAAAACGAACAATAATTTATTTTGATTAAATTCCTTTATTCATTTTTGTAAAACTTTTATAAAACGTTATCGATGTGCTTGGATGCAATGGTTTTAAGTAACAGTGCAAAATAAAAATATTCTACTCATTCTATTCTAGTCTACTTCAAGCAGGCAATGAATGTGGGAAATTGTATTATGGTGCCCTAACCCCCAACCAAGTACCATCAAGAAACATTAGATCTTCTGTCTCTCTCCTCCACAATACACCATAAGCAAAGATAGAAAGCATGGGTAGGAACCAGTCTATTCCCTCATTAAGGCAGAGATATGTTCACATAATTTAGTAGACGTTTAGCCTCAGGACAGCATGCAAATAATTAAGCAGTGCTCAATATAACACTATTTACATAGCACAAAGGCAACGTTCTGGCAAAAATTCAATCTGTTAACTTCGGAATCCAAATTCATTCACTAACAGTGCCCCGATCCTACCATCCCTCACACTACACCACAACAGTGATGCTCTTCTTCCAATTAGATCATATATCTTTACATCTCCTAGAAGCGAAATTTCCATATTTTCCACCTCACGATTTCTCAACTGTCAGCCCATTCTAGACAGCAGTCGGCTCATTCCCCCTCATTTCAATAAGACCCACAATAGCAGCACTTTCATCCAATGCCCGTCTCTCATTTACTTCTGGGAAAGCAATGCCCTTATCACATCTCTGCAAACAGTGATGAGTGCACCAGTATCACACCATCACCTCATATCCTCCTGAGAACAAGTGCATTGATTTCAGCCTTTGCGGTCATCAGGCGGAGGATTTCTATGCCTACAGCTTTTCTGTGTTTTGGACCATTAGGATTTATCCAGCACATTCTATTAGTCTACACGCATTACACATTGTGCTTGGATGGTTTGGTACATTCTTGTATTACTGAATGAGTACAAACGTGATCTTTATCTGAATGTGTGGTGAAGACAGACTGCAGTAGATGTACCACCCCCTTTGTTGAATCTATTACTGATCCTCCTCACCAGACCCTGTAGTGGTGTTACTTTAGAACTATCAAGGGCACCCACTTTCAACTAATTTGATCTTCAATGCCTGAAAAGGAATGTTAGCCAAAAGTTTCAAGTCCAACTGAAGTAATTTCTTGACACATAATAACAGCTCTAACTTTAGCACCTTCTACCATGGCCCGTTCAGGCTAGATGGGAGACATTACCAGATATGTTACCTGAAGTTATCACAGTGCAAGACACCCCAAACTTGTTGCAGTGAACAATAATGCTTTCCTCTGCAAGACATCACAATAAGTTTAAAGACATTGTGTACTAAGACAGACTATTGAAATACAGGCAGCCTGTAGTTACAAACAAGTAACCTGGCAGCCTCTGGGGCAATTGTTAAATCTAGTGATTATCTGATCTTGTGAAAGGAGTACTAGGAGCAGCTTATTTTTATTGTAGAATAATTTGCACTAGTTTCCAGTCCAGAATAAGTTCCAGCTGAAGGTTCAAAGTGCGTATTAAACAGAGGTCTAAATTTCAACACTTAAAACCTTCTTCTTCCCCATCAGACTCTTGATTCTATCAGAGTACTGCTCCCATCAGTAGTTAAGGTTTAAAAGAGTTGGCATATGCTAAAACAAAAGCCCTTCAAAAACGTTTTCTGGTGTGGCCATGAGCTTTAATACACACAGCTCTACACTAGTGTGCTGGTAGTGAAAGTGCAGTGCCACTAACCATGATTTACTCTAGATGCTGGGAAAATTGTGTCCTCAATAGTAAGCATGCCCACCATAGTCTAATGAAAAGAAGAAATGGAGGCGTATCATTGACAACAGACAGCTTAGTCCACAAGGTACATGTTATAAGTTGTTCAACTGTATGAGGACTTTGAGGCGGATGCCTGCAATTGAATGCCCTTCCTAAATAGTCCTCAGTAGAATGGCCGAGTAAAGTTATTTAAAGAGATGCTAGGATCAAACGAAGTGAAGCACAGGGTGGATTGCAAAGAAGATGCTCATCTGGCAACTTGATATATAAGGGTAGTTTCAGCAAATTGGAACAACTTTAAATCTCACAGTCGCCCCTGACCCTTAAGTAGCTGTTATCAAGTAACCAGATTCCTGACATTTAGGAAGAAAAAGAATTTGATTCAGAACATTTGCCAAAGAAAATCCAATGTATAATTGTAACTGTGTGAATAGTATTCAGGCTGAAGTGATCGGTCTACACAAAGTCTTAATAACCTTTTTATCATACCAACTATGGCTGTGGGAAGCAGACTTTGAAGGAAAGATCAGCCTCCAGAATTCATGTAATAGCAAAGAAGTGAAGGAGAGAAAGCTACAAAGCTATGTTAGATCTTGTTATGGCATGGTCTGTAAAGGAGTGCACACAAAGGATGTCCAGGAGTGCAGTAGAGAGGTGGAAACACACAAGAAGCATGGATTAAATTAGTGACAGAGGAAGACAGTAGATTATATCTGTGCTGCACTATTACGAGGTTCTCAAAAAGTGGTGCCTGAACCAAAGAGGAGTCCCATAAGTACAAGGACTGGGTTCTGGGGAAAATAAGAAAAGCTACACTGCAGAAACAGCCCTGACAATGCTAACAATTTAGGCTTATGTATAGTTAAAGGATGTTGGTGTCATGCTATTAATGTCACAATTTCTGATTATTAGCACTTTGCATTCAGCCGCTGGAGGCATTAGCTCTCAACAAGATAATAAAATGCTGATTCATCTCCAACACTCTATTAAAACGCATTGGCCTGGCTGGATAAACATTTATTGAGAACAGAACTCAAAGAGTGTCACTTTAACTGAAACAAGGACTAGAGACAGCGGTAGCTGGCCTTTTCTCTGAAAGGTAACTGGATGCATAGCTGGCCCTACTCACTTAACTATCACCTATCTGTCCAACTACGCTATGTTAAGCTCATCAACTCTTGAAAAACTTAATCATTTGCCAATCATCTGTAATTTTCCCCTCATGACCTCTGTTGCAGTAAACCTGTAACATATCTTCCTCCAACATCTCCACCTCCAGTTCTTGCCCTACCTTTCTCTGTTAAAAGTTGTCTTGATAAAGAGGTGGTCCCCAAATTCTAATCTATGGTGCATACTGCATTATTAAGCATCGACTGGCATCTAGCTACATCACCCATCACCATTCTCTTCACAACACAATTTCTATACTGTTACGTAAACATACTTATGATCACTGTTCACCATGGAGTGTGTTCCTACACCATGGAGTGTGTTCCACCAAACCACTGCAGGGCAGCTTTAATTAAAATTAACTAATTTATCTCATTCCCTGTGAATGTACTGGGAGCAAACATACAATATTATCCCCATCATGCTCTTTTTGTTCTATTAGCATTTCTAATCAATAAAAGATGGCATCACTAATAGTAAACTACACTTATCTGGACTCCAATCTGCTCAGACTAGGCATGGTACATAAATCTGCCTTTACTGACTCTTCAAAGTTCTCACCACCCTAACATCCATTGCTCTGTCTCAAATTGGTAAAATTATTCACAAATGTGAAGTGCTCAGCCAACCCTAGAAAGAAGTAGAATGGACCCTCATTCTTAGGAACCAGCATACCTCTCTATTCTAAGGCACTGATGGATTCCTAAACACTGTAAAATGCAAGGTGCATCCAAATAAGGCCAAGAATGGCTGGATTGATGCCAAAGTATCAGGATGCCCACATAAACAAATGCACACAACTAAAATAAACATAAATCATTTACATAGATATAGAGTTCTAACAATTGTGCATGGGCCTAGCCCTTTCCTAGCCCTACACCATAAATCTAATATTTAATAACTTGTGTTTTCGTTAGGACGTTATATCAATAGTACTGGAAAACTATTGCATAAGTCTGACCTGGCCAGCAACTGATTCTAGGCACACCCTCACCTAAACTGGTCATTAGGGTTCATTCCCAAGTAGAAATGGAAACATATTTGCCTATTGTTTGCTAATCAAGGTCCAGGACGGTGATAACAATCTAAATTGAGTTAATGACCCAGCCCCTTAGGTGCACAAGGTTCTCTCATTATTAGGTACAGTTGTTCAGTCTCTTCCAACTGGAACAAACTGAGAAATACAGAAGCAAACATTCCCTGTGCCATAGCCAAATTCTATACCGACATCACCAGACAGAGCTTCCAGGAAGGAATAAAGGACGTTGCATCCTGGATGAGCAACAGCTGCCTGAAGCTCAACTCAGGGCAGACAGAAGTCCTCGTATCTACCCCCTCTGTGTGGGACGACACCTGGTGGCCCCCCGCCCTCGGCAACCCTCCCACAGACCATGCCCGCAACCTCGGCATCATACTCTACTCCTCCCTCACTATGAACCGACAGGTCAATGCCGTATCGCCCACGTGCTTCAACAACCTCCGCATACTCTGCAAGACCTTTAAGTGGACCCCTCCCTCGAATCCAGAAAGATAGTCACCCACGCACTCATAACCAGCAGACTGGACTATGAGAATGCCTTCTACGCCGGAATCAACAATTCTCTACTCCACAAACTCCAGACCGTCCAGAATGCCGCAGCCAGAGTCGTCCTCAGGATCCCACAACAAGACCACATCACCCAGCACCTACGAAACCTCCACTGGCTCCCCATCGAAAAGAGAGTGACCTTCTTTTTTTTTTTATTATTATTTTTATTGAACAGGCTGGTGAGTAAGACATACATTAATACATGTATTTGTTCACAAGAGGGGAGGAAAGAAAAAAAAAAAAGGAAGAAAGAAAGAAAAAAAAAAAACAAGTCAAATAGACAAAATTAAGCTCAGAGGAGGAGCAGCACTATTCCATAAATAAACCCCAGTTCTTTTCGTGTTTCATCAAGGAGCGGGTCCCCCTAAGATTGGCTAATGAAGTCTCCATTGAGTAAATCTCAGTTACCAGTGTCCACCAATCCCACACCGATGGTGGATCAGGGCGAGTCCAGGCTCTGGTCAAAGTTAGTTTAGCACAAGACATGAGAATTGAAGCCAGAGCATCCTGAGAGGAAGGAGTGGGATTGATATCGAATAGGACAAAGGGGGCGGAGAATGAGGGGAGCTGAGTTGACCTAATTTCAAGAACCTTACGGATGTCTGACCAGTAATCCTTAAGAGTGGGACAAGAGAACAACATATGTACCAGATCAGCCGCGTGGGCCGAGCATTTGGGGCATTTGGTATGGTCGTTCGTAGTATTGTTAAGAGACCATCTGGAAATGATTTCTGGTGTGTAATATAGCATGCAAGTCGTTCTAAATTGCTGTAGCCTCAGACTAGAAGAGTGGACACTGCTGTTAATATTAGATAGGGAACGTTCTATGTCTTTCAAAGTAACATTTATGCCTAAGACCGAAAAGAGAGTGACCTTCAAGCTGCTCACATATGCCTTCAAATCCCTCTACAACACCAGTCCCCAATACCTCAACAAAAGAATCTCCTTCCACGCCCCCAAGAGAAATCTCTGCTCTGCCGACCTAGCCCTGGCCGAAATCCCCCGCATCCAAAGAGCCAAAGTGGGAGGAAGAGCCTTCGCCTCCAAGACCTGGAACAAACTCTCCCTCAACATCAGACGAACCCCCACACTGCAAGCATTCAGGAAGAGGCTCAAGATCTGGCTTTTTGGATGACTCGGAGCTGCCTGATATCTCCCCCTCAGCGTCTTGAGACCCTCACGGGTGAGTAGTGCGCTTCACAAATCCCTGGTTGATTGATTGATACCTACACTTGCTCAAAAGCACAAAAATATGAGGGAAGAACACAAATATAATGCAAAATACAAGCATATTTTATATCAACCCATGTTGACCAGGAATGGGAGTACAAATATATATGATGGGAACTCAAACCTATACATGCAAGGCTAATAATGGCGGCTCAAGTGGCTAATGCACAAAATGGAGTGGTCCATAACCTTCTGATTTGTGTGGACCCCCAGTGAATCCCTACTGGAAGTCGAAGACCCTGGCCTAAGCAATTTCCTTTTTTTATTTCAAATAATTTTATTGTTTTTTAGGGTAGGTAAAAGGTAACAGCGGGGGGGGGGGTATTTGGCAATTATATGAGGAAAAACCATGTGGTATGCAAAAACGTCCAAGAGTAAGACATGATGTAGTCGGTTGATATTGGTCTAAAATACATATGAATGTTCAGAAATATTAATGGAGGTAAACCCTCGCGAAAGAGGTCAGGAAATGGGGAAAACAAACGAGAGGCCCCAGGGGAATAGAGGGATGGGGGAGAAAGAGCAAGAGAGAAAAAATGGGGGAGTGAGAAGAAAGAGTTCTATGGCAGATGTCCCTGTCACATAATTGGCATTGATGCGAAGGAAGGTATTCGTTAATATAACATGTAGCAGCAAGCGGTTGAGTTGGTGAAGTGCCACCTATAGGCTCATAAGGGTACTATGCTTCACGGGGTTTTGATTTTCTGCATATATACATTTTGTTTATTCCATAGTTTTTGGGATGCCTGGCAATTGTATATGTTATTTGAAAGTATATTTTCTGTGCTTCTTGTGAAACAGTACCATGCCCACCAAGTGTGGTTTGACAGGTTATGAAAAGATTTCCATTCGCATAGAATGTTGCTTATTCCTAAGGTTAGCAAAAGGTCCATGAAAAAACATGTTGGATTGGTTTAGTTTTAGGGTGGGAGAGTGGCCCCAGGGGCCTATGTTAACTGTGTGAAAATTCAGGGAGATCTCAATGTTAAAGACTTCATTAATGGCTTCCTGAATTTTATTCCAGAAATGGAGGAGTTTCCTATAGTGAAAAAACATATGGAAATAGGTTTCCGGGGTGTTAAGAGTGGAAATAGGATTGGATTCTTTCCACTCATTTTGGATTTTGGACATGATTATTTTGTTCTTGTTCGAAGAGTTCAGAGATTTGTAAATTCCGGAAGCTGCTTGGGGTGTTGTGGTTAATTTAAAGAGAAGGGGGATCAAGTCAAAGACATGTGGAGAGGGGAGCTTTTTCAACATGACCTTTAGGTTTAGGAATCTAAAAGATTCGATGTTTTAAAGGTTATGTGCGTATTGTGATTCCGCACACGTTTACGGTTGTGCTGGTGTTCCCGAGGTCTTTTAGGAATGAGATGTTGTTTGATGAACAAGTTTAATCTTTGCGTTGTTCCACAGGAAAGCATAATCTAAATTATTTATATTATTTGGAAGCAGTTTATCAGTGTCCTAAGAGCCAAAATAGTGTCCTTCATTTGTTTTCTTTGTTTCTTCAAGGTTATTTTGGAAGTGAACTCTAAGGTATATGATATGTAAGGATTGCCAAAGTAGTTTAGTATAGTTTGCGGTTGTCGGAAGCGTTAGGTTATTTAAAGGAAAAAACTTTGGTTTTATTAAGGTCCAGGGAGTAACCTGAGACTTGGGCGCAGCTATTAATTACAGATAAAATTATAGGGATGGCATTTTCAGCCTGGTGCGAGAAAATAAGTAGGCTGTCTGCGTAAGCGGTGCCTTAGTAGGAAATTAACTCAATGGGTATGCCTTTTATATGTGTGTTGGTTCTGATGGTGACCAGGAGAGGTTCGATAGCTAAAAGGTAGAGAAATGGAGAAAGGGGACAACCTTGTCTAGGATCTTGCGCTAGATTTATTTTATTGGAAAGCAACCCATTAACTCTGATACGAGCCAATGGTTGGGCATTTAGCGCGAATGTTTGACGGATATAGGACTTTCCAAGATTGAATGTGCGCATAAAAGCTTGCAGGAATGGCCAGGAGACCTTATTAAAGGCCTTCTCTTCATCTAAGGCCATGGCCATTGTAGGGGAAGTTAGGGGTTTTGCTATTTCAATAATGTGGCAGAAATGTTTGATGTCTAAGCCATGTCTGCCTTTTTTAAGCCAGTTTACGATATATAGAATGGAGGGATTCTTCCTAGGATTTTTGCGTAAATTTTACAATCCAAATTTAGGAGTGACACGGGTCTATAATTATTGTACCTCTGATGGGTCCTTACCCTCTATATAGCTCAGCCAAACGATGGCTTCAGAAGTTGTACCAGTGATTTTACCAGTTTTCTCAAAGTGAGAGAAAGGGGATTTCAAATGAGGGGTTAGTTCATTTTGGAAGGTTTTCTAAAAGCTGGCTGGGAAGCCATTCGGTTCAGGCGCTTTTCCCCCAGTTTAAGGGAATGTATTGCTTTGGTAATTTCGATTCGAGGCCTAAGCAATTTCTAGATTTGAACTTCAAAACAATACACACAAATACAGGCACATGAATCAAATTTGCAAATTATGAAATATTGTATTTTATTCAAATTTTATTTAATGGGAGAGTTCGAGCTTTACAAACTGTGGTTTTATTCTAAATGATGAAGTGATATGCTAGATTCTAGCATATCACATTGTCTTTTTTCTCCTAATGCGTGCACCCTCTTTTTCTCAGCACTAGGAGTGCAAATAACATTCGAAGCCACCAATCGTTCATAATAGATTCTGCTTGCTGTACTTGCGCTGTTGCCATGATTCAGCTAAGGACGCCATCTTAACTTTTAGCTTCCAATGTCAAATTCCTACACATTTACAATGCGTTTGAAAATTGTAAATTTTACAATTTGTTTTTTATGTGTATCTGCTATTATTTCATTTTCTTAACAGTTACGGACTCTCGGAGCAGGCATCATGGACCACAGGGTAAGAACGAATGGTTTACACTATGCACTGAATATATTTTAAAAAACTGCTGAAACAAATAAATGAAGTCTTACTATAAAAGGTTAGATATCATGTCATGGCCTCTCTACGAATGGAAAGCACACCAATCGGAAAGTATTACATAGACAAAGTGGAAATTATATGTATTTAAACAATATTTCTGTTTAGATCATGAACCATGCAAAACCCTTACAGAAAAGGGTTTTTTTTTTTAGAAAAGAAAAAAAAAAAAATTAGGCACACCCAATTCCAAAAAATAGAAATTAATAACAGAAATCTCAGGTTTACTACTGAAAATACAAATGAACGAACTCCGCTATAAGTATATATTTACAATTGCCCTGCATACAAGGCTTTTAAATACAAGCAGGTTTCTCCTGAGGTAAGCAAAATATTACATCAAGCAACAGAAACCGCCCCCGTAGCAGTAGGGTCCTACTAAACTAGTCCCCAGAGATGATTATTACATGAGCTCCTCAAATAAGCAATCTTCGGTGATAACTTCACAGTCCAAAAGGAAATGCACTTTTTAAGTGGCCTGGAGTTGCTGTAAAATGTCACCACTGACAATTCAAAAGTCTAAGTATACTCCGCCCTGGCAGGGGTCATTGTACATGGGCAGAAGACTTGACTGCCTAGAGGACTGGGGATAAAGGACTGTAGAGAGAGGGTTAGTCCCAAAATCCATGAAAATTGGTTCCCTACAAGACACATCATACCATGATCGCAAAGAATCTCTACAGGAGATTGACTTGGACCCAGAGGCTAGATCAGCTCTAATATTTTCTATGATCAGAAATAGTGTAATAGCATTCCATTTCAACATACTATTCCACTATGGACACTACATTCATTTTGATTATACTTCTAAAGCAGCCACAAGGGGCAACCAACGTAAAAAAAAGCTAACAAATTGAGCTCCCTTACCTTATGTTTATTGTCTAGAACTATCCTCGCTCTCTTAAAGACTTAAATATAATGTACTAGCCACCTGCAATATTTCGCCCCTCCCAATCGCACGCTTTCTCTGCAGATAAGAAGTTGCCTAACATTCCAAATTCTAGAGCAACTCAAATATTTAATTTCCAAAAGGTTTTGAATGCAGGAGGAGCAAATCTCTCATCCAGATAAGGTACAATAGACAAATCACATTGCTAGTGATCATTCCACCCATCCAACCCAGACCTTTAAAAAAATAAATAATAATAATAACAAATTCACTCTTTAAAATGAAGGCACAAGTAGACAATGGTAAGTGGCACACCACACTTCAAGCAGAAGGTGTGGCTACACCATATAACATAAAACCTGAAGATACATGTTTTTACTTAGAATGTGTGACTCCACCACACCACATGCATCAACCAGAATGTGTATGTATAACACACTACACAACATGCATACAGGTAGCTATGCAGCACCATACACCTCAAGCAGATTTTGTGGTTGTACTACATTATACATATGTACATAGTCACACCTCATGCCACAAAGCAGGTTATAATATTTCAAAAACATGAAAAGGACATTATTCCCCTTCAGATCTCTTGGTGGTGGGCTGTAAACCGATTATGACAATTGGGATACCTAAGTGAAGAGCCAAATTGTAATTGTCTTTGCGATGGTGTACCACACCATGAACCAAAAGCAGCTATGTGGCTACATACTTACACCACACCATAAAATACATCACAAGCTACATATTTACATATTTAGTTACTCCCACTTCTTGAAATGGATAGTTGGAGGTTTAGATTCTCACTAACACAGAGTATTGGCTTCTACTCAATGAAGCCAGTTGGTACGGTAGCATACATAGCAAAGGATCCCCTGGTACTCTCCCTAACAAACAAAATAAGCCCTGTTAGTCTGACACTTCTGGTTCTTTCAAAGCACTGGTTATACCACAGCTCAAGCATAATATCTGGTGACATCATCAGAGCCCTCTAGAAACCACATGCACAACGTGAGGTTATACCACAACGTATGGCCTTAATGAGGCAACTGGATGGATAGACCAAATCACAAACCACAAACACCACACATCACACTACAAACTAAGTACTATATCACAAATGGAGGCAATGGGACTAAAAGCACCCATCATTTTCTAATAATTTCCGAAATCTTGGAATCAGATGTTAAAAGAATTCATTCAAGTAGCATTTTTTATGAAAGTTCCTCTGGATAGATGACAAAGTCTGGTTATTGCAATCTTAAAAATACTTGTTCTGTAGTTTTAGGCTTCCTTTACATATTTGGTAGCCAGTCTGCTGACCGGGATTTGAACCCTGGCCATAGCAGTGAACACGCTGAACCCCAACTAGTCTGTTTGATGAACATCCATAAAAAAAAATACTACTTAAATATATACTTTGAGCACGATTCTGAGATTTAAAAAATTAACAGAAGACTATGGGTACTACTGTGGAGTATAGGAAGTGCTAAGTAGGAAAAGGCATGAGGAACACTGCCAGCAGCCTGAAGGAGGCAAATCACATCGCTGAATACATTATGAGAACAAAGGAGAACAAAAAAACAGTTTAAAACAAATGAAATTGATGTGAGGCCATGTAAGAGCACAACTGGATGACAGTGCTGCAACAACATAGATAAAGGCAGCAACGGGAACATGGAGATCAGAGTAAACTGTGGTGCCGAGAATGGCTCTCCTAAAATGAAAAGATAAATATGCAGAATAGACAACCTAAAAGGAAGTTATACCATACTCCTGCAATGTTCTATGAGGGAAGTATACTCTGGATCTCCAGCAAGATCTCAATCAACTCAACACAAAACCTCAAGACAGACTTCCACCCATGATATTCATAAAAGCTGCCACGTGTGGAATAGACCTCCACTCACTCAACAGCCAAAATACCTTTAAGAAATGCATCAATCCAATACATTAACACAACCACCAGAAGCAGGGCCTACATCCACTGAATGATTATAGACCCCTAAGAAAATAGTTCTAATGATTTCATAGACACAACCACAAACAGAAAAAAATATAGTCACTGATTTCAATTATCAACTACGGGTTTGGACACCAACAACTACATGAAGACATGCATTAATGAAGCCTTCCGTACACAGCATGAAGGCAAACATCAAATGAAAGCCCTACTCTCACGACATGAACATAGCCATTAAACAATAATACTTCATTAAATGCTTCCAAACATTAATCTGAAAACAAACCTCTGCCCACAGAATGATCACAACCTCCTTAATGGATCTCCAGGCAGGACATGAACAACTACCCAAAGAAAAAGGCCTCATTCACTGCAGCAATGAAATCACCAGAATAGTGTTGCTGACCAATGGATGACAAATACCTGAGGAACAACCTCCATCTACCTACTGTATGTAGAAGATGGCACCAAGACAGGTCTCAATAGACAGCACAATCACAATGTGAGGGAAAAGAAGGACATACTTCATGAACAAATCCACACAGAGAATTGGCCTCACATACACCATGACCACAACTATCTCACTAATCTGCTCCAAACACAGCATGAATACAAGGCCTGAAGGATAGGTCACAAAGAGAGCATGAAGGTAAATGTCTCAGGAATAAACATCACAAATAGTATAATTTTGGCTACCTGGAACATGGAACCCACATTTTGTAAGAACATAATTAGAAGGATGGACACAAAGCATTGATATAAACACCTGGATGACAGCCCCATACAAAATGAAAAGAGAACCTGAAGCAACACCCAATCCACCACAGGAACACAACCCTGGATGGACAACTGGTTTGCGATCATTTATATACAAAGCATTTGACTAAGCCAATGACACACATGCAAACAAAATGCAAAGCGACCAGAAGCATACAAGACACAGGGGTTGGTGGTGAACTCCCTTAAACCCAGTTCACCTTTACTTTCCTCCAGCTTGGCTACATTTCCATTTGCTCACCTTTCATTGCCTTGATCAGAGAGTAGTGCCATATCGAGTTAATGTCAATTTTTGATATTTGAGGGGATATTTCTAAAGCGCAGCGTTCGCTCCGGAGGGAGCATCATGGCGCTAGAATTCCTGAAAGGCCCAGTCGTGGTAGCGGTAGGAAATTAGATGGCAGCTTTAGTGAAGTCGTCGGGGAGGTTAAAAAGTCTGTCTGTTCCTTTTCTGTCTGCAAATGCTGACGTGCTGGGCCATCGTTAGTTCTTTCCTGATTAAATAGACTACCTAATCCTGCACCATAGTACTGTCCTGCCCTCCTACCAACAGTAGTATGCCCAGTCCCATGTCATACTACTATGCCCTAATCGTCCCCTATGAAATAGGAAAAGTGAAGGAAAACAAAGGAGCGTGTTAAGACCTCAGGAACGGGCTTTAAAATTACAGCATTCAATAGACTTAGTACCAGCTCAATTCACTGCTTTGCCAACACTTGAACAAAGACAAAATGCCTTTTTTAGGGAACAGCAATGTTCCCATGCCGCCAAGCTTGTAGTTCCAATGCTCTATTCACGTGGATGTACCATGTTTACACCATCAGAGCCTCCCCTGGATCAACAAGTGTAAACGTCTGAGCTGACAGCCTGTCATCCAAGGACCAATAGGCCTCAGAGACAGTTTCCCTTCCTGATGAAAGGCAGGCACCTGTCACTGATCTTGCCTTCCCTTGCCCATCACGTAATGCATGATGGACATGGGCAGAGAAAATTCAGAATGGCCTCCACCTGCAAGGGTAAAAACACCCTGCGAGTCGGAAAACATATTTTTTTGTTTGTTGAGTTTGCAGTGCAAATTTGTTTTCTCAAAGCAAAAACGTTTGCAGAATAGGCACTTTAAACATCGTATCTGCTCAGCTTATCTGCACAGCTTATCTGCAATGCTATGAGAGGACCCATCACAGTGGTGGCTCCCTTCACCGCACGGCAGGAGGGGATCTCTAAATATATCTGTAGTATCCTAGTTTCCTGTTCATGTTTATGTATGCCATTTTCCACCACATGCTCAGCCAGTGGAATGTTACTGAGAGGAAGTATTACGGTATGTTGGGAGTCTGTGAAGAAAAGCCACAGTTGAGAATGGGCTGAGCAACATGCTGGCTGCTCCAGGTGGGGCTAGTACAGGACCTGTACTGGACTTATCTAGCTCATCTACATATCCTGTAACCTACTTCAATAAATCATCCTGAACTACATCAACCTTTGTGGACTTTATTACTACAATATCCAACACCAGGGTTGCATATGCCACGGCCTCTATCTTTCTGGAGGCCTGGGGACCGTCCACCAGCATCTAATGACAACGTTAATCCACTAATGAACACAATCTATTGAACTGGGCTTTGGGGTAGCTCAAAGAGGTTGGACTTGCTGCACAAATTTCTGTAAGCTGAAGATCCCAGCTTCGAATACTGCAGGGCCAACTTAGGCATTAGTTTAAGGGGGCAATTGAAGAACTTCACTTACATGAGTAATAACACTGTCTATTGTTGAGGTTCCAAGAGACTAAATCAATTTTGTTCTGTGCACCAGTCGAACAGCTGAACATTTAAAACTATTCAAAACATATGCAGCTGACAAATACCTGTGTTCTTCCCTTGCCCCTTTATTTTAGCTTTTTGGCAAACGTTTCTGTGGTCGAAGATCTTGAGGAACCACTCAAACTGCAAACTGGTGCTTATCAGGGACTCCCCCTGGGTGGATTGAGGATGTAGACACTCCATTGGTTTCCCCATCTCATAGTTTAAATGGGGTTGCTACCCTTGACTCACCAGACTCAGGGCTGGTTGGTTGAGGCATATTCTAGATTTTGGAGTGCAGTAGCTGCACATATGAGAGCAGCCTACTAGCCTCAAAGTAGGAATGAAGTTCAGAGCCTTGGACAGATGTGGAGGGAAGCAATCCCGACATTTTGTTGACAAGGATGTTCAGTAAAATTAAAACCTATCTTTTTGTAATACTGATCATGATGAACATAATGTGTGCACAATAAATACCTAATGAACACTAGCGGTGTACCCAAAGCTAATACTGAACATTTAGTTTCGTAAAACTGATGGTAGCAAAATAGATCATAGATGTTGTCAATAGGTGAAAATTCTATCCGTCCCCCGCTTCTTCCTATGTTGGGTATTTTGTTTCCAGGGCTCTCTGGGGGGAATAAAGGTTTCCCTTCACAAGGGGGTACTAGATGACCTACGCATGTAAGTACGGATTACTGCAATGCACTCTGGGAATGGGACCTGCCCAGACACCACTATGAGGAGGAAACACTTCCTCAGCCTGAATGAGTGGATCTATTCAACTTGGATGATGCACTGACACTTGCATTGGGTCTTGGCCCAACTTAGGTATGTAAGTTGGAGTCTCCCTTCAGCTTTTTGGTCATTTTTTTCTGACACAGACCTGCATGAATTCTTCCGCTGTTGGTCCTTGCAAAACGTGAATCTGATGGTAGCCCATTTCCTAACGGCTAAAAACAAGGCCAAAGGTCCCCAATGAAGGTCTACTAGCCAGCGCTTCAGCTGACCATGCCAGCATTAAACTCCCAGATAGCTCATGCAGTCCAGAGAAGTAGAAACTGAGTCCTGAAATCATTTCTCCCCCTTACCAGTGACTGGAAGTGAACATTCCAAAAAATGAAAGCTACCAGTGAAAGTAAGGCAAGTGGCGACTATGCCTGGTGAGCACACTAACTGTCTAAAACACCAACTATTATTTTTCCCCAACCAACCCTGCTAATTTTGTGGTGGTTTAGAATACAGCTGGCATGTAGCTACCCTGATCGAGAAATACTTGTGAAGTCTACAACAAACTCTGCAATTGAGGGCTTGCACCCTCTACTGTAGGCCAGTCTCTGGTCTTACCCTCTTCAGCATTAGGATGAAACCCACCTGGAGAAAACAGCATGTAACCTAGAGGTCTAGGGACCAGAGTGTGAGATACGAATGAATTAATTGAGTTATTTAAAATAGTGCTTGGCTACTCCAGGAGTGTCCTGGCGCTAGGCATCAAAGGTAGGTACAGGGGAGGCAAGACCCAAATGGCATCCTAATACCCTAAAAACTAAAGAGGTACGTTTTCAGTGCTTTTTTAAGCTTGCTTCCTCTTTAATTAATCTCAGATAGCCAGGCAACTGGTTCCACATACCCGTGGTCAATACCGTGAAGGAGGAAGCCCCTCTCTGCTGCTTTTTAAAGCAAAGTACTGTTAGCAACCCAGCATGACTTGAACGCAGCGATCTCGCTGGTTTGTAGTCATTGATCCTCTCATTCAGGTAGGAGGGACCTTTGTTGTGGAAGGCTTGGTGTGTCAATTAAGGCTTTGAACATTATTCGCTTGCGCACTGGGAGCCAATGGAGCTCCTCATCTAGGAGAAATACTGACGAATGCTTAGGTAGCTTATATAGTAGGCAGACCTCCATATTCTGAACCACCTGTAGACGCTGGATTAAGTACTCTGGCATGCCCAGGTACAAAACATTGCTGTAATCTAGCCGCAATAAAATCAGAGCCCTGACCACTGTGACCCGAGCTTCATGAGGTATCAGGTTCAGAAATTTCCTGAATAGTCAAAGGATACAAAGGCATGACTTTACAACAGACGAAACCTGGAAGCTGAAGGAAAGATGGGAATCAAACAAAACGCCCAGATTTTATGCCACCTCCGTTGGGGGCAGCGGGAGAGGGACATTATTAGGCCAGGCTCCTATACATCCAGGGAGGGGATTTGACCAAAACAACAAGATTTCGGTCTAGTCTGGGTTGTACAGTAGTTTGTTCCTCCTGAGCCAGTCGATTAGTGCCTTTAAACAAAGAGCAAATGTTTGTTTGGCGCTAACTGAGTCACCCTCGTAGGTGAGCAGAAGCTGCGTACCATCGGCATAGGAAATTATATTAATGCCGAAAAACTCAACCAGGGATGCCATCAGGAACAGATAAATATTGAAAAGGGTAGGACTCAGTGCGGAGCCCTGAGGAACCACAACATTTCAACTGCTTGGCTTTGTAAGAGCATGGCTTCATCCAAGCTACCTGCTCTCGTTCCTCCAAAAAGGATCCTAACCATCTTAAGGATGGACCAGTTACAGCCAGGTTTTTGTAGCAAGATGCTGTGGTCCACCGTGTCAAATGCTGCTGGCAGGTCTAACAGCACCAAAGCCACATTGAGACCATTGTTTTAGAGGCCTCACACCACCACCTTAAATGCAGTCAGCATGCTTCCGTCTAGAGATCCAGGAATGTATTTGCCAAATTCTGAGGCACTGTTCTTTTCCTGTACATCTTGCAAGGAATACTGTATTATTGTTTGTCTTTGTTTCTGCTCGTTTTCAAGTGTTTGTGGAAAGAACAGTCAGGAAAAGTAATGGATAACATCTTTGTAACAAAGTGTCTCGGGCAAAAGACTATGATCCGCAATTATACAGTGCTATGATTTTGATCAATTTATGTTTACAAAAACTGTTAGTAAAGCCAAATGTTCTCAGAACTGCACTGTTGTGGTACTGAGGTTTTGCTCTCATGGTGGCAGAATTTTCCACATTTAGTAATAGTGCACTGTCTGCGTAGACAAGGGCTGTTGTCATTGCATTAAGTTTGCATCTTTCCTATTATTTGCATCACATTTCTTATTGTAAAAATATTTGAAACTTTTGAGGCATTATCAAGTTTTGGTGCTCACACATTCATATTTTGTGATAACTGTGGCAAAGCTCTTACACTCGCCCCATATAGCTTCCTTAAGCTAGACGTTGCCTGCATTTCCACATCTACTCGGAGAGTCAAGGAGGTGTAGGGAGCCAACTTTCCATAGCAGGCTAAGAATCTAGAGCACTAGTAACTGAGAAACACCAATACTCTAACATTTGATAGTGTGTCACTGTCCCTTTAACTGGATAGGATGGGAAAAAGCTGCAATGATCCTTGTCAAATGTGCTCTGAAAGTGCGTTCTTGTGATGGGACATGATATATTATTATAACCAGCTCATTTCATTGTTTGAACGTAACCAAAAAGACCAAAAACAGAGCCACTGGAATAGAGCGATGTAACAGCGCAGTGAGACTGAGCATCAACTACAAACACCACGAGAAAGTTGGCACCTACCAGCTGCATGCACACAACCAAAAAGCCTGAAAATAATGCAGCAGATATTTAATTTAAAGCAGATCGTCAGCCTAAGATTTTGATTGAGAGCGTAAATTCAGTGATCTGTGCATGTTAAAATATTCACACCTACTGAAACATGACAGTGAAAAAGTGATGTAGGTTTGGAAAGGCGCAATGAATTGAAGGTAAACATCGCCCTACATGACCATTGCCTGTGAAGAAAGGAATATTAGGACAAACTGTGGTTGGATAAAGAGGAGCGAAGACTGAGGACGTAACTGCACAGTCACCATCTGCAAAGAATACGTTACAATGTACTGAGGCTACATATGGATGTACACTGAATTTAGTAACTGATACATAACGTAAATGAACCGTGGCTGGGTTTTCATGTTCGAGCTTGCATGGCCAATCCCAGTGGAAAACTTACATTAAAAGCCTTCATCGCCTGGTTTCGCTCCAAGTCTACCTATATGTTGTATTGGGTAGTTATGCTTTGATCTCTTAGTTTGTCTTTTGATGTCCTTTAGATTATCCCTTTAAGGTTTCCTTAGCGTTCATGTGTGGAATTAGAATGTAATGATGGAACATGGAATGGAGTTTCAGAGGATTGGTAACCGGCTTGGGGATTACGAGCTGCTTGTTTATATGCTCCGATGCTTGAGCATTTCATCTGCAATAAATCCAGTTTAACCATCCAGCTCGTGCTTGGATTTACTACAATTATTTGGCGACGAGTTCCCCCACGCCAACGATTGGCTGCTGCGAATCAGTGAACTGGATTTTAGCAATAAAATATACATTTCAAAAAGCGTGTCGCACATTTCGGAAATACTAATAAAATGTGTCAAAAAATTAACTGCTTGGTCAATCCATTCAAATCTCATTTACGTGAGGTATTGAACCTTGAGGTATTGGGACAACGAATGGCGGGTTAAATGTCACTGCACGGTTCCTGTGGTTTCCGATAAGAGTCGTGAAATAATCGTCACTGTACGTAAAAGAAAGGAGGGACTGCGGCCGTTTAACTGTACAGTGACCATAGACATTCCTCAAGTCCTACCATAGCAGGTTAGCATGGTTTCCGATACCTTCCGAGTACCTCCGAAGGGCTTCGTTCAGTCTCCTGACTAATGGCACCGCGTCTGCGCAGTGTCGGCACAAACGCTCCCGAGACAGTTTCCGGAGATAGCCGAGCGGCAGGAAAGAACGTCGGAGCTACCTGAGCCTAGGGCGCTGTCCAACACCTGGAGCGCCTGAACGGCACGTCGGGCAGTTCGGCTCAGCAGACCGCTCTGAGCACCGAGAACACCCCCAGACGGCAGAATAAACATCATTTCAATTAATCCTAAACTGTAAGAAACTATACTGATTTTGACATCTGGCATCACTTTGTATGCCGTACACGCCCACTAAATGAGAAGAGGAACCAGGCCGACAAACTTAGAAGGGGGGAATGCAAATATGACACTCAAAAACTCCCTCACAGCCCATACGAGGACTGAATCCCCCCCCACCCCCGTTCGCGGCTGGCCTTTGCCAAGTGCCAGCATACTGCCCCATCACGGCGCCCACTGCATGGATCCCTTACCGGAATAAAATCATCCACAGTTTCCACCAACATGCTCCACCCCCTGTGGGACGCAATTACTTCAGCCATCCTGTCAGCCTGATCAGTAATCATTTTATTCTTGCGTGGTGTTTGTGCCGAGCGGCCGCTAATTAGACACAGTGTGTGTGTGTAAAGGTGTCAAAGCACGCCTGGCTACCTGGAGAACAAACACTAGTCTGCGTGTGCTAATGAAGCCTCCAGCGCCTCTGCACCAAACGTGCGAGGGTCGGGTGGAGCGGTGCTAGACAGAGACAACACTGTTGAAACATAGGCGAGAGGGCACTGTACAGCACAGAAACACTCGGAAATAATGGGCTTTTTTACACGGCGACTGGGCCCGGTGCCTTGATTGACAGCAATCATGTGTGTGGGCAGCAGCCAAAAATTATTTTATTGTTAATTAAATTGGAAGGCTAAATATCTCGCATGAAGCGGCTCTAAATGGCAGCGTCTTACACGCATTAAAAAAAATGAAAGCCAAGCGCAACAGACCTTTTCCAGATCAAATATTGGGAGGGGGATGGCCAGGGAGATCCAATCCTGACATTAAGCTTAATTGACAGCGGTAACGTTTAATGGTTCGGCCCTGGCTGTATCTGTGCCTTTCACATCCAGTCCCCGTGCCCCCGCCTCTCCCCGCTCCCTCGCCTCTCCCCGCTCCCTCCCAGGGAAAGAAAAGAAATCACACAACCTCCAGTTCAGCACCAGAGCCATGAACAGCAGACACCCTATCACGGCCACAAAAAGGAGCGGACCCTGCCCCGCCCTCCCTTTCACCAACGGGAAATACACTCACAAAACCCGACCGAGGCTTCCCCTGCCGTGGCCGGGGTGATACCAGTGTGCGGAATGAAAACCACGACAGCGAAACCTCGACCGGGAGGAAGAAAGAAAGGGCTGGGCTCCCTCCATCTTCCTTTCCGGCGAGAGCTCGGATAAAACCAATGAGCAAACAGAAAAAAAGGACACTGCACAATCCATCGGCACAACGCTATGCCGAGATATATCAACAAAACCACATTTTACAAAAAAACTACAACGTGCAAATTAAATACCTCAAGTTCCATCCCCTCCCCCACCAGCAGTCACGGTACAAATCCCCGAGCAGATGACAGATATACACAAAGAGGGATAATAATCGTAATACTCTGCTCAGTAATAATTCCATGAAAGGCATACATCTGCACCCGGACAAAGAAATCTGGTGCCATGCAACTTTAATGCAAGTAGAAATGTCTGCACGGCATGTCCCTTTAACCAAGGACCACATTCGAGCGATGCATGCCCTGCACGGAATAATGATGACAGTCTGCTAAATATGGCGGATCCCATGGCATTCACAAGCCACGATCCTGCCCACGGAGGGTGAGGAAAGTAATGTAAAAGGCACTCACTTCATCTGTTTGACGATGGTGCTTTTCCCGGATTCTCCAGCCCCTGAAAGGGAGGGAAAAGATAAGGGGTGAGTCTCAAGCAAGGCAGCTCACGATACAAACAGACCTCTCATGGAAAGGTAGCATGTGGGTCCACATCAGAACATCCCCACTGCACCCACGGTGGCATCAGGTTAGGAGACAGGGTGCAGTATGTGCAGGAAGTTGAGGCAAGAGTCCCATACAGAAAGACTTGCACTGTTCCCCCATGATCAATACAGAAAGGATTATTCTAGTGCATCAGCGCCAATGTTCAAGCAGAATCATAGCAAAATATTTTGGGAGAATTGTGGATTCTACATACACAATCATTCGCCATATAATAAAGACATTAATTGGATATTTCGCAGGGATCATGAATAACGAGCAAGGGATCCTGCGTAGAAAACATGCATAATCCTATAAGAAAGCATTTGCTTTGGAGATTTGTAACAAAGGTTTAGTAGGCTCTATAAGCAAATTCATAGGAGAAAGATGAGATGTTGGAATTGTGGCTAGGGACGTGAAGCAATTCAATAAAAGTACACTGCACCCTTCCAATGTACCACAAGGACTGACTGATACAGAAAGGAGACAGGATCTGATGTATAGATCTTCCATACCCAGGCTGCCACATTCCCATGTAGAATTATCACTGAAATACAGAGAGTTTTCAGGAAATAGGGCTGGGGGGTCCTTTGTAAGCTATGTGGATCATCCTCCAGTGCAAGCAGGACAAAATATGGGGTGAAAGCATGAATCTGGATCTGCTACTCTGTGCCTTTCCTCTTTCAGGTATTGTCTATGGGAAACACACTCCATTAGAAAGGCAGGATCACTTGGTTAAGATCCAGGGTTGTGGCTGCTCCAACAGTGGTACCACAGGCATCCTCTAAAGATGGGCCATTTAGAATATCATAAGGATGACAGAGGAGCCAGAAGTTTAGTGGTCCAGGTTCCGGCGTAAGACTGTGGCATCCTAAGGGATTCAAGGTTGTGCGGTCTCAGGCTCTGATGCTGGTGAATCAACTTAAGGAATATGCAACACTAGCACTCAAAGTTGGGAGTGGATGAGGGGTGTGCAATCCCTGGATTTCACAATTAGGGGGTTGCACATTGCAGGGAGTGGGAGGGCAAAGAAGGGAAACATGGGATGCACTCTGAAGAGCAACTATGTAAATGTGTGGTTCTGCGTGTTGCAATGAACGTGGGGTGACTGGGCGGAGGTTGAAGGCATTTCTTTCGCACAGAGGATGCGCAAGAGGATGGGGTGAATAGGAGGCAAAATACCTGGACTCAAACTGAATAAAATCGTGGCTGTGAAAGGGTTATCATTTATGCACTCAGCAGCTTGCAATAAGAATGTACCCTCTAGGGCAGATAGGGCAAAGGGTGGTAGATAAGAGGAATAAGGATAACAGGATAGGGAGTGGTCAGATACCCGGAAAGTCATTAGGCTGGACAATGAAGGGTGTCGAATGAGGGAAAAAGATTCTTGTAAATTATGATGCATCATCAACATGGTAGAGAGCAGTGAGCATGCACAGTACATACAGGAAAGATAAGGGTCAAATATTGTTCATTCCCAGAAAAGGAAGTCTGGATCTTCGATGTGGGGTGACGAATATTCTGGGGCCTAGAAGGCATAATGAATGCTGTATGTGAGTAATGAATTTGTTTACATGGGATTTACTAAAAAGGGAGTTTTTGGTTAAGTTACATACACTACATATAGGCTGACAACACAGTTAATGGCAGTTTACTGAAAAAAGTGGGGAATATTCTGCTACTAAGGGAGAGCCGGCGTTTCATGAAGTGAAGTGTGTGGAACTCCGGACAGGGCCCTGCACACTGAAGCTCTAAAGGGAGTTGAAGGTACTAGCAAAAGTCCAATTATTTAAGTGTAGGAGATACAAGATGGGACACAGGCACTTCTTTCTAGGGGGATCCTGTGCACTGATTTAGGACGGGCCAAACTCACAGAAAATGGTGGGGAGGTGGCTCTAAGCACTGTAACTGTCAAAGGCCCACCATGCCTATGGGAGGAATTGGTTTGCGGGAGCTCCCAAATGGCCCTGTATTCCGAAATAAAGGCTTGTCGTATGGAATGGCCAGCTTCTTCACCTGGATGGGGTGTCCCCCACACACGTGATGAGGAAGGCCCAATATACTGCATAGGAGTAAGGCCCTATGAACAGGCTGGGAGTGGTCTCATATGCCCTGAATGGGGACAGTCACCAGCGCACTGTCTGGCAGGTGATCCCCAATACACTGCCTGACAGGTGATTCCCAATGCAAAAGACTGAAGGGTGGTCCCAGTGCACTGCTTTGGGGGGATATGTGGGGGCGGGGGGGAGGTTCCGGTGCACCCGGTCAGGGGCGTCTCCATGCAGTGATTTGGATGGTTCCCAATCCGTGATGTGGGGCAGTCACCAGACTCTCACCCAGCAGCAGCAGCTTGACATCCTTTGCGGCGCTAATGCCGTCCTCCTTGAGGTTTTTCTCGATCTGCTTGCTCCGCTCCAAGGCGGCTCTCTCCTCGGCGCTCAATGTGCATCCCATGGCGGGCGGAGGGTGGCGGGGGTCCTCTCTCTGCGGCTCCTGAAGCGATGCACCGGGGGCTGCAATGCACCGACGCCTCCCGGGATCCGGCTGGGGCTCTGCCGCTCTCTATAGCGCGCGCGGTCCAGGCAGCATCCGAGGGGGGCGGGCGGCGGCCGGGCAGGGGGTCTCTAATGGGCGGCGGCGGTGGCTACGAGCGAGCGCATCGTTTGGCGGATCACAATGGAGCGAGCGAGGCAGAGGCGGGGAGAGGGGGGGAGCGCGCGCCACCGCCGGGAACCCGCTGCTGCTGCACGGCCAAGGCTGTTCTGACGTCACGCGGAGCAGGGGCGCGCGCCTCTCTTCCCTGAGGCCGCGTATGGGCGCGCGCGTCAGGGGCTGCTGCTCCTGGGGCTTGTAGTTGAAACAGGCGCGTGCGTGCTCTCGTGCTGCTGCGCCCGCTAGCCACTGGCTGTCTTGCTGAGGGTGCGCGCTCGATGCCCTGCCTGAGGAGCAGGAGATGGGCCGATAGAGGGATAATGACGTCGCGTGAGGTGTTCCCTCCCAAAGCCGAGTTGTTCCCGCCTCCTACACGCTTCAGCAACACGCTTGCGCAGAGAGTTCTAATCCATTCGCTTTGTGAATTATCACGCTGGGATATTTGAGAATTATTTGGTACCGTAGTAATGCATTTCTTTTTCTTTGTTTATAAGAAATGGTTCTTAAACATATGTGGCTTGCTGATGTGGTTTACTGTTTATTTTTTCTGTTTCTGAAACGAGGTGTTTTCTGGTATAAAGGGATTCTGTGTCATTGGGTGAATAGTTTGGTATTTTGATATCTAGTCTGGTAACAAGTACAGAATGCCATTTGGGCGGGAGGGCACAGTTACAATGTACACTAAATGAGTATTAGTGATACATTTACTATACTGATCAAAAGATTACAATAAAAGAGCACAAGAAAAATAAATTACTCATAGACCAATTCCGCAATAAATACGCAGGTCAAAGTATGCCATAATCATAAAATTGAGATATATAAAAACAACAGTTGTAATGGTTTATTTGATATAATTCGGTTAAGATAACAGTGAGCATAATATAAACATGTCATATGTTTACTAATAAAAGAGTTAGTTTGTGAAGCACAACAGAATTTTCCAGCCTCACAAATCAGCCTTACTTTAGATTCTCTAAAAGCTGGCCGTAAATATTTCTTGCCACAGTTCTGCAAAGTGCTACGCATCAGGCGTTAGACTAACGCATTTCAGTGTGGTGCTCCGCATCACCGCACTGAAATTCATTGTCACGCATAATGCCTAGTCTCAGCTGTCACAGAAAAGCTGCAAAATAGTGTGGCTGTGCAGCGGGGTGCGCCTGCTGCCTGCGCAGGCTTCTCCTGCAGGTTTGGGGCGCTCCCAGCTGCTGTGCAGGCTGACAGTGCTGCTACAATGTATCTTTAAGATTCCTGCAGGGCCGCAGGGCTCTGTCTGAGTCAGACAGACTGACGTCATGGCTCGGCTGGTACTGCCCAAAAGCTACTACTGAGACAGCCGGGTTCTGGCCCAGTAAAGTATTCAGGGGCTGCTCCTCCATGTGGGGCGAGGAGCGTCGCCCCACTGCTTTCTCGCACTGCAAGAAAGCAGAAGGGTTTGGTTGGGGGCGGGCGGGTGGGCTAGCGGGTCTGCTCAAGGCCAGGGGAGGAGTGGCTTGCCCAATTGTGCCAGACCTGACTGTTTGGTTGGCGCTCTGGGGCCGACCAAACCAGTCATGCGCACTCTCTCTTTTCTCCATGTAGGCCTGTGTGGTTGGCGTCACAATCAATCACAACACTCCCCCGCTGCTCCCCCTCACATCCCCCTTCCTACAGTCGGCCCTTCTCTCTCGCCTTGTAGCACTGTTTCTCCTGCAGCCCCTAAAGCCCTCACGGTGTTTTATCTTAACACCCGGTCTGCAGTCGCCCATGCGCATGAACTCTCGGTCCTGCTGGATCTTCATGCTCTGGATCTTCTTTTTCTAACGGAGACCTGGTTCTGCGATGACTCCCTCCCCGCCCTACTATCTTCCTTACCGGCCACTTACTATGCCCTTAGGGCGGACCGCCCTACTGGCAGAACAGGGGGTGGTGTAGCGGTCATCGCATGCGCCGATCTTCCCTTTCAAATCCTATCCTTGCCTGATATCGCGACCACCGAATATCTGGTGATTCGCACCATTTCCACCTCTCCCCCTCTGACCTGTTTTCTTACTTACCGTCCTCCTCAATCCCCTCTACAGTTTCTCCCTGATTTCTTGGACGTTTTGGCCACTATCACAGTCAACAATTCCTCTATTCTGCTTCTTGGCGACTTCAATTTCTGGCCCTCTGACCCTGCTGAATGTCCCTCCTCTAAGGAATTTTCTGATACCCTCCAATCCCTCAACTTCACATCCTATGTTCACTCCCCCACCCACATCAAAGGTCATACGCTTGACCAGATCTGGTCCCTGAACTGCCCTGTGGAGTCTCTCTCCATCTCGCCCTGCTCCTGGTCTGACCACCACCTGATTTCATTCTCCCTTCCTATTCACCCCCCAGCTAAGCCCCCCCGCCCTAAAAACACCTGGGTCCGATCATGGGGCCGAGTCAATCCGGAAAATCTCTCCTCCCTTCTTACCTCCTCCCTCCCTTCCCTGCAGAGTCTTTCCACTCTCTCCCAGGTTAAGGCCATAGACCAGTGGCTCTCCTGTGGCCGCGACTCCGTCGCCCCGCTGAAGCGCATCTCCTCTAAGCGTGAGAAGGACGCCAATCGGTGGTTCAATGTAGAGCTTAAGGCCACCAAACTAAAAGTACGCCGCGCGGAGCGGGCATGGAGGAGAAACTATTGCCCCACTCTAAAACTGGAGTATACTGCCATCCTCACCCAGTATAAAAAAGACATCCTGGAGGCCAAAACATCATATTTTTCCTCCAAAATCCTAGCAGCGGAAAACCAGTCTAAGGAGATATTCACGATTATCCACAGCTTGGCGTTCTCGGACAGAACCACTCTTAAGCCTGCCCCGTCCGAAGAACTCTGCCACTCCCTCAATAACTACTTTATTCATAAAATTGCTACCATTAAGGCCAACATCCCTCCCCCTCTCCCTCCTTTGTTGACCCCCAATGTCCCCCTCCCAAGGGTGAACTTACCACCCTTCCCCCCATCACTAGGGAATCTCTGACCTCCCTAGTTCCCCTGGTCAAATCTGGTTCTCCGCTTGACCCCTGCCCTGCCCACATTCTCCGCCATATCTTTGTTACCTGCCCAGACCCCCCCCTTCATCTCCTCAACAGCTCTCTTGCTCAAGGCGTAGTTCCAAACCCCTTGAAGTCTGCGGTTATTGTGCCTATTCTGAAAAAACCTGGGGCAGACCCTTCTGTCCCTGCCAATTTCCGCCCCATCTCCCTTTTGCCATTTTTGGCTAAGGTGCTCGAGCGCCATGTCACCTGCGCTCTGAGCTCCTTTGTGGAGATGCATGGAGCTTTCGCCTCCCGCCAGGCTGGCTTCCGCCCCGCACACTCCACGGAGTCCGTTGTCATCTCGGTCCTGGACAACCTCAGGGAGGGTATGGATACCAATCAGCGCCAGGCCCTAGTGCTCCTCGATCTCTCAGCCGCCTTTGATACGGTGGATCACACCATCTTGCTTTCCCGTGTCAGGGCGGCGGGGATCGGGGGGACCGCTCTGGTCTGGCTCTCCTCCTTCCTGAGGGACCGCACCCAGGCTGTTCGCCTGGGTGACTTCACAGCGGACGCCCGGAAAGTTCAGTGTGGGGTTCCCCAAGGCTCTTCCCTTTCATTGCCCGCTTTGACAATTGGCAGAGTTTAACAAATTACACCGAAGAACAACTCAATAGTGTGGTGGAGAATGGTACATTTAATTCCACACTTTCAGGTCCTCATTGGTAATTATTGTGGCCAGTAGACACAAATAGTTGACATGCTCATTTTCTGAATTCCATACTGGGGTTTAAGACAAGTCAACTTGACCCCCGATATTTCCACTCAAAACATTCAGGTATTGTTACCACCTATTCGGTGGGGCTATTGTGTCAACAATGGTTGGAACATTCAACACTGTCTGCAGTGAAACAACATCTTTCTCTCCTATCCAAAGACATAGACTTATCAGATATTTTAATAGGACCAAAGTCCCCACGTTCTAAAAGGTTTATATATTATGACGTTTGGAAATTATTACAAATGAAAGCTGCCACATGTCTAAGACAAATTGATCAAGATAAATTTGATACAGGGCTTGATGTTGTTGACAATAGTATTAATATGCTGTCTCCTCACATTTATAATTTCAAAAACATTGTGTCATCTGTTAATGATATTATTCAAAGTGACATGTTGACATTAGATCATGGACAAAGTCAGCTTAGATCTATCATGCAGTTTAGCTGGACACTTCAAACCCTTAAAAATGGGTGCATATCCTGGCGCTATCTAAATTTCAGTAACTTATTCTTTCCCTTTAATCTGACATACAAACTACAATTGATGGCAAAAAAAGATGCCACATAGACAATGTTGCATTTAGAGAAGTTAGAACAGCTCCCATTTACAATAGCAAAAATCCTTCAGCTGTCTGGTTAATACAAAGTGTAATATCTTTACCCATTTCAATATTTCAGTTCACAGCCTGTATGAAACAATTCATTGGCGGTAGATATGACCCCTAGGAGGCAGCTTCATTAATGAATTATGGTCATTCCCTTTTTCCTATCATTGTGAACAAGCCAACAAAGAGGTCTTCCTTACTGAAAAAGAATGCAACTCTTGGGTCCGACATTCACTCGTTTGAAAAAACTACTTTTCATGGTGCAAGTAATCTGTCAGCAGCAACTTTAGCCTGTTTTCTAAAAGGAATACCAGCTCTTACAATACTCCCACTTATTACTATCCTTTCAAATAGAAGCTATTTAATGATAAGAGATTACGATTGTTGTGGAATGAGAGCTGGGATCCTATACATTTTATTGGTTTCCCAAACCGCCACATGTTGTAATAACGTCCTGTTCCCCCCCCCACCCCCTACTCAAGGGGTTGTGGATAGCCCATCATGGCCTTCCATTCCAACCTGGAAATCTGATTTCAACAAGCTAAGCAGACTCAAAGCACTATAGTTTAAAAAAGAAGTAGCACTAACATCTGCTCAGAAAACGTTTGAGTTGCAAGATGCAAACACATCCAGTGGGATTCAGTCCTTGTTAAGCACACACCTCCCACTACATTTTGGTGAATTATTCCATTGTATTTTTAATGCATCTAATATTGCCGGCCATACAAATTTCTTTAAGATTGTGGGCTCCGGCTTAGTCAGTTAATTGCAAACAATCATCGCAGTAAAATCGGCCTTTATTAATTTTTGTCCGAGTGTGTTCGGAGGATTCCCCCTACTGTTATTCTTCATGTGTGGCATTATGGTCCTGTTTTTGGTTTTCTGCAATGTATATTCTGTTTGCAAGTTCACTGGACCTACCACCACTCCAGCTGTGTCGTGCACGAATACTTTGATACTTTGGAATCATCTTGCTCCATCAATTGGAATTTGATTGGTCATTAACATTCTAACCTTTCTGGTTTACCTGCGTGCAACCCATTTTTCTTTTTTTTAAGTCCTCATTCACCTTTCTTATCTTTACCCCAGGCCTTGAAACCGTCACCCGCATATTGCCCTAGATACCATCTCAGTCAAAACCGCTTTTGAACTGGTCCATGGTTCGACATAATCATAGGACTTTGATATTTTGTGGTACCAATCTGTCCTTTCCCACAAGGCAACAAATGTCCCCCAAAAGTTTGGCCTTCTTAGAGACCTCGGGGAGGTGTCCAATGCTCCAAACCTGTTTCATTGAACCCAAACAGCCGAGCAAGGTGGGAGCATCCTTTAACACCCACTTCCGGCATATCTCCTTCCTTGCCAGCAGCATCAAGTAGAACAACATGGCACTTCTCTTACTTAGTTTCATTGGAGGGGGGGGGGTCTATCTTACCAAAAATAATTACTCCAAGACTTACCTTGATTTCTGCATGAGAAATCTGGCAGATTACCTTGCATACCTCCTCTCAACACATGCTGAATCTCTGTGCATTCCATAAATAGGTGGGTGTCATTGGCTCTTTCTAGGCCACACTTCTTACAGCTGACCAGGCATGACTTTCCCAATTTTGACAGCTCGTCCGGAGGCCAGAAAGCTCTGTGTTGAGAAAAAAGGTGGTTCCTCCTCAGACATGCAGGTGTGACTGTGGTGTAAAGCAAACACATAGATACTTGCCATAAATCCTGCAAACGCAGCTCTTGGAAGCATCTTCGCACAGCTCCTCTGGAAGGTCGAAGTCTCCATCTATCCATGATCAGCCAGTACCAGCAGGAGACCTCCTTTTTAAAGTTCTTCCAGCTCTGTCAAGCTCCCTATATACTGCCTCTGGTCGCGGGCCTGCCCCTTAATCTGCCAGATCATAAAGGATTAAATGCTTCCGGGAACTGCTGAAAGAGTTTTCGTCTAATATTAGCTTTCCATTCTGCATCAGCTGCCCCCACCTCTCTACTCCTGAATCCTTTATAGAAATTGCTAATTTATCCATCAGACATTCTCGAGTTCCATGGACTCACAGATTGGGGTGTGCTTGCTATAATATGTCCCCTTATTAGCTCTCTGAATCTGTCCCCAATTGTAGTCCACAGCTTGAAGCACTTTCAGTGCCTCTTTTTGTAAAATTTTGTGTCCCCAAATTTATGCAAAATATGATATTTTCCCCCTTGATGTCTTTCAGCTCCCACTTGCTAGCAGGCATTTACAGTTTTTCAGTTGGAAGGCCCAAGCATATACCTGTAGGTCCAGGAGCTCGACCCCTGCCTTCTCGCGTCTCCTTTTCAGTTTCTGCCATGAGATACGCTGGTCCTTGGAAGCCCGTATGAATTAACTGATTCTGCCCGGAAGCTTACCTAACCATTCTTTCTTAAAAACAAAGGGGATTTTATTGAACAGGAAGGTGCAGTTACGGAAGGATAGTCATTTTTATTAGGTTTACCCATGCAAAGATAGTTAGAGGTAGATGAGGCCAACTGACTAGGAGAGCCTATACCTGCTTAATAACGTTCTTGAAATTAAGCTCTGCTATTTTGTCCACTTCCTGTACGATTTTGATACCCAGGTATCTCATCTCCTTTTTTATTCAAGGGTGAGGCTCCCCCATATTCCAGCTCATTATCTCTGTCGTTGAGGTGTTAACAGCGTACCTGGATTCCTTCCCAAAGTCCCACACCAACTGCTCCACTAATGGTAATGACTATTCTAAGTTGGCAGTAATATCATCAGGTCATCAGCATAAAGGTAGATCTTTTTTCCCACCTCTCACACTTAAATGAGACAATGCCTTTTTCCTCTCTGAGTTTCCCGGCCAGTGGTTCAATGTATAGATTAAAAGGCGGGGGGAAATAGTGCAACCCCTTCCCTCAAAATCTTAAACTCTGCTGCCGTGCCAACATTGATAAGAATTTTGGCTGAAGGAGTGGAATAAATCCTTTGGATAACACTTCTAAATTTCTCCCCTATGTTGTTAATTTTTAAACTGGGATTCAAATAAGACCAATTTACTCAATGCCTTTGTTGCGTCTAAGGTGACAACCTCTTGGGGCATACCAAAGGTAGTGGCGAGATCGATAGCGCCAGTTAGCTCATGTGTGAGCTCCTGAAGGTATCTACCCTTCATTAAGCCCTTCTGATCCTTGTGAATCAGAGTCCTGCCACTAAACGTAATCTTTTGGCCATAAGATTACTGAACAACTTGTAATCATTGTTTAAAAGTGAGATAGTTCTATATGAATCACACAATTGGGTTTTTTGGCTGCTAACCAGTCCTCCAGGCTACAGAGGCTGGTGAGGTTCTAGGTATACGACGGTCCCATATTGGCGGAATCGACACTAAAATTTAGTGCTCTTCTCACCCTGGCCTCGATCCCAGCACAACCTATCAGGGTTGTGTTTGTTGACCCACGGTACCACACATTTTTAGGGTGCTGTATGTGTGTCCACCCAATATACCTCTTAGAGGGAGTGGACACCACCAAAAAGGTGTAGGTAGCCGTACCTTATTCCTGGTCCTGAAGATTTGCCATTTTAATACATCACAAGGCAAGAAACATGTTGACCCCTTAATCCCTTCAGCATATTTACTCACACACCTTACGGTGAGAAATGCGCGGATTATTTTTAATCAGGATGGTGACCATGCTTTATTAAAATTGTTTGAAGTGGATCACCTACCCCTGTTTTAGTACACTTTCTTTCACCTGACTTGCACCTACACTCACTATTATTATTAACCCCTCTTCCCCACACACACCTCACTCATCGGCGTTGGAAATAAAGATCTCCGATAGGAAGGCCCCAATGGGTGCCTGATCGGGCATTGCACCTGCCGACCCGATAAGGAGCAAAGACCCGGTGATGAAGCAAGACACCCGCTTGTTGGGTGTGTGAGGGTCTTCTTTTCCAAAAAAGGAGTAACCTTTACTCCTGTCTTTCACTTCATTCTCCTCACAGTACTACCCGTGTACCCGAGTGACTCTAATACACCCTGCGTTAATTTTAGGAACTGCATACCCTTTGTTTTCACTTGTCGATGGGCATGTATGCTGGACCTCTGATAATAATAAGATTGATTATTATTAAAAAGCCCCCCCTTTTCCCTCTATTTGTTTGAAACCAGTCCTCCACCTCTTTTTTGGCTATGATCAAGCTATCCACATACAATTCAGGGAAAAACTTAAGAAAAGCGGATTCTATGTCCCAAGTTTCTAGCCTCATCTGACCTAATGTTCCATGTCAACATTTTCCCTGCATTTTCCCCATACTGAAAATGAGGCAACTCAATTGCCTCCCACCTAGCCTTAACGTGGGCCTCCACTACTAACGAAAGTTGTTCCTTCTTTATTAGCATTTTCTTTCGCCACAGCCCCTCTCTCCTCCACTGACTACTGTTTTTCCAGGAGACAACTTTCCAAGTGGCCCAATGGCTCCTCCGCTGATTCAATCTCTCCTTTATGCTGTCTGAGCTTCCGGGCAGAAACACAGATAAGCCTTCCCTTTCATAAAAGCCTTACAGGCATCCCAGACTATTGGTGCCAGAGCAGAACCTACATTCAAACTCAGGAATTCATCGGCCTCCATTTGTAATTGGTCAATAACCTCTGGGTCAAACAACAGTGCCTTGTCCAGGGTCCATCATTCAGATTTCTGCTCTATTGGAAGTGCCAGCTCTAGAACGATTATTGCATGGTTGGACAAATGTGCCATAACAAGCTTAACTGTACTGTCGCAAATGGCCCTATCCACCAAAAAAAAATCTATTATTGAAAAATGGACATACTTTTTATTATGGAAAGTATATCCTTGTTGTCTCCCTGATCTCAACCTCCATTCATCGCAAAGATCCGTTTGCTTCATCATATGTTTTAGGTACATCTGCATTTTTGTTTATGCTCTGGGTTTACTGTTGTTGTACCTGTCCAAGTTATAGTTCATAATTGTAGAAAAATCTCCTGCAATGATTATTGAATCAGAGAAGGATAATCATTTCTTGCACACAGCTTTTAGGGGATCAATGTCCTCCACATTGGGTCCATAATAACCCACCAACGTGAGTCTTTTTCCGTGGGTTTGGATATTAGCCATAGCCCTTGTGCCTTGCCAATCCACTTCACTCCCAATTATATTTGCTACTTATTTCTGTTTTATCAATATTGCTACACCCTCACGTTACAGGTTTGATCTGTGCATATAATATCTCTGAGGCATTTTTTGTGTGAAAGAGGACTGAACATTCCCTTTTGGTAAGATGGGACTCCTGCAATATTATATTAGCGGCTGAATCCCCCAAATATCGTAGCAAGTTATTGCGTTGCCTCGCTGTATGGAGCCCTTTGACATTCCATGAAAGAATTTGACCCATACTTCCATCTACTCAATCCTGGGTTTGCCTGTCGCTAGTGATACCACCTACCAAAATCTCTCTTGCAAAATAATTCATAAAGGCTTCCGAGGATATTTTGTACTTTTAAAAAACTTTTTCCCAATTTTGCTCCCCACCCAGTGCAACCTTCACCCATACCCTTAGTTTCCACCCTCCCTGTAGAACCCAACCCTGCTTCTTCATGGCTATACTAGCCTTTGGTTACCCGTGGTGGAAGTCCACAATCAGAATATATCTACAAAATTGAGAAAAGAAATGGGAAAAATCTGCACACTACCTCTAACTGCCAGTCCATCCAGGCTCACTATTCCTTGTTTCTCCCCTTGATTGCAGCGAGTAGTCTATCAGCTTCATTGTGATCCCCTAGGTTATGCATTTTGTTTTATGCATATCTTTCAACATGGCGGTAAATTTCAGTTTTGCGTTAGCTCCAAGGGCCTTAAACTCCTCCATTTGCTTCCCTAGTTCCCTCTGTTTGTTTAGAGTAGCCCGAGAGAGGTCTGACAAATGCAGAAAATAACAATTGATGGACAGAATACAGAACAATGTCATACATTCACCCCAGTACAGAGATCTGGGCCCAAATCCATCGTTTTTTTGCTCCTCATGCCATTCCAGTTTGAATCCAGCCTTATGCAAATCAGTCTTGACCCTGCACCCAGGTCTGACCTGATCTCAAAGGAGAAATCTCTGCCTTTGAAAGATTTCTGTTTTAGAGCACTCACCAATAACTGCTCTTTTATGGCATAAGTCTGAAGGTTTACCAATATCCTCCTAGGTTTAGACTTGCCCAGGTGCCTCCTGAATGGCTCCTTATGTATCCTTTGGAGGTCTCTTTTTCCAATGCTGCTTCAATTAAAGAAACAAAGAACCCCCTTATATCCTCACCTTGTGTGCCCTCTGGGATATTTAGGGTTCTTCTATTGTTCCTTTTGGAACTGTTTTCTAGAGATTCAAGCTTATCCTGAATCTCTTTCTCCCTGGCCTTCAGTTCCCTAATCTCCTCTCTGTCTTTTAACTCTGAAACCATACTCTCCAAGGCTAATTTTTTTGGACAATGACTCCAACTTTTCTGCCAGATTTTCACACACCCCTCAAATTTCTTTCTGGTTTGTAAGTGAGGTGGCAAAACTGTTCCTCACTTCCATAGCCAGGGTTTGCAGCATTTTTTCCATTGTGTCCCCTATTGGGGATTGCTGTCTGTCATCAGTTGGAGTGTCTGAGGGGTCTACTACTGGTCTCTGATCCTCTTCCATTTGTCCCCCACCAACTCCCCTTTCTTCTGCTCCTTTAGTGGGGCTTTCCCCTCCATTAGACAGGGATTGAAACCTATTCTCATGAGTTAAATTATCCATCCAAGCTGTTGAGGCATCCTATATATCCCCTGCAACTAACTTCTGGGGAGAGGAGGGGGTCATAGAAACAGTTTTGAGATTTGTTGGATCATCAGAAACCCCCAGCTTCCTCACTTCAGGACTCAGGGGACCCAACCCACCTTCTCCCTCTCCTCTGGTATATTTTGGCAGAACTTCTAAAAAAAAAGTCGTCAGAGAGGGAGTTACTTTCAAAGGGGGCTTCTTTTGTGTGCTACCACTAGCTTTTCATCCAGGGTATATTGCCTTTTCTACACGTTTGTCCTCCAAGTGGGGCTTGATATTTTTATGACTCATCCACTCCCCAGATTTTTCCCCTGGGGGACAGGGAAGTGCACAACCTAGAAGCGCTACTTAATGAATATCTTCCTCTCTGTATAATCCACCCTTCAGAAAAAGCTACTGGTCGCCTACCTTCACCTACGCTGCAGTCTCCTGTGTTAGAAACCACCTCAAGGGCTCTGGGAGGCCTCCGGATATCAGTGTCCTGGAACTTGCACTCCTCCCAGCAGCTCAGCGATCCACCAGCGCTGCCTCTGCCTCTTTTCCCCAGAGAGGAATCCTCGCTGCAGCATGCTAGCTCTTTCTGACTTCCTGGGCTACAGGCAGGCAACGCTCTGCATCTGCTTCCCCCTCTCCTGCTGATCTTGCCATTTTGGCAATCGTCGCTGCCACCCAAACTTGGGAAACAAACTGAATGAAGAACCAAACGCCTCTATAATCTTCCCACATGGAGGTAAGTGCTACTGCGGTATGGTCTAACTAATTCCAGTTTCTAACCAAACCTTCCAATACGAGCCGACCTGCTTCCTAGCTGGCCGCCATGTTCTCACCTCGCTAGTGATGCAAGCCCACTGGAACTACCACCACTCCAGCTGTCGTGAGCGTATGCTTCTATACTTTGGAATTCTCTTGCTCCAAGAATTTGACTTTGGTTGGTCATTAACATTCTGACCTTCGTGGTTTACCTGCGTGCAACCCGTGTTTTACTGCCTCTGGTGCCCCTTCGAGTGGGCACTGGATATTTGCCTGGCTTTGCAGACGCCGGCTTCCATGGACATTGAACTGCTAATGAGTCCATTAGTGGCCTATTTTCAGAGTTGTCCCTTGGGCCTACAGCTTCTCCACAATGCAAGCTATGAGCCACTCCTTTTCAAGGAAATATGTGCATCAGCACATGGATCACTGAATGCTGGCTCTCATAACCCGTATGCAGGTTGCTTGGCTACTTTCTCAGCATCGGCTAAGACTGAAGATCATGTCTGCTCTCTGGAACTTGTGAACTGCGCTATCAATCAATTATCTTCTGCGGCAACTGAATCCTTTTTGGATTTGCTGGCTTTTGAATATGCGAGTGACATCATGAATGCACCTTAATTTTGTTTTATTTTCTAAATTGACATGTTGTTTTTTTAATTATCATTATAACTTTTTTCATTACATGCTTATTAGCAATGCCTTGAATTTGCTTATCTTGTGACCTCACTGTTATTATTTAATTAGTTGTTGTGCTACCGACCAAAGGGAGGGTGTTGTGTGCTCCCGATGGAGCTCATTTGTCGTTTTCCCCTATGTCAGCCTGACTGTGTACGTTGTAGGACACTTTACTTTGTACATGTTACAAACGTCCATGCTTGTTTTTGTGCCACATTGTTTTTTTACAAATAGGCTGCACATTTTTTCATATTTTGCTCTTCTTCTGGGATTCAGTCAGAACATTTCATACAAAGTCAAACAACATTGCTCTCTGTTATTCTCTGTGGTCGGCCACTAACACCTAGTTATACTAGAGAAATCCAGCTGCTGTTTTTGACACACAATGTTTATAATCTAAGCGGAGATTTGTCGTTTTGAAAACAGAGAGAAGCCATTCTTGCAGAGCAAAGGTCCCAAGATGAGAGAGTTGCACCATCTGAGATGAGGAATAGCTATCTATGTATGCCAGGTATGGAGTTCACCACTAATCCCGGAGTTCTATGATATATAACTGTGCTTCCTTTTTGAGGGTAGGCTTAAATCTGTCAGTCCGTATTATATAACATTTTATTGTGTATGGTCTCTTAATTATGCTAATCACATTGCTGAGCTGCATATTTTTTCTAATTGCAGTGCAGTTTCTACATAATATAGCATGATAGTTTCTATAAATATTGTGAGCTTTCTTCGTGTCTCTTTTTTATTTATTGTGGACATGCATGAGTCATAGAACAAAAGGTGATGACCTGCTACCACGATCCCAGCGAGCATCTAGAGTGTTGTGTTCTGGGGTGCCAATTCACTTGTCTCTCTCTGGAAAGGAAAGTAGGGCATGTGAGGCACTATTAGCTAATCGCATAGGTACTGATGGGGTATGGCGACTCAGTCCCTACATACGGATGTTCTTTGGTCCCAGGCATAGTTCTGTTGCTGAATAGAATTCCTGCTACATCAGTGCCTCTGACAGTGGGAAAAGAGAAGCAAGGGTATACAGCTGAATTGAGTGGGCATGGAGCAGCCTTGCCCAGAAAAGGTCAGGCCTTGTAATACAAGGTCGGTGTGGGTGCAGTGCAGGGAGGAGACCAACATGTGGTACAGAAGAGGGTGTCTGCTACTGAAGTAAGGCAAATAATGAAAGTGACGAGATCTGCCTCATATTAAAGCAAAATGGGTGCCACTCCTACTAGGTGGTGTGAGTGCAATGAACATTTATCTAAACAAGTGCGGCAGGAGATGGGCAGAAATTGGAGAGTGTTTCAGACCCTAATCCTTTCGGACTGTTTATTGGTCTGATGCCATCTGGGATTTTGGACTAGGTTTGGCAGAAGGGTGAAGAGGCAGTAGTGCCTGGGGTAAAGGTAAGTTAATGAGCTGTTGTCAGTGACTTCTAATGTTAGGCTGGTGGCAGGATCAAATATTAAAGTTTTTTAATGGGAGGTTAGTTTTGGTCAGAAAGTGAGTGGGTTTGGGTGACAGCGAATTGTGAGTTTTCATGGGTAAAGCAGAGACTGGCAGGCTTGGAGGAGCACACAGAATCAAAGAACCCCCAAGCGGCAGCGGCTCACGATGGTATCACTAGGCAATTCTGCTGGAAGAGAACAGGCAGGAGGCCCTGTTCCCATTTGAGTACATGGCAGCTTGGGGGCACCGGCCTGAAGACAGGAAGTAGTCTGGTGCATCCCCGCTGATGATGAGAGGTTCACTCCAGATGCTATGAAGCATATGTTTGTTGGATTTTGGGAGGTGTATGATGGTGGTGTAGTTGATATTGACTAGCCAGGTACAAGTGCTGTAACAGATTGTTGATCGAATACAACACTAAAGCTGGATTATAGTAAGAAGAGATTGAAGATGGAGAAATTGGTACATGGCTGGAAGGTGGTGTGCCAGCACAGCAGGAAAGGAGAAAATGGTTGCTCAAAGTAGGAGGGGATGGCAAAGCGAATGGGGTTTGTCGTATTAGTGTTTTACAGGACCTTAAAGTATGGGATGTGGAATCAAAAAAGAAGCCAGTGGTTTCTAAAAGAGGAAAGAGGTAAGAGGAACTGGAGTGTGAATTCAAAATGGAGGAATATATCAACTTATGTAAAAGCTGCTCACAATGGTGGGAGCCTAAGGATGCTGGGGAGAGATCTGACAGGTTGGCACTTGGGAAAAGAAGGTCTGAGGGGCTAAGAAAACAAGCAGTTCCGGTTGGAGAACAAAAAGGGCTGCCAATACAGAGATTTTGGATAAAGTGGTGTGCACTGCCAAATATGAGGGGTTGCGAAAGGGGTCGGTGATGGGGTAGGAGTGAAGGCAGAAGTAAGGAAGGCAAGCTTGGAAAGAAGTGACAAAAAAGTGGTCAGGGAAGGATATTAAGAAAGATCAGGAGGGGAACAGTCCCATCAAGGGTGGCAAATGAGAGGGAAAGTAAGACTTAAGAAAAAGGTTACCATATGTGGGGGTTTCCATGTTTCTGGGGTGCATTTATCGGTGACAGTGAACAAAATAAATTGGAAAGGGGATTTTATAAAAGGATGAGGAAGCACACACTGCCTGGCATACCAACACACAATTAGCCCAGATGCATTGTGGTAAATGCAGTACATGAAAACACTCCCTTCAGTTAAAAGTCTTTAGTATACACCATTGTCGGTGCAGCCAACAGTGGCTGTGCATCTCTAGACATATGTTTCAGGATGGTTGTCCTTCTTCAGTAGAGAGTAACAAGTACAATTTGGGGGTGCTAGCAAAGCTGCTCACAGTCCTCTCAAGTTGTTGTACCACTCCCAGAGAGCAGGAGCATCCCAGAGCTCGCAAGCCTACCAACACAGAAAGGAGCCAATCACAAAAAGAGAATGGAGCACACTCCCTGACATAACAGCACACTATTAGCCCAGATACATTATGGTAAATACAGTGCATGATAACACTCACTTGAGTTGAAATTCTTTCGTATTCACCATTTTTGGTGCAGCCTGTGCTGTGTATCTCTAGACACGTGTTTCAGGATGGTTGTCCTTCTTCAGTATAGAGTAACAAGTACATTGTGTGGGTGCTAACAATGCTGCTCACTATCGTCCCACATTTCTGTACCGCTACCAGAGCACAAGTGCATCTAGAGTTTGTCAGCCTAACACCTTAACAAGGAGCCAATCACAAAAGGGGTAGAGAACACACTGCCTGGCATACCAGTACACAATTAGCCCAGATGCATTGTGGGAAACGCAGTGTATGATAACACTCACTTCAGTTTTTAGTATTCACCATCGTTGGTGCAGCCAGTTCTGTGTATCTCTAGATGTGTTTCCGGATGAATGTCCATCTTCAGTAGAAGGCTTAACTTAGAGGCAATCTATAAATTATTTAAGCAGCACCAAACAGTGATAAAGTGAAAAACACAACACAAGACAAATCACAAGCCAATTTGGAAAAATATATATATTAAATTTGAATACATTATTTGACCCAAAGTGGCAAAAGTACAATCAGTAGAACCAGAGATAAGCAATTTTAAAGCTTTTGGAAAAATCAAGTGCTAAGAAGCACAAAGCACCAATTGCGGTTATCTGGTCTTGGTGGACCGGGTTCATGTCACAAGTTCAGGCTGACCACAATGGAACGTGGCTCGGATACAGGACTGAGCTCGGTCCGTGGACAAAGTACCCTGTGGCCCGGGCATCAAGATGTGCAGTCCTTGTGTCGAGCTGCATAGGCCGGTATTGAGGAGTCATCGAAAACGAGCTGCTAGGCGAGGGGTGGAGACGAGCCGTGCCGCACTGCGGTGGAGTCAATGAAGCTATAGACTAAAGCTTGCGATACGAGGTCCTGCATCATCATTGAGGTAGCTGTAGGTGGGTTGCTAGCGAGGATTTGCACTGTGATGCGTCAGCGCTGATGACAAGATTCATTGTACTGGACTCGTGTCGGTGGTGAGCTAAGTCATGCATGGAGTTGCGTCGACGTCGAAGATGCCAATTTTGTCCCTGTGGTTTTGAACAGGGGGCAGCCATCTGGCCATTAGAGATTCCTGGGAGTCCTGGGGGACTCACGCAGTCTGGAGTCAGCAGGGCAGTTCACAGCAGCAGATAAGTCCTGGTACAGCAACAGTAGGCTTTGGGGAGCAAACAAGTCTGTGGTCTGCAAAGCAGAGCTTGGGCAGCAGGGCAGACTTCACAGATGGGCAGTCCTTCTTCCTGATAGAGTCCACAGGTCTAGGGATGATCCGAATAGAGGGTCTAGGGTCCAATATTTATACCTGGTGCTTACTTTTGAAGTGGGAAAAGTTTCTGGAGTTTCCGCCTACAGAGGTGTCTGGAATTTCCAGTGTCCCTGCTCTGGTCCCAGTTTGTCTGCGGACACAATAGGTGAGTGTAAAATCCTTTTTTTGTGAGCTGAGCCAGTGCCTTTGAAGTGCAAGTGTGGTAGGTGACAGTTCAACCCCGTCAAGTCAGAGATGGCCCAACCTGCCAACACCCACACCCTCTATTATGATGCTGTCTGGGAGGAATACACAAAGGCCAACTGCTACTTACACCTAGTCTAGTGACCTCAGGCTGCAGGCATCAAATGGTGAGGGCACAAATATAACAACTTTCTAAATGTGGCAATTTTAGAATTGTGACTTAAAATTAAATTTTACCATTAAAGAGGTTTTAAATTACAAGTCCTCAGACATTAAACTTGACTTTCCCTCCCGTTAGAATTTATGAAATGTAATATTGTAACCTAGTGTTATCCTATGAGAGAGGTAGGCCTCACGGTAGTGAAAAATACATGAATGAGTTTTTCTCTGCCAATACATGTAAAACTTGAAAGTACATGCTTAACCTTTTATTATCATGCACCCTGTCCCATGGGCTGTTTAGGGCCTACCTTAGGAGTGACTTATATGTACTAAAAAGGGAGTTTAAGGCTTAGCAAAGGCGTTATTTTTCCAAGTTGAACTAGTAGGTTAAAACTGCTGGCAGACTGCATAGGCAGGCATGAGACATGTTTAAAAGGTCTACTTAAGTTGGTGGCACAATACATGCTGCAGGCCCACTAGTAGCATTTAATTTACAGGCCCTGAGTATATGGTGTACCACTTTACCAGGGACTTATACGTAAATTAAATATGCTAATCAGGTGTAAGCCAATTTTACCATGTTGTAGGGAGTGAGCACAAGCACTTTGGCACTGGTTTGCAGCCATAAAGTGACCAGAGTCCTAAGGCCAACAAAAAAGAATTCAGAGAAATAGGAGGGTGAATCCAAAACGTTTAGGGGAAGTCCACCCTGAGGTTAACAGGTCTAAAAATATGCAAATACGTACTGTGAAAAATACCAGGAAATGTCAGTGGCATTTTCAGGTACATAGATGTCATTAAGAAGGCTCAGGTGGATTTTGGGAGCTGGGCCTGGTTTAGGTTTGATGGAAAGTTTAGAACATGGATAGCGGTTTACTCCAACCAACCTTGAGGGAAGGTGGATAGCGAGTTGTGGCTTAGGTGTATAGCCCTAACAAGACTTGCCCTATTTACTGGGAGTGGCTTACCCATAGCGTATAGGCCCTCTTTGAGGCACCCCAGACTTGTTGGGGTGGGCAAAAGGGCAGATTGGCTTTTCAGGAGCATGCTGGGCCTTCAACAGCACTTTTTGTACCTGGGCATTATGCAAGTTCAAGAATAAGAGTTTGAAGTGCAAGGGTAAGCACCCATTCACTCAGTGCTGGGGACAGGTGGAAACTGCTGTACAGGGGTTGCAGGGGAGAGGGCGTGTTCAAAAACAGTTTGTGGGTAATGGCAACTATTCCCATTGAAGCTGAGCCATTGGAAGTCTGGCACTGATTTTACACTGACCGGTAGACTGTAACTGTGCCTCAGTGGACTTTAAACACAGTTTTAGATTGGGATGTCATGGCCCAGATGTTCGGAATTTTGTAGAAAAGGTAAAGCTAGGGAAAGAACAAAAATGTTTAGAGAGAAGTTGGCAAAATGCATTTCTGAAAGTAGGATAACAGCCCCTTTTCGATTGCCGGACTCACCAGACTAGATGATTTCACCCTTAGGTTGGACCCAAAAAAGCTTCAGGTGAATTTAGCATGATTCATCACTTTTCATGTCCCAAAGATTGCTCTAGAGATAACTTCACTGCTATAGAGGACTTGGAGATGTTCTTTAAGCATTTTCACAACTTGTTTAAATGCCACATCGCACATACAGGTGCCAAAGTGCAAACAAACTAGCGTAAACAATTTCAGTAAAACAGTATAATACTCGACACCTAGCAATTGCGCAACCATGCATGCTATACATAACGTATTAAGAGAGTTCACACATGAAAGATCTAAACAGACATTCAAGTGCATATAGCAGTCACAGCCAACTTCCCATGTAATGCACTAGATAGAGTCCCAAGTCAGCCCCTACCTTGCAGGTTCCCAAACCAACTGCATTCCCTACCAGCAGCTCAACCAATGCCTGTGGAGGTTCACGGTACTCCTTTTCAGTTTTCACTTTCAACTTTAGGAGATTTGGGTCCCAGATTGTACCAGCAAGGCCCCTGGGCCTTTTTCTCTGAGTAAAATGAGTGTATCCGCCTCCGTCCATGCCTGTATGTCATTAAGCAAACATTTGATGCCTGGAAGAGGTGGTGGGGGGACTTCCAAGACACTGCAATTCAACCCTTAAACAGGACCAATGCCAGGTCCCTTAATCGGAGTGCAGACTTATCTTTCCTTGCCCTAGTCATTATACCCAACAAACAAATCTTCGAGTCCAAGGCAGGAGTACGGTCCGTCAAAAAGACTTCCATAAAATTTGCCCATTTCTGCACTAAAGGTGGGCAGGACCTCACCATGTGAAACCAATTCGCATCAGGCTGTCGGCATCTCGGCAGTCTGTTGATCCCTGAGGGAACATGCAGGGCATGCGCCGTGGGGTGAGGGAGGCCCGGTGGAGATAGTTGAATTGTGTGAACTTCCACAACACTTGTACTTTCATCTATTGCATGTCCATCATCCCTAGGCCCAAACACTGCTCGCAAATGTCTTGTACCCAGATGAAATGTTAGGCATCGAGTGTCCACAGTGGTGTACAGTACTGTGATTGCCCACAACCCTGGCCATGTGACAATATATATTTCAGTACATCCAATGTAATAGACATAATGTGCCCCAGCCCTCAAATCTGCCTAAGGCGTGCCGCCATAGCACCACAATACAAGAAAGGCCCACTCCCACTTCATACAAGTCCTGCATATCTTGAAACACCCATCTTCTGCATACAGCTCCCCTACAATACACCCCCCCACATCTAACCATGGCCTGAGATCATGCACTGCAGCAACTCTCTTTAGCCCTGGTAACTCCCATAAAGGTAGTGTCGGAGCATACGGTAAAACTACATCCATAAACCTGAACATATTTATGCCAACAGGCTTTTCCCATAGTCGCAAGCCCACCCAACATCACTGATGGCCATTAAGTTATCAGTGTCTGATGAAGGACCCAGAGCAAGTCCAATCCCACTTGATTGGGTGCATCTTGCAACCAGCCAACGTATTAACCATTGCAGCTGAGTCACGGCATAGTAGAGTTCATAGTTTGGGGCTCCCAAGCCTCGCCTATGAACATATACAAGAATTGTGGAAGAACCAACATCTTGACTATCCTCACTCAGCGCATCATGGACAGCAGGAAGCTAGTCCAAAAGGGGGTGGATTGGCAAGAGGCTGCCAGCACATTGCCCACAGTATCACTCATTACGCACCATGGTAATCAATAAGGGAGTGCCTCAGGGCTCTTGTCTGAGCCCCACACTATTTAATATATATGTAACCCCCCTGGCAGATACTATAAGAGCCTATGGGTTCACACCTCTCTCATATGTGGACGACACTCAACTTCTGCTTTCTTTTGAGAAAGATCTGGGATGAAAGCTTTCACGGCCTGGATGGCTATGAATTTTCTCCAGTTAAACAGTGGTAAAATTTGAATTTTGCTCTTTGGTGCTGCACAACAGCTATGGTCCCCTGACTGGTAGCCATCTGAATTGGGAATGCCACGTGTTCCCAAACCCTTAGTGAAAAACCTTGGCATGCATTTGGACCAGAATTTAACTATGAAAGATCAGGTTATGGCTACCACTGGCACCTGCTTTCATGTTATGAGGCTATTGGGCAGAGCTTTCCCATTGCTCCCACTTGCAGTACACAAGACCCTAGTTCAGGCGCTGGTGATTAGTTGCCTGACTATGGCAATGCTCTTCTGGTAGTGGTTAATGAATCCCTCTTGGATAAACTCCAGATGGTTCAGAATACAGCGGCTCGCCAAATTCATAATCTACCAGCGAGATCTGCCTCGGTTCCTTTACTGGGCTCGCATCATTGGTTGCCGGTGAGAAATAGAATTATCTTCAGAATCTTCTGCCTAGTACACAAAGCGCTTAATGGCTAAGGACCTAGTTACCTGATTGAGAAACCCATTCCTTATCGACCAGCAAGGCCTCTAAGATCCATGAACAAGTCTCTACTCACTGTCTCACGAATTAAAAAAACTTGCTCCGGTGGCCAAGCTTTCTCATTTCAGGCCCCTCATTATTGAAACAAACTTCCTAATAACATACGAGAAGGCACTGTGCATTGTATCTTTAGGAAACTATTGAAAACCAAACTGTTTTAGTATCATTGTCCACTGCCAGTGTTCTCTCTGCCGTGTCGAGATATCCTTTCGGGGATGATTCATACGCATTACAAATAACCCTAATAATAATAATAATTGTGCATGATAAACATTAACACCCACGTACTTAAAAGTGTCAAATATTCAGTTATTGTGTGGTAATCTACTGCAATTGTATTGAAACAATTGACAAAAGGGAATTAGGCAGGACTTAGTCCAATTAATCTTGAGGCCTGGCATTTCCCCAAACACACCTGACACCTTCATTAGCTTAGGCAGGACCACCCATGGGTTGCTGATATAGGCAAGTGTGTCATCTGCATAAAGCAATACTATCTGTCAATTATCAGGGACAGGGATCCCCTACTCTAGCCCTCTTGCTCACAGCATGCTTGCAAAAGGCTTTTGGCAACAGTAAAAATGACTGCACATGTCCCTGCCTTAAGCCCCTGTGTATTGAAAAGCAGTCCAAGATCACTTGACCTGGCTTAACTTTGGCCTTGATCTCAACATACAACAGTTTGACCTAACCCAGTCTCTAGGGTCCCAGGCCCATTCTTTCCAGGATCAACATGAGAAATGGCCACCCAAGTGTATCAAAGGCCTTTTCTATGTCAAGCACCACAGTCAAATACAAGTCGTAGCTTGACTAGGTCTCCTCCTGCAAAGAGAACAGACAGTGATTATTAAAGAAAGGTGTTTATCCCTAGTATAAACCATTTCTGATCTGGGTGAACTAGTTTCATAACCACAGGAAGCAAACCATTAATGAGCATCTTGACCAAGATCTTATATTCTGTATTCAATAATGACAGATGGTTGTAGGACCACACATCTAGGGTATCCTTCTCCGCCTCCGGGAGTACAACAATATGTGCTTCCCCTAAGAGTTCTGGAAGCTTGCTAAACCTATACTGCCTGATACATACCAAGTTGCTTTTGCACTGTGTTGTCCCTATATTTATCATAAAACTCCTGGGAAAGGCCATCCATCCATGGTGTTTTGTTCCGTGCCACCTGGACAATGGCTGTGTGTACCTCCTCAAGCCGCAGGGGTTTCTCCAGTTCTTGAAACTGCAAGGATTCTATTCAGGAAAGGAAATCGACAACACCAATGCCTACAACTGAGATCCATCCATCTCCTGCCTGATAGTATTCTGCAAAGGCCCATTTACCCCATCATGGGTGTTTGATAACATTTTATGCAGCCCTCTTACAGCTCCTATTGGAGTGCAAAGCTTTTCTGACCTCAGCAACCAAGCCATGACCTGGCCAGGCTTGTCCAGTTCAGCGTGTTTCCAAGACACATGCACCCTACAGTCTGGCATCCCGCTTATATGGACTTGCTCGATATGTGAGTTCTGTAATTCTCTAATCTGAAGTTCTAACTTCTGAGAGCCGTCCTCTAAATGTTTTCACTTTACATATCTGACGCTCCATGTCTAAAATACATTTGTTTAAAGCACATTTTGTTCCCCATTTAGTCTTGATACAATGGCCCAGTATGACTAGATGAAGACCTCCCATTCCACTGCTCTATCTGAGGCAGTTCCTTAATTTTCGTAAAGTTTCACAGTATACAAGTGCCCGTAGTGTCTCTGTAGGATGCGTCCAACAGTACCTTAATGAGCAACTCCTACATACGTATAAGAGAGACCCTCGTACCTCACGTTACCCCCAATCTGAGAGGTCAGTGGTCAGATATGGTATGGCCCAAGTACTTGGCATCTACCACTTTAGGCCAGAGAACCTCATTACAAAATAAATAATACAATTTCATGTGCTTTTGCTTTACCAAGCAATTAAAGGAATATTCCCTGGTGTAAGGATGAATCACTCTCCATGTGTCATTCAACTGCTAGTGGATGTCCAATGCTTAAAACACTGTGTGGACCTCATGCCTTGTGTTCTCGGTAAGGGAGGAATCACCTACCTATGTGTGTTTCATGAATGTAATTTAAGTTCCAACCCCATCCTGCTAGCCCCGGACAATTGTGAGTGTCTTTATAAATGATACAAATGAGTCAAATGGATGCAAAATATTCAAACTGCAGAATTAATCAGTATATTTAAACTTATGAAATCATGCAAGATGGATGCATTGTTAAGTTGTTCTGATCCAGTGGACTGGATAGATATTTTTTTTATTAGTATGTCCATTTAGAATATTGATCCTATTTACATTTCAATGCTTGTCATCATACTAAATTTCGAACATTTTTCCATTTCTGCCCAAGTGGGAATAATGTTAGTGCTTATCTTACTCTCCACGTTCTTTTATGAACAATGCTTCACCATTCTTGAACTTCTGGTAATTCTAACTTCATAATATCTAATGTAAACTAAAGCAAAACAAAAATTAAATAAAGAACTTGATTCAATTTCCACACACATATAATGAAGTACAAACAAGAGAGAGGTAGTTTCTTATATATAAAAACAAGCATAAAAAAGTTACCTACTTTCTTCATCTGTTTTTACACCCTTGGGTTTCTAAGTACCTAATTCCAAAATGTATCTGCTCTCAAGTCTCCTTAGAGCCTTTTCTCTGTCTCCCCCCTCAGCTTGTTCTGTATACCATTAATGACACCATGCTTCAAAAGTTTGATGTTCCCTTCATGTTGCTTTCAAAAGTGTCTCCCAATAAAATATGAGCTGTCTGTGTAGTTTATTGCACGTAAGGTCTGTAGCATCCGTTTATCTACTAGTTACTTTGTGCTACCAATACATCCCCTAGGACATGACGTATTACCATGTATACTACAAATTCATCCTTACAGCTATAATGACTATGAGCAGTGTCTGTGTGTTGTGCAAGGGATTGTCTAGTGTTCTAGTGTTCTCATGTTCATTTAGTTTGCATGCTTTCCATTTAGTACACTAAAAAAACCCTGTTACTTTTTCTGCTTTCTGCTTTCTGCTCTCTTTTGCCAAATTGCTTTTAAACATCTTCTCCCACTTGAATATAGGTTTTCTAAAGATCAGTGCTGGTTTTGTACTCAGGCATTTACCTATGACTGGATCGTTTCTCAATACAGGCCAATATTTATGCAAAATATGTCTAGCGAAATAATGTTGTGTGCTATATGTGGTGGTGAATCTGTGGACATCATTGCTGTTTTTTCCTTCGAATGGTCAGGAGCCTTAAATAATAGTTTTTCTCTTTTCTTGTTTTTCATCCTCCCAGATGCTCTATATAACATGTCTTCCCTGTACTCTCTGTCTCTGAACCTCTGAATGTTCTCATCCCTTGCTCTTGCATTCAAAGCCTCAGAGCTACAATTTCTTTTTGTATGCAGGAGTTCCCAGTAAGGGATACTTTCCTTTGGATGGATCGAGTGAAATCTGTCTGCATGTAACAGCCTATTTCCTGCTGTAGGTTTCCTGTACACTCTGAGGCATATTATGCTGTTTTCTATTGTGATCAGAACATCTAGAAAAACTACAGATTTTTCACTGATGTAGCTCATGAAGTGATAATACAAGTCATTAATGTTTAAAACATTGACTAATTCCTCAGGAGAGGCAGTGGATTCATTCCATATAATAAAAAGCTTATCAGCATACCTCAACTGTAGTGTTATATACCAATATGCAAGCAATACCCTATAATGCCTTTCGTAGGCTAATTTGCATGTCTTTTCCTGCTTGATGGTGCCCCAATTTCGGCAGGGGAACGACCAACATCTTACAAAAGTGTTGTGGTGGACTGCAGGGAGAGCAACAGCCCCCCAGAAATCACTTATTACATGTAACCCTATGTTTCCTGGGGTGTAAGAAAGGTGAACCAAGGAAATGTTTTCTGGTTCCCCTGGAGCTCTTGCTCTTCAGCTGAGGATTGCAGGGACTCCTTACAGTTGGTTTTTCGATTGCAATATGTGGCCTGAGAAGAGTAAAAGAAAAGACTTGAATGCATCTTTAATATTGTGGACAAAGCCAATAAAGTTGCCTTCATGTATTTATGTGGTGACGCTTGGATAAAGGCAATAGGCTTGTCTTGCAGAATGATGTGGTCACCCCTTGACAAAACCAATAGGATTGTCTTCATATTATGATGTGTTGACACTTTGACAAAGCCAGTAGGCTTGCCTTGTATAGTGATGTGGTAACCCCTTGACAAAGCCAGTAGGCTTGCCTTGTATAGTGACTTGGTAGCCCCTTGACAAAGCCAGTAGGCTTGCCTTCATATAATGGTGTGGTGACCACTTGACAAGGAAAAGGCTTGTTTTCTTATAGTCATGGGGTGACCCCTTGACAATGATCTCAAATGAATGAAACCCCTTTGTATTGTGATGAGCACTCTCATTGGCTCGCTGTGCACGCAGGGCGGAGGGAGGATGGTTGGCCGCCCCAAAAGGAGTTGGGTGCAGGGCCTTACTGGCTACCGGGTGTTTTGGTGTGCTGCCGAGCTGGGGGCTGATTTCACTGCGGTGGGGGCTGATTTTGTTGATTGGGACGTGCATGTGCTCCTGAATAAACAAAGCAAAACAAATGGTTTTAGGCACATGCAGGTCCCCATCAACGAAATCAGCCCCCAGCTTGGCAGCACACCAAAACGCCTGGTAGCCAGTCCGGCCCTTGTTGGGTGCAGGACTTGTCTGCCACATGCCAGTGACATTATAGTTAAATATTGTGTCCTAAATATTGTTTACAAAAATATCACCCCATTGGAGTTAATCTAAATTAACTATAAATTAGACAATATTTGTATAAACTTTATTTAGGACATGATAATCAGGTTAGACAATATTACTGACAACGATATTCTGACATAAACCATCTTAAGTGGTTTATTGATGGAAGTCACAAAACTGTTTGTATACTATTGTTTCTTACTATCTTTCTCTACAGTGTTTCTTTTTAGTTTGGCTAATTACTCATCTACCAGATAGGTCTCGTAAATTCTCTAGGATCTAATTTTCATATGAATATATTATTTTATCATTGTACTGCTAGACACACTCACCACCTTATTTTTAGGATATGGAAGAAACGTCCCTATTTTGACACACATCTTAAAGTTTTGTGGCTAATATTAGTGAACTAATTACAAAAATATTAAGACTTCAATCAAAATAAAGACATTTCTTGCATATTCAAAAATTGAAGAGGTGAAATAATCTAATATTGAAATCAGAGAATAAGATTTAGAATAAAATATGCACTAGGGCAAGACACACACACCAGTCTTTAGCAATCCAGGTCATATGAGAGGTAGACTTTGATGGGAAGTAAAGATACAAGAGGGATAGAGAATTTACCTGGATTGGCCAAAGAAAGACTTTTGAGGGTTACGGGATCTCCAGGCTGCTGACTTTGAAAAGCAGATGGTGCTGTGGTAGTTACAGGGGCTTGCATCAACACATGTCAGTGACTGGACCTACATTTTCCTGGTATTTTAGAAGCCCAGAAGGTTTATTATTATTTTCCGCATATGTACATATTATGGCATGTCAGCTTCTTAGCATAACAAAGGGCAGCTAAAAGGTACATTCTAAGCTCAAGTGTTTGGAATTCTGTCAAACTTTCAAACATTATCTGAGAGGTTGAATCTTATTTCACCCACAGTTATGCTAAAAATTTGATGACAATTATTTTGTCTCCATAAAGCTCTGATGAAGTGTTATAGAGAAAACTATTGGAATAAGCTTAAAATAGCAAAATCCAACTTCCTTTTAAGTGGTATTTGGAATAAATATGGTTTGCTTTCCTAGGTAATATTGTGCTAAACTATATATTGTACAGCACGATTGGTGTGAGAACGAACATCTCCAGTTACCATTTACAGCTCCATTCATCCATTTATTTACTTAACCCTGCGAATTGTGTAAGAATTTATGTTTTTGCCTAATTCTGAGAATCTCATGCTCCCCCTTGTTATGTTATTAGAATTTGTAGAGCACGGCTAATCATCCGCGAGGGTATCCAGGCACTGAGTACGGCTGGCTTGAGGGAGGAGGAGGAGATCATGCCAGTTTTGTCTGGAAGAGCCACGTCTTGAGGTTCCTTCGGACGTCCATGAGGGAGGGGGAGGTTCTGAGGTGTTTTGGGAGGTCGTGCCAGGTCTTGGCTGTGAGGTAAGGGAAGGAGCATCCTCTGCTTCTGGTCTTCTTTATGAGATGCGGTATGCTCCAGCCTGAGATGCAGATAAAAGGCATCTCGTGGGTTGGTAGAAGTTGAGGCCGTGGTTGAAGAAAGTTGGAACGTGTTGTGGAGAGCTTTGTAGGCGTGTGTGAGTAGCGTGAACTTACATGTTTCCTGGACTGGGAGCCAGTGGAGATTGTTGAGGTGTGGAGAGATGTGGTTGTTTCACAGGATGTTCAAGATGATACTGGTGGTGGTGTTCTGGACTTTTTGGAGTCTGGGTAGGACATGGGCTGGGATTCTGATGTACAGGGCATTTTCATAATCAAGTCTACTAGTGATAAGAGCCTTGGTGACCGTCTGGTGTTCAGTGGGATCTGCTTGAAAATCTTGCATAGTATTCGCAGGTTGTGGAAGCGTAATGAGACGGCATTAATCTGTCTGCTCATGGAGAAGTGGGTGTGCAGGATGATTCCAAGGTTCTCGGCATGGTCATGAAGGGTGGGAAGGGGGGGCAAGTCCTGAGGGCCATCAAGAGGTGTCCCAGAGGGAATAGTTGTTGTCAAAGATTAGGACTTTGGTTTTGTCTCTGTTGTGCTATATGCAGTTGTTTTTCATCCAAGCACCGATATTGATCATGCAGCAAGTGAAGCTTAGTTTGGCGGTGCTGGTAGAGTCGGTAAGGGGGAGGATGAGCTGCATGTCGTCGGCGTAGGATACTATGTTGATGCTGTGGGCTGACTTTGTCCGTGAAGGGCATCATGTAGCCATTGAAGAGTGCTGGGTTGAGCGACGATCCTTGAGGGGCTCAGCAGATGAGTTTCTTGGGTTCTGAAGTGCAGAGGGGAAGTCTAACTCATTTAGTTCTGTCCATAAGGAAAAAGGATATCCATTTGAGGGCTGGTCCACAGATACTTAAGTGCTGAGGCTTTCTGATGAGTGACTTGTGAGAGACAATGTCAAAAGCTGTGAAGAGGTCGTGGAGGATGAGTGAAGCCATTTCTCCTCCGGACTATTGGTGACCTCTTTAACAGGTGAGAAACTACACCGACATCCGCCCACCTCATCCCATTATTGTAGGTCAAGGCTAGTTTTGAGGTGCAGCCGGGGTAGTCAGCGGTACTTGCCATCCCTTGAAATCAAGTCCAGTGACCTCCAGTGTTTATTTATTTATGTATTTAATAAAAGTTAAGGTTTAAAATCATTATATTAAGTGTGATGTCAATAATGATTGTGAACATCACAATGTATGCAAGTGAAAAAGTGTTTGTGATTACCTTCTTTAGACTCGCTTTTAGGAGTGCCCATTGATGTTTAAGAATAGGGCTGGGTGAAATATTCCAGCAAAACTCAAAACAGGTGAAAACCACTAGTAAAGGCTTTCAGTGGGTGAATCTCATTTTTTTGCATTGGTATGCAGTAATGATGCTTTTTGCACCTCTTTTTTTTTGCACGGGTTTCTCTTTTCTTAAAGTGCATGCGTTTCTCAGTGAAACCATGTCGCTGCAATTATGATTTTCATGCCCTATTGTTTTAAGTACATGCATTTTTGGTAGTTCTTTTGCATTTCTTGGCTTGTTTGGAGTCCTCACACGGCTCAGGTGTTTGCATTTCTGGTCTTTTTGCTGTTCTTTTACTTTGCTTGGCCGGTTCTCGTTTCCAGGGAGGTTACACTTCAGGTATTGGTTACCTGTGTCCAGGAAGGACTTGCTGCCCCTGTGCAGATTTCCAATAGGAAAGTGTTGGTCAGTGGGGTCATAGTCTGGATTTCTTGACTTCAGACTAGAAGGGCATAGGGTTATGAAAGCAGAGGCAACAGTATGCAGGCACAATAGCAAAGTCAGCACCATGACACAGAAAGCCAGATAACAGTAAGAGACATCGGGCCTGCTTTACAGTTCAGTGAATGAGTTACTCCATCACAAAGGTGGCAGATATCCTATCTGCCGTATTTCAAGTCATATCTGTCATGTTTTTGATGGAGTAACCCATCCACCAAACTCTAAATCAGGCTCTTTGTCTCATGTGGTAGATTGCTTTTTATGGGTGGAAAACTCTTTCAATATTTCCCCTATGCGCACTGGGGATGAATTCAGAGCGGTGTGGTCCATAGACAAACTTTGGTGCTCCCCGCTGGTCTTCTCTCAATTTAAGAAATCAAACATGACACTTTCACGTGACAGAAATGTGGAACGCATTAGGTCTACAAAAATGACAGACAATGAAGTCTTAACCCTAAAGGTTTTATTTTAAGGATTTTAGGCATACAGAAGTTAATTAAATATAGTCAAGATCCATCAGTCAATAAATCAGAGTACAAGGCTGAATTAAAGCGCAGAATCAATGAAGGACTCAGTAACGTTCAGATCAACCAAATGTAAAGCAGAAATGAGAGAGAAAACCATCATGGATTTGCCTTTAAGGTAAGGGAAAAAGGCTCTCCTCTCACAACAAGAAGTCACACTCTTTTATAGGGTTATACACAAAGGATTTCATGCATTCAATACAGGGTACACGTTTTCACAGGTTCACAACCAATTAGAAAGAGGCAAAAGAGACACATTACAACGAAATACATTCAAAAGAATTCTCAAAATTCCGTCCATGGAGTTTCTCACAAGCATGTGTCTGCACATGGAACAGAAATGGTTACATGGTTACAAGGTACGTGATTTCCCTGGGACAGCTAGGTTTGAGTACTGAGCATGTACACTTTGTTCAGAACAGTCTGTGAAAGTTGAGTTCTTTCTCAGCAAGGTAAATTTGATTTTGTTCTAGTGGGGCATGGAAATACACACCTATTTATATGATATAATGAAACGGAATAGAAAAAGATAGCTTCTGAGGGGCTAGCTTGTCAAACATTAGCTCAAGTACAATTTTCTATTCCAGCAAAGCATACAATTTAGCCAAACAATGGCCTCACTTTCCCAGGCCATAGGTTTTGGTTTTGGTGTGTGGCACTAAAAAATACTATACATGCTATTTCTCAGCATAGTTATAAATCTGGAATGTGTCTCTCCAATCTGCGTCTGGATGGTATGGTATTCTTGTACATTGGATTGCTTGCTTTGTTACCAATACCATGCCCTAAGCTATGTAAGTACACGTTCCCTCATGTGCATCTTAAGGGCTTGCTAGCTTTATTTGTGTTGGGGTGATTTGTATTTACCGCTGCTTCTTAACCAGCCATTTTCTTTGCTTTCTGGAGTCATCAAAGCATGTTTCCTCAACAACTAGCATCAAGGGCAAACAGGCACCAGATTAGTGCTGAGCTTCCTTAGGCTGGCATTGTGAACTTAAAACTGAAGACAGCACAGGACACAAAGGCAGTCGGTGCTCATGTTAGAGCTTGTCATGTAAAGAAAAAGCAGGGTATCCCCATAAATTTAGAGAACCTGGGGTAATGTAATGTCTGTGTAAACAATGGATCACAAGGAAATACATCTCTTTTGGAGTTTCACCAGCCGGGAAACAAAATGCACATAAACATTTGTTTTTTAAAATAATTAATGTGCACATGGTCAGAGACAAAAGTGTTTCTAGCAGAAAGGCAATTTTATTTGCTAAAAATTCTTGAGTTTGATACTATAAATTAGCAAGAACTAGTGATCATGCTTTTTACTGCAAAGAAGGTGTAATTGGGTGCGGTAGAAGAAATACCAAGCGGTAAAAGACATACGACTCCTGTTTTATTTAGCATAGAAGAAGTCCATTCAAGTCTGCATGTTGATGTTTTGACCTCTGCTAGTCTTAGGTCATCATCAGGATAGAGTAAGAGTGCTATAAATCTGTAAAAAGGAGATCAAGAGGGTTGTCCGCTCTCGCCACTCCTTTTCGCGCTGGTGATGGAGCCCCTGGGATCCCTTATTCGTCAGGACTCCAACATCCGGGGCTAGACGTGGGACCCACTGCGGGTGGACAAGATCGCCCTATATGCTGACAATCTCCTCCTCTTTCTGGCGGACCCCGAGACCTCTGGCCCGCGCTGCTTGGAAGTTCTCTCCGCTTTCGAACAGGTCTCGGGCCTGCGGCTCAACCCGGCGAAGTCCACCCTGGTTCCCCTCCACCCTTCCCGTGCCTGTTTTGACTGCCAGACATCCATCCCCTTGCGCAGGCAATCCTTCAAGTATCTGGGGATTTGGGTTGCCCTGCTTCCAGAGCTTGAGTGGGCCTTGAACATCACACTCCTACTCACCAAGGCCAGGGCGGACCTTAAGAAATGGCAATCTCTTCCCCTTAACCCCCTTGGCAGAAGTGCTGTTTTCAAAATGATGGTCCTCCCCCGTTTCTTGTACTTTCTGTAGAATATTTCCTTTCACCTCCCGGCGACCTGGTTTTGTGAGTTTGACGGTGTTCTTATCCGTTTTTTATGGGGGCGGCGGGAGATCGTGAATGTTCTTGGCACACTGCCAAATACCTCCTTATGACGGAGGTATGGGAATCACCAACCTTCATCTCTATTACCTTGCCACGAAACTTATCGTGGTTCACGACTGGTTCACGGGCGGCTGGTCCGATCTGGTGTACTAAGTGGAACTTCAGGAGATGGACTTTCCACGGCTCCAGGCTTATTTGTATGGAACCCCGTGCCACGAGACCTGCCCCCCATTACTCGGTCGGTCCTCCAGGCTTGGCGCACTGCCTTGCGCCACACGAGGTGGGATCGGACACATACCAGGCAGACCCCCCTGTGGTGTGGCACATGGCTGCAGGAGACCTCATCCCTCCGGGACTTCCACCAATGGGACCGCATAGGGATCTCGCTTCTTGGGGATGTTTGGGTGAGGGACCATATCAGAACTTTCGCAGACCTGCAGCAGCGCTTCTCTCTCCACCCCTCCCAGTTTTATAAATACCTGCAGCTCAGGCTCGCCCTGGGGGTGCACCTACCCTCTCCCTCCTCCTTTCCTGAGTTTAGTCCCCTTGAGGCCCAGGTGATGATGGGGAATCTGGGTAGGGGCGGGGTCTCCCGGATATACCTTTCCCTTGTGAACAATACCCCCGCGACCTTAGATGCGTTGCGAGCCCGTTGGGAGGGTTGGCTGGGCCCCTTGGAGGAGGTGGATTGGAGGGACACCCTTATGGCCTCTAAGACCCTGACGACCTCGTCGAAGCTGCGCTTAGTCCAACTTTACTATTTGCATGGGGCTTATCTCACCCCGGAACGCCTACACAAAGCCCAACTGTGCCTTTCCCCGGCCTGCGCGCGTTGCAACCATACACCCGCGGATTTCTATCATATGGTGTGGCAGTGCCCGGCCCTTGCTCCAATCTGGGCGGGTGTGGAATTGGAGCTCTCACAGACCCTAGGGTGGACCATTCCCCATGACCCTTTGCGCCTGATTCTAGGCGTGTTCGATGGCCTGGACGGCTCTCGGGCCAACAAGCGTTTCCTTGGGACAGCGGTGGCAGTGGTGAAGCGGGACATAGTGGCGCTGTGGTCCCAGGCCAAGCCCCCCAGTGTGCGGAGGTGGAGATGGGGGGTGGACTAGTGTGGGACTCAGGAGGAGCCCCTCTTCGAAGCTCAGGGTTGCCCCGAACTTTTCCAAAAGATATGGGGCAAATGGTTCAACCTGCTATCTTGAGGAGTGGACACGTATTGCTTGTCTTCTGGGTTAACCCTCTGTATGAATTTACCCTGCTAATTGATTCGCCGATCTTTGTCGCTTTACGCATGTATGTACAGTATGATATTCTGCTTGACTCTGATGCCATTATGAATTTGTGCTTTAAAAGTTCAATAAACTTAATTATCAAAAAAAAAGGAGATCAAGAAAATATCAATTTGAAAAAAGGCGTAATAGATGAGCTCATCAATTAGAGCTCTGAGGAATCAGTGGAGTCAGACATGGAATAGGCCTTGGAGCCTATATCCTCAAGAACAGCAGGCTTGAGGTAGAAGCATCTGTACAAGCAGTGTAATTACTCCTTTAAGCCTTGCCAAAAAAAAACACATTATCATAGTTTGCATATGTGCAGAATCTCATTGTCAGACACTTCCAAGAGGATGCAGCTGGTTCATAAATTCTAGCCTACTCTTGCAAGATCTGTTCACACTTCAGTCATTCATACCCAGTCTGCAATGCCGTGGCCTCCTTCTACCTGAATACCAATGAACTATGAGGCACTTACCTACTGGAACTTTACTCTCCTCAAATATCTCCTTGATCAATTGCTTGTCATTAAAGACTTTCCAACACAAGCATAACATAGTAGCACTTTGGATAGAACTTCCTTGGACATATGTCTCGTCGTTTTCCCCCGCTACTGTCTTCCCCCTTGAACTTCCAGCTTTTTGGGTCTTGACGTTTGTGTTCGCTAGTAACTTCTGTCTTGACTTTGTAATCATTCTCTAATTTATGTGAAATTTTGTAACTTGCAACTCGTTTTTCCTTATGTAAAGTGATCTGATACCTTCGGGTCTAGCCAGCGCTATATAAAACTCATCAAATAAATAAAATAATAAATAAGTGCAGTTGACCAATCATTAATCCACCCTAGCACCACTGTTTCTTTTAACCATATCCCTTTACTGACTAAATAAAGTTTCTTCAAACAAGATCAGGAGATGTTTTTAGTCACTTCCCACAACTGCGAACCACACAGACAGTCTCCCTCCTGGTGGCGGTTGGTTAATGACTTGGAGAACCAAACCCTAAAGTGATTACGATCTGATGATGACACTATCCACCTTACCAATTGAGTGGATATCATATGCCGCGTTCTGTGAAAGTGTGGTCGAGGGTCTCCAATACAACACATCTGAGACTCTGGTTTGTTGACACTAGTGATTCATTCCTCGATGATTGTCGGTCTACTAACGTTGGATGCTGAATAAATCTCTGCTAATCTCTCCCACATAATGATCTGGACTTAACATTCATTAGTCGATCACTATAGGATGCTAGTCTTTCTACTTAATAACAATAACAATATGAACCAACTGCCTCACAAAGAAAGAAATTGTGATGAAATGCATATGAAATTGAAACTAATACATAATTTTGATTTCAACGTTCTCTTTGAACATGTTAGTACATTAAATAACAGGACTCCTAAGAAAGTTAATGTAGTACACTACACATTCTTGTGGAGTGAGGTCAAACATGACTTACTAAGATGGATTATATGATACATGAATAACTCTATCATGGTAAATAAATTGGTCCAAACAATATTGCCGAACATGGATTTAATCTTTTGCATTGTATCTACATTGAATTAGTGGTAAACATGGATTACTATCACCCATATATATGAGAGACTTCTTTCTATGTCTATTGATATTTGTTTCTTTCTTTTATGTCTCTTACATCGAAGCAGCATAGAAGTCTGTTTTTAATGTTTAATATAAAATACGGATAACTATTTTTACTTCACTAATACATTGTTATAAACTCACTGGTCCGATGAAGTCTCTGCGGGAGCATGACGTGTTACCATCACTATTATCTGAGTCACTGAGACACTGAGATAGTGATAAAATAAAGAAAAAATTATGAAGGAGTCCTCTTGGAGTACGATGGACTTTCCAACATGAGTTTGAAGTGACAACACTGCTAGTTTCCTACACATGCATACCTGAGAACACACCTGATTGGGATAGGAGACTTCCAATTGTTTAAGAAAAAAACTATTTCATTTTACCCGCTATCTGTATAAAGTTGCTTCCAGTTCAATGTAAGTCAATTAAGAAAATCAATTACCCTGATTTTTTGCAAATCTCCCTCTTTCCTGTTTCCAAATATTGGTATGTTTGATATGCCGATCTTTTGTCAATACACATATATGAAAATAACATTCACATCACACATTAAATAAATAAATAAATGGTTAAAAGAGCTTTATATAACCCGACTGGAAAATAAACACTGAAGCAAACAATGTTGTATTTTTATAACCATGTTCATATTCTTTCACTTTTGTAAAATACATTGAGGTATTCATATAAACATGCTTCTAAATAAAATGAAAACAGAAAATAAAATTGTACATTTCAGTATATTAAATAGAATCAAGGTATTCTGTTTTAGTAAGTAAAAACAAGTTTGGTTAAAGTTGGAGAACACGCTTTTTCCACTCCATCTTCTAACCAGTATGACAGTTTCTGAGACTGAAAGCGCAATGCCAACGGGACTTGGTCCAAATCAAACCCCTTTTTAAAAAATAATTTATATTTTGATTTACTATTGGTGCCTTTCTCATACCTAGCTAGCTAGCCATCAGACACAACTTCTTGCTAAAGTTGGGAAGCTAAATTTCATTTAAGTGTGAGACTGATATTGCACAAAGGCTAATGCTGGTGAATGTGTACAGGACAGGAAAGCAGAAAAGAGCAACATTGTGATCTGACCTGGCCATGCAAGTAGATGACCTTTTTTTGAGTTATTGATTTTATGTTGCAACCATCTTCGTAATATTACCAAAGATTACACACATATTTTATTTGCAAAAATAAAAAATAAAATGACTTTAAAAAATGTAAAGAAAAGGATAGCTTATTAGAGAGTGATAGGGTTTGGTGAATAGATGTGAGTGGAGGTGATTAGAAGTTGTGTCGGATAGCACTTTGCAGATTTTTCAAAGCAGCATTAGCAACATCGGTGAAAGGCACAACCTGTCTGGGAAACAAATTTTGATCAACAAGTATTATACTTCCATATTATATACTTCCAAACTGGCAATCTCCAAAATGTGCAGTCATTGCACAATTTAAATTGTGTTGAGCACTGTTCACACTTGGGTTACCTTCAGTAATAAAGAGACACTTTTGATATTGGTCAATATGTGAAAAAATGAATGGTTTACTTGAAAAAATGACATGTAAAGAGGTAAGATCTTCCTTTATTACAAAAGAAATGTGTGATCCATGAGCATGTCCAAGATCAATGGCGTAGAGTGGACTTATTCTGTAAAGTTGGAACCCCTGATCTTCATCTCAAACCAGGAAAACAGGCGAGCACAGGCATACACCAGGAATCCGTCCCTTAGACTGGGAAACAGGGAGGTCACTTTATTCTCTTTTAGTGCTTCCTCCATCCCCTCTTCTTAGGCCCTCCTAATCTCTGTTAGTTCTACCCTGCTCAATTCTTAAGGCTCCCTTCTAATAATTCTGGGTTCTGCAATAACCCACGTAAACTAATTAAGATATTCTCCACTTTTTGAGGTGGGAATTACCCTTTAGTGGTGATGTTTAACCATGCCACAAAATGCTACATTAGATTGAGCTGCTTGTTAAGTAACAATACATGCCAAAACTATTTATACATACACACAAGGTGCTTGGGTATTCAAGGTGCTTGGAGGAAAAGGATTACTTTCTCAAGTTGAAGAGACCTCCTTAACTATGGGCTCAAAAAGGGATATTTGAGAGATTGCCTCACCTGCAACATATTGTGGCATGCTTCATCCTCGGTAGCCCCCCACTTTGGAATAAGATCGTGCTACTCCTGTGGACTCAACCAAACCTGAGAGCTTTTTGATAGTATTTTTAGGATAATAAACAATGGTCCAGATAGTCAATTAAAATGCCTAGGGTTAGACACAAAGATTACTTCTTTATTTAAGGGTACCCTTGGTATATGTTAAAAGCAAAATAAAACATGGTTCATGGGTGAAATTAATGTTTTGCCTAACCACAATTAACTTACTTGTGGTTAGAAGAAACAATGTCAATACCAATAATATGAAAGAACTCCCAGGCTTGGTTGAGTTCACTGGAGTAGCACCATCCTAGTCCAATGTGGAGGATTGCTGAGGAGGAAGCATGCCATGATAAGTTGTGGGTAGGAAGACCACTCAAATATCTCTTTTTGAGTTCATAGGTAAGGGCTCTTCAACTTGGGAAAGTAATAATTTTCTCCAAGAACCTTGAATACTCAAGCACCTTGTGTGTATGTGGGTTAGTGACAGGCGAATGTGCCTATGTGTGTTACCTCTGACTCTCCCCTTGTAAGCTCATAACAAATATTCCCCCATGCAACGTTTTTCTTCTGAAAACAAAAACACACACTGCAGTTCTTCTTTGTCCTCTACCTTGCAGCTTCAGACCGTTGCCAAGCGATTTCTTCCCTAGAGTAATGGCCTTATTTGTCCACAGGAGTGGTATTTGCTGCTCATCCCGTTGCTCAGGAGCCCGTGCGTTGATTCTTAGATAAATTTGGTCATCAGTGATGTAGGCATTGCCACAGTGCCGTCCTACAAGTAAAATAAAATGTCCAGCACTCTGAAATCCAGGAGCGACCAAGGCCATTCTATGCCATTTTACTATCGGGAAGAGTCTGATTGGTAAAATAAGAGCCTTTTTTGTTTACTGCAAAATGGCATTTTATTATTCACCAAACCCAGTTAGCAATTCCATAATATCTTACAGAATATTGGTGAATCGCTAATTGGTTTTGGGTATATCTACCGAATCAGTATTTGGAAGGGTCATGATAAGAGCGTCTCTACCACATACTAATTCCTTTAGGGATGTATTCATGTTTTGCGATGGAAATCCAGCATCAAAGAATTAATATTTTACCACCTCCTCAAAGGAGGTGGTAATCCATTTGTAAATGGGAAGGGGTCCCCATGGCACCCCTTCCATTTTGTGAATGTTCCCCAAAACATTTTCTATGAGCAGCTAGGGGTCCATGAGACCACTGCCTGGTCATAAAAATGTTTGTGTATTTTTCTTTATTAAGCATCACGTTTTCCTTTAAGGAAAATGGGCCATATTTAAAAAAAAAAAAAGAGACTGCTTCATTTTAAAGAAATCACAGACATGGTGGTATGCTGACCCCACCAGGCCACCATGCCTGTAATTGAAGCCAATCCTAGTGGGTCTCAATGTATGACCTACTTCATGCATATTAATGAGGTAGGTCGAAATATGACTCACTATGAATCGATATTTTCAGAACCAACCTCTCAATACATAGGTTGGTTCTCAAATGGATTCATTAGAAGTCAGTGCGCAAATTTCGAACGCTTCTAACAAATCCATTTTGTACATTCCATTGAAGGAATCGCAAATTGCAAATCGCTATTTGTTGCAATTGACGATTCCTTAAATGGAACCTTTTGTACATGAGGCCCCAAGTTCTAGGATCTACCCCAAACATAAGAGCACCTTTCCTGCTCCTCGCATAGGCCAAACATTTTGAGGTCACGTAGCAAAATGCAACAGAAGAAAATAAAAATATTTCTAGAGGCAATCAATCAATCGCATGGCTTTCTGGACACTCCAATTCTGCAACAGAACATAAAAGAACACTCCGTCTGTGCTGTCATCCATCACAATAGCCTTTGCATTGCTTGCTGTTACAGGTTGATAGCAACCTGTTGCTGGGTGACAAACATTTGCTTGCACAGATGTTTGTACATATATGTTAGCAAATGTTTCACTGTCATATGTATAGACACAGCGTTAGATTGCGACTGCACAGTACTTAGTGTGAAGTAATTCAATGCAGTGCTGTTATTGTCCCAGGTGTAAAGTGTACAATGTCCCGAATCTGACTTCATAAGAGGGAACCCTCATCTAAAAAGTATTCCAGAGGAGTGGATCAAATGAACTTGCATCACTGTCACAGGTTCAAAAAGGAAGATAGCATTTTTGTAATTTCCCAATCTTTACATACAATTTCTGAAAATTGTCCTCCTGCTAGATGTGGGTCGCTGAACACCTTTGTGTTCTAAATATTTTTCTCACGATGGACCAAAATGGCAACTGTTCCAATTACCTCACAGATCAATACAAACCCTGAACCTTCTCTCTTTTTTTCTGACATTACTGCAGGATTACCAACCCTTTTCACAGACTATTGTTCTTCTGAGATTTTTTTGGTTTGGCATGCTTTTTCATTTCTCTTCACTTGCAGGCCAGTCCTGGATGCATGTAACGGTGTGTATCCTCCCCAGTGTGGGAAAATAAACATTGCAAAAGCAGACTAGTATCAGCAAAAGGTTAAATACAGCCTTCCACATTGCATTTTTTCCCCCGATTTCAATCTTTTTAAACCTACTTTATAATGTCATTGTACAAAAAAGTGTTTCATAATACATGATCTTATTTCTTACAATGCAATCTTTCATTTACAATTTTACTTATAATAATATACGCTGTTCCATGGGAACACGTTTAAATATCAGCATGTTATATATTCCCCACCAATAAGAATGCATTTCTCAAAATGTTGACGATATACCTGCAGTCTAAGGTAAACAATGAATACTAAAGAGCCTAGCTCCAAACTGAATGCTGTAATACCTTTATTAATACTCCAATAGTACTACTCATGTACTACAAAATGCTATATACAACCTGCGCGCGGAGGTCTATCCCTCCACCGTTCCTACCTTTTCTGATTGGAGATCTCTGCATCGACAGTGGAGATCTCCACATGTGCATATAGCTTTGTGAATAGGATTTTGTAATACTATTAAATGTACTATAAAATGCAGCTTGTAAACAGACCCCTAAGTGTGTACCATTCGGCTTTTGTGAGCCCAGTCTGAATACCTAGATATAGGAATGTTGTGCATTTTCAACATATTGCATAGTTTTGACGTTCCATCATTGTCTATTTTTTTGTTTGTATTTTTTTCTTTTGTCTTAAATTTGATTGGTAGTTAATTAAAACAATTCCAAAATCCTTATGTAGAGATTATAAATAATCATTGTAATAACCAGACTTAAAATATATATTAAAATGTAAAAAAGCTGGTCAATGCATGATATAGAAGACACGTCTTACCTTTGAAACAAGTTAATCATTAGCATCTGACTGTATATTTTTAGTAAATTGACAATCAATTACATGCAACAGTGGATCCACATTTTCCAATCTGATTACCACTAAATGTAAAATTTCACTAGGCTACCAATCAGCGCATATTTCCACTCAGAAAGCATTTACTAATAGTTTTATGGTTTGAATACCCAGACATTTAAAACATGGTTTTAAAATGTTTCTGAGTTGTATAATTAAATTTGGACAGGAACATATTATGTGTGTTAGAGACCTAGGGTTAAGGGCCAGATGTAGGACTCTTTTTAGCGGTCGCAAACGAGAAATCGGCCCATTTGCAACCGCAAAAATGGGTTACTGTTATGTACAAACCCTATTTTGCGAGTCGGTAACCTATTACCAACTCGCAAAATAGGGTTTGCGAGTCGTCATTAGGAAGGGGCATGCCAAGAGCATCCCTTCCTAATAGCGAGTCGCATTGGTGTGTACGATTGTTTTGCGACTGCAAATGTGGTCGCAAACCAATTGCAGTTACCACCTACTTCAGGTAGGTGGTAAGCCAGTCACAAATGATAAGGAGTCCCTAGGGGACCCCTGCCCTTTGTGAATGTATTCACAAACATTTTTAAAGAGCAGGCAATGGTCCAACGGACCACTGCCTGCCCTTAAAATATTAAAAGAAAACTTTTCATTTTTTTCTTTTGCGTTCCATTTTCCTTTCAGGAAAACGGGCTGAATTTTAAAAAATAAATTGCCTTTTTAAAAAAGCAAATAAAGACATGGTGGTCTGCTGTCCCAGCAGGCCACTATCCCTGTGTCATGTGCGATTCGTAACAGGTCACAAATTGCAATTTCATTAATATTAAAGAGGTAAGTCTTTAGCGACCACATTAGGAATCGCAAACAGTGTCTGAGACACTGTTGTACATTCCATTTTGTGAGTCTCAAATTGTGAGTCGCAAAACATTGCAATTTATGACTCGCAAAATGGCATAGTCGTACATCTGGCCCTAGATGTACTCACATTACAAAACTGATTTCCTAATTTAGAATCTCTTCAAATTGCAATTAGATAATCGGTGTTCCTAATGTATGAAACTCTTTTGAGTTTAATTAGCGATTCCTAGTGGGTTGCCAATAGTCCTACCTCATGCATATTCAAGAGGTAGGGCGCAATTTGCGACACATCAGGAATTGCAGCCATCACAGGGATGGTGGCCTGCTGAGGTCAGCAGACGAGCATGTCTGTGATTACTTTTTGATAGAGCAATCTTTTTTATGGTGTTTTTAAATGCAGCCCGGTTTCCTTAAAGAAAAAGGGGATGCATTTAAAAATAAAAAATGAAACTTTGCAGTTCCAATTTTTTAAGAGTAGGCAGTGGCCTGTGGGACCAGTGGCGGCTGGTGAAATTTGAAAAGTGTTGAGGCGTAAAAGTTAGGTGTGACCTTTATGTAGCGAACGATGTGAGCAAGCTTAATAGACAAACGTGGGGTCTAGAGTTGGTCCTACTCCCAAGAAAAAATTGAAAATATATTGGCAAATGTTGCATTTTAAAGCAAATTCATTTAGTGATAAATCAAGGCTTATAAAGCAGTGGGAATAGATAGTCATGAAATATTAAACATTAAAAAAGACCCATATCCTACTGCATTAATATGTTCAGCAGTTACTGTAAAGTGCAAATTGTACAGTGCAACAACTTAAGCCCTTTAAAGTGTGTGCATGCCCAGTATCTTGCACTGCATGTGCCATCAACTTTGGAAGAAAATGCTATAACCAGGCTTTGGGAAGCACCCACAGCTGCTGGCTGCAATCAGTCAATAGAAACATGTGCAGACAGGTATTTAAGTGGGATGAAGAAAGTGGGGGCTCTATAAAAGGAAATATGTCAAATACATTTCTGTGATTCCCACAGTGTGCCACCCGACCGGTATTTTGGTTTCTCTCTGAGATGCAATTGCATCCAGGTATATAACATAACAACTGACATACACCTAAAACCTGTTAGTATGATTGGCTTTGTCAATGGTTCTTGGCTGCTTAAGCTAAATGAGTAACAGAAATGATTTGTAATACATAATTAACATTGGAAATGTTTCAATTCTGAAATTGTGAGTGTGTGAATTAAATAGTATTGAGGCCTGTGGAAGGAGTTTTGGCCTTTAGTTATGTGTGCTTTATGTTTTCTCTGCATATCTCGTCCATCTGCTCATCTTCAACCGCCTCTCTTTCATCTTCACAACCCTCCTTTCACTCTTCTCCGAATGCACTTGCTTGCATTTCTCTTACTTCGCCACATCCAAACATACACTGCACTCACTCACATAAACAATTTATTTCCTTTTGCCTTGTAAATATTTTGCCATCTGTGTACTGAATTCACACACATTTCCACAGAATTTCAATTGCAACTGGATTACATGGTCATTGTTCTGTGTGTGCTGCAGTAATGCCAACCCACTGACAGGCAGTTTGCTTTGGCTTCAGCCTTCAGGGTCAGAACTCTCAATCAAAGCCCTTCATATACACCAGTCATGGCTCAAAGTATGCACCATGTAAGAGTAATAGGATGCTCGGGGAAAAAATATAGAAACACAACATGATAAAGTAGCTGACACTCTTGGGGAATACAAGACTAACTAAAAAGATTTTAATAAGAGAGGAACCAAATAGCTGACATGCATTGCATTGCACCACTTCTCCTACCGAGGACAAGGCACCATATCACACGTGATTACATCCACTGCTTCTTGTAGTGGGATCTATGCCTGTGAATGACAGACGGCTGACCTTACACAGGGACGGAGACTCAGATGCCCAAAACAATAATGCTGAAAGCGTCACTGGCCTATAGTGCATACTACCATAGACTACAATGAAGGGCTTCAGAATGGTAAGCCCTGGCTCACAGTTAAGACAGTTGATTTTCTGACTGACTTCTGTCTCCTGCTTCAGAGTGAGGTGGGGCAGGCAGCCTGGGACAGACAGCCCAGACTTAAATGCATCGATTTGATAAGAGATACATTCGTATCTCTAAATAAATAAATCTATTTAATAATCATACAGGAATTTGTAGGCATTTCAGTGGGATGCAGAGCCAGAGCCCTAATGGATAAACCACCTCTGCGTGGGACCACTGCCTGCGCTTAAAAATATTTGTATTTATATATTCTTTGTGAATGGGTCACCACCAGTTTTAAACTGGTGGTAGCAAAACAGTAATACATACCATACCAATGCAGTATTTGGAAGGGACGCCCTAAACACACCCCTTTCAAATAACAAATCGCAAATGCAAAATGCAATTCCCTAACAAGTTACCAAATCGCATTTTGTACATTTGAAAAAACATTTTTCCGATCACAAACGGCTCGATTCTGGGAATCGGGCTTTGTACATTTTGCCCAGCTTGCACATGCTGAAGGCAAGCCCTAGTTGCAAGACCTCCTGAGAGTTGGCCTTTCTCTGTAAGTTTTACGGCTGCCTTTATCCAAGGTGTCAAATTTGAAGGTGCTATCTGATCCTTGCACTAAGTCTCTAAATAACATATTATGTGAAATGTTTGTAAAAATGTGGTAGTCTCATTTGATGTTTTTAGTTGAATGGCCCCAGCTGGAATCCAAGAAAAAAATGGTAAGGTCTGAGCTCAGGCTGGTCAGGTACTCTTTGAGGATGCTATTGTCTTCGTTTGATAGTTATGGTATTGCTTTATTTGAGGCTACTGCTCTAGAAGGGCTTGACCAATCTTTTGTAACGGTGTCCATATAGTTTAATGTAATAGACTGTTGATTGTAGGGTTTTTCCCTTCGGGGATAAAGACATGAAGATGTTTATAAAATCTTTACTGTAATCAGAACCGACTTTGGGGTTCTTCAGAATTGATCTTGGTCTCATCAGTTTCTTTTTTCTTACTTCTTTTTTAATTATTTTTTCTAAGAGGCAAGGGATAGTTTGCTGCATCCTTTTACAGAGGTTCAAGGCCCCAAATATTCCCTCAAAAGTTTTGTGTTCCTATATAAGGATGGCAATATCCTCAGTGGACCATGTAATTTCCTTTGATTCGTTGGTGAGACACAAATGTACACTGATTGAATGTCTGTCGATTTTAAATGAGATAGGGTGGACACATTTAAAACTAATTTCAATAGAGTGCCTCTATTTATTATGTCACATGTTTCTTCACTTTTGAGGAAAAAATTATCAAACAGTTTGATGGTTTAATGATATTATATTATTACATATCCATTTTCGCTAGGGTTTTTTTTTTACCCAGCGTGATTTTGTTCTTATTCAATGTTGTGATTTGTTCTTTTCATCTAGATGTCGCATTAACTTAATTTTTCCCCAATGTTATGGTTTCTTTTCAACTTTTGTGCTTCTAATCCGGTTGTTGTTTTGAACTGAATTGCTGGTTCTCCACAGCTGTATATAGTTAGGTTGCATTCCTTGTTAAGAACTGTGGCATACGATTTGTGGTTGATGTTTGGCAATCACTACTAACTGCACCATTGCCTGTATCTGGGCATGGTCTTGTTACTGTATCATTACTAATGCCACTTTGCTGTTCTGAATACCTTTCATTGGCGTGTTCTGTATATCTGATGTCCGTGTTGCCAGAACCAGATAGTGATATGGTTTCAATTTCATCTTTGCAATTGGATATCACTTTTTCTGTTTTTGATTTACTGAAAAATAGTCTAGCAGATTGTTTTGTTTTGGGTTGATAACATTTTTTCAATTTATTTTTCTCTTTTTTTGGACATTGCCTTGATGAACAACTTGCTCCCTTATGGGGGTCACTATTGTTGTTTTTGGTTTACGTTCATCTATACGGGTGTTGCAATCCTCCAACAGCATATTCATGGTAATTGATTTTTCTTGTGTTTGCAGTTGATGTTCTTGTAAGGGTTGCTCTGGGGGCATCCCCTTGGACTTATTGTTTATTGGTCCCATGTAGGAGGATTACACCTCTAATGCCTGTTCTTATGATACATGCTGTGTTTATGGGACTATGTTAGAGAGACAGATATTTCTGGGGAGGGGGCAGTTGAGGGGATAGGGTGTTCTGTAGATTTTCTTGTGGGTTTTTGCTTTATTGGTTTGTTGCACACACTGCAAACTACATTTGCTTGCCACTGCTATGCCCTCTTGTGCACTCTGCTGGGGAGCCGGTGCAGCTCCCCCATCTTGACCCGAGGCCTTCTCACCGCCGTTATGGCTAGTTTCCAAGTGTTGATGTGGAATGTCAGTGGTCTACTAGACCAGGTCAAGCGTGTGGGTGTCCTTCACTATGTTAAGAAAACATGTCTGGCTGTCTTGATGCTACAAGACACCCATCTTCTGGACATCAATAGTTCATTCCTTTGTAGATTTGGTTGCGCCTGGGCCTACCATGCGGGACACGTCAGGGGCTCCTGGAGGTGGTTATACTCCTGCACAGATCATTCCTCCTGATGGTGCCTCGGACTGTCTCAAATTCACATGGCTGCTACGTAGTGGTGGAGGGCATGCTAGATGGTAAATCTGTCAATCTAATGAGCATATATGTACCACAGTAAATCGAGAAGGTACTGTTTCTATAGAAGAAGGAAAAAAGCTAGGTTGGAAGTGGATAATTCAAGAGAATCCTATTGATTGTTCCTTGGTACACTCACACAACCAAATGGATGTCATGCCTCATGATAGGGTGAGTGTCCTGCGTTGTGCTGGCGCTGCAATGACCTACGGGACCGGCGGGTGGGCTCTTTATCGGAGATCTTTCTAGCATTTAGCCATCATGATGAAGGTGTGTGTGAGGATGCAGAATTTGTAGGGGGGAGTGAATGCAAATAAAATGTGAAATTAATTAAAACAGTCTAAGGTGTACCAAATCAATTTTAATATGATGGTTCCCATTGGCCGAATAAAAACAATGAACAGGGGGCTCTCACGAGACCCTAATGGACCAAGATAGCCTTAACTTGTATGTGAGATTGATATGCTTCACGCCTGTTGGTCCAACCGGATCCTTGGCATTTCTTCAGGACCCAAAAGAACCCTACTTTACACCTTGAGAGGGATGTGAAGTGCCAGGTACTCCCCTAATAGGAACATACCTCAGTATGTCCAATCTAGATAGAAAATTTGAAAGACATTATACATGTAGGCTTTATAACATTTGTAAGTAGGTGCTGCTTAGTGTGGCCCACTGATTGCTCAGGTTTCCTCATGGTAGGAAGGTAATACTGCGTAGTTGGTTATGGGGTGAGTCCTTGCCTGGGAGGCCACATGGCACTGTAACTGAACAAAGTGCTCAGTATGGGCTTGTAGAGGTCAAAATGTACCACATATTGTGCTCTTTATACAGTTACACCCTGACACCATTGTTTGGGCTATTTTGACCTATAGCCACTTAGATGTGGATATTTTTTTATACACCATCTGTTCTCGCCACACAGCAACCCGACCTTTCCTAATATGGTGGCCTTATTCGGAGGTCACTGTCCATTTACTTAAACATGCATTGTTGCGCACGCACATATCAGGCTACGGCCACTCTAATGTAACTCCCTCGGACAGGCAAGGAGTCGCCCGATAACCAGCGACTCAGTATTACCTTCCTTACCAAGAAGGTGAATTAGTTATTTAACCACCTTTTACAGTGACCCCCTTGTAAATCTCTCTACCCTCCAAGATATTAGCTACCACGCGTTCCGGCCCCAACCCTAGCTGGGACCTGGGCAGACTTTGGTGTCAACACATTATGCCCCCATACATGTGCGTACCGGGCTTCAGTTACGCTGATGGATCCCTCCCGGGTACACAATTGTACGTTCCTTCCAATATTTGAGCCACCACATACACGGCGCCAGCCCCAGTTGGGACTAGGACTGCTTTTCCATTCTTACACAGGTGTACAACATGGCAGCCTCATTCGGACTTGGTTGTCCGTAAACCATGTGCGCACCTTCACGCATGCACGCACTGAGCTCCAGTCACGCTAATTGACCTCCCCTGGGCAGACAATTGGTCCCCAGGCAGTGATGCCCACTCCCAACATGACGCCCATTGCCAGGGTCATTATTGGAAACACCTTACTATAATGACAGGGGATGGCTGAGCCTTAAATACCTTGTGCTCCTTTTACTCCCGTTCCAGATGAGCAGAGGTGGGCTAGGTCTCTGGTGCTCTCCGCACAGGACCACATGAGTAAAACTTCCACATTGGACTTAAGCAGGTAAGGATTTTCCATACTATCAGAGGACTTCTCGTGCTTCCATGCGGATACTTCTTTACTGTATCTTACTGTCTTTCATCAGCAGCACGCTACCCTCTGCTTTTGACCCAAGGGGCCTGACAGATTGATTCAAATGGGTAAGATCCCTACTCTCACCTATGGAGACCTCACTACCCTATGCTTGTCTCTTTCATATGTTGTACGTCTTTAATTCATGTTTTTTTTACACTTGTGTTCACTTGCCTGGCCTGCTGTATGTATGAACACATACCAATTTACGGCGACGTTTTAGCAACTTTTAAACATGAGTTTGTCTATAATGAGGAGACTTGAGCAATCAGTGTGCTACAATAAGCAGCACCTAATTACAAATGTTATAAAGCCTACATTTATAATGTCCTTCTACTTTTTTTATCTAGATTGCACTAACCTATGCTAAGGGATTTTCTTATTAGGGGAGTACCTGGTACTGCACATCCCTCTCTAGGTGTAGAGTAGGGATCTTCTACGGCAAGGATCCATCTGAACCAACAGGCGTGAAACATGTTGATCTCACATACACGTTAAGGCTATCTTGGTCCTTGAACCTTCATGATAGCCCCCTGCTCATTGTTTTTATCTCGGCCAAGGAACCATCATATTAATTTAGAATCCCTTAGACAATTTTAATTTGTTTGACACATTAGTTGCACTCACTCCATCCTATACATTCCACGTCCTCACACACACCTTCATCATTATAGCTAAATGCAAAAAAGATCTCCAATAAAGAGCCCTCTCGTGGGGCCCGTTGGGCATTACAGTGCTGGGCCGACGAGCCGCACACCCTATGATGAAGCATGACATCCATTTGGATGTGTAAGGGCACCAAGGAATAATCACAGGGATTCCCTGGGATTATCCACCTCCAACCCAGCTTTTTTCCTTCTTCTATAGGAAGGGTACCATCTCAACTTACTGATTATGTTTTAAGAGCATGGGTACTGGTCTTTTTTCAGCTTCTTGTCCCCCCTTTGTGTATATATGTATACGAAATATCTTATTAGCTGCCACAGACCCTCATGATGCTCACAGGGATTATTTCAGGGTTTTCCCCGGAGACAACTATTCTGGGAGGGGACTTCAACGCAACACCCCATCCCGAACTAGACACCTCGGGCTCTTCGACAGATCATCGATAGAGGGGCGCAACAGTTGGGTTTCTGGATAGATTCCCTGAGTCTCTGTGATGCCTGGCAAGCTACGTGCACTACAGACAGGGAATAGATGCACACAGCAGCCATGACCAAGACCCTCTCGAGATTGACATCCTTCTTCTTCTGGCTGCCAATATGCTCCGCACAATGGCAGTGAGTATACTCCCACTGGGCATTTCTGACCACTCTCCGGTGCTCATCTGTCTGGGGCCCCAGCCCACTCTAAATGCCTGATGTGGCAGCTTAATGCTTAGTGTCTCATGGTATTAGTCTGATAGTTGATGAATTAGCAAGACTGATTCTTCCTATATTTCTCATGATATTGGGGTTTCCAGATCTGTAGGAGACATAGGCCCTTATTTATCAATATTTCATGCAATGTGGCGCAGCAAGCCACCTTGCTATGCTCCACTGCATGAAAGGGAGAGGACATTCTATGGTGCATTGCTGCTCTCTGCCTGCGCTGATACACTAACTGCTGCCTAGCGCTAACGCGAGGCGCAAGGGCAACACAAAAGCATGATAAATATGGGCCATAATGTGTATGCTCTTTGGGCTCTCTGTGTTAATTTTTCTGCGATGTTTAGCTCTGCGGTTTCTATGATATAAGAAAAGCAATAGCTTGGTCTTAGTCTATGTTTTTGCTACTTTTAGATCATGATATACTAGTTATTATGTGCTTCTTAGGCAGCAAGGTAAAGTGGGTAACCAGTTATTACATGAAGAATTACCTCTGCTGATTTCCGGTGCAAGTAACATGTCGAAACATTGAAAAATGAATTGGTTACCATGGAACATATGGTAAAATATTTATTTCATTATATGATTTATATTTCACTTTATTTGGCTTTCTTGGGAAATAAATGATCATTAAAATCACTTCCTTGTTGTTTTTATTGGACTCGAATTAGACTCGTAGCATTGCAGCCCGGCCAGACCATTATGAACAATGTTTCTTAACTGTCATGCGTTACTTTTGCAATGCTTATTTTCATGTATATATTTTCAATATCATGGTGCCGATTCCGATCCTGTGAAAAGGCTCTACGAATCGTCGTACGGAGCGTTTTCTCCGTACGACTCGTACCCGGTAAACTGTCCGTACAACCTAGAAAGTACGATTCGTAAAGAAAGCCCATTTCCGTATGAATCGTACAAAAGACCGTACGGGTAAAAAAACCCTACGAATCTGATCTGGAACAGCCTGTACGTGATGTCTGTATGTATGTAAGCAGCGTTTTACGGCCCAGCAAGTACGATCCGTCCATACGGCACTCCGTACGGCTCTTTGTTTATGGGAGCCAATAACAGCCGTAAAATCTGAGTCCCCAGGGGTACGAGTCATACAGGCCCCCCCCACCCCACCCGCGTATGTACGCACTGTACCCCCCGTATGTATGCACCGTACCCCCCGTATGTACGCACCGGGGGTACGGTGCGTACATACGGGGGGTACGGTGCGTACATACGGGGGGTACGGTGCGTACATATGGGGGGTACGGTGCATACATACGGGGGGTACGGTGCATGCATACGGGGGGTACGGTGCGTACATATGAGGGGGGGTACGGTGCATACATACGGGGGGTTCGGTGCGTACATACGGGGGTACGGTGCGTACATACGGGGGGTACGGTGCATACATAGGGGGGGTACGGTGAGTACATATGGGGGGGTACGGTGCGTACATACGCGTTCTGTACGACTCATACCCCGGGAACAACTTTTCCCGGGCTACGAGTCATAAAAACTTCGCTTCGTAGCGGGTAGAGTCATTCCCCGTGTACGGGACGTTTTCCGTATGATTCGTAAATCGGATAGCCGGTCTGGATCGTACCTGTACGCTCGGACTGTATTTTTATGAATCGTACGGAAAAGTGTCCGGGTACGTGTCGTACAACTTTTCCCACTACGATTCGTACGGAGCGGGCCGATCCGTATGTACTTTTTCCCGTACGAATCGTACTTCACGGGTGAGACGGGACTTGCACGATTCGTACGGAAAGAAATACGGATACGAGTCGTACGGAATTTTTTTCTTTTTTAACGGATCGGAATCGGCACCTATGTGTCATCAAGTATAAATGTGTAATTATTATGTTGTTATTATTATTTTATTTCCAAATTTGGTATTACTTTAACTTTTAAATCTGCAGTTTAAGATGGCACCACAGGAGAGTCTGCCTGTTTTTCACAGTTGTCTGCTTATTTCATCCTTCCACTTAAGCAGACACTGGAAGTCAGTCATAGGAAGATGCTGCTGTTGTCGGATCAGGTAAGACCTTTTTAGGGTTTTCTTTAGGGTTTTGACAGTAGGAGGTTGTGGGGAGTAATAGTAACTGGTAATTATTGTGTTATTGTCTAGTTTTTGGAACGTTTATGTGAAGTTTGTGTTATTTTACTAGTGTTCTGTGTTAGGCCAAGTTAGAGTTTGATAGTAAAGTATTATTATTATTATGTTATCTTATTTTATGTGTTTTGCATAGTTTAATTGTAATACTTATGCTACGTTTGAAGATAATATTTATTGTGGGTGGGTATTGTTTTTTTTTACAGGTTTACGGTTCGGAAGTTATAGTATGGATGTGTATTTTTTTCAAAGGAGAGCATTTTGGTTTCTAGTAAACCAATATTTTTAATTTTGGTTTCCTTAGATTTTTTGGGTTTCCTTGAGTGTTTCTTCTTTAAAACTTTTTTGTTATGTTTACTTAAGGTTTGGCATTGCTTCATTGGATTCAAAATGCACCTCTTTTATTGTTGCATTTTTTTGGGACTTTTTTGAATAATTTTTCCCATTTCTGGCTGCATGGATACAGATGAAGATATATGGCTACAGAACAAAAAGTTTTATTGAAGTTATTTTTTTTGGTTTGGGAAATGTTATATTTTATTATGTATGTGTATTTTATGTGATTGGTAGTTGTTATATTATATTGAATGTGTTGTATTTAATTGGTCCCATTTGATTGTATTTGTAATTTTGAGCTTTACGGTTGGTGACTTTTTTGTTCTGCAGTGGGAACAGAAAATTAGGGTTGCGCTGGTACCGCGGGAAAACCGGCGGTCAGATTAGGATGCACTTCCTGAAACATCCTACCGCGGTGGTCGGATTCCAGGATACACCGCCAAAAAAGCTGAGAATCTGTCCGCGGTGGTCTGAATTGCTGCGGAAAGACCCAAGACCGCCGTTTGCCCAGCGGTCAGGACCGCATGGAGGTGTCCGGGATTCAATTTTCGCTATCCGCAGTAGTGTTTACGCCGTCTCCGAATGGCCGTTTTCTCCGTTGAGGTGTGATGGGCTGTTTGAGGCATCGTGATTTGTTCGGCGGTCGTAACCGCATTCCGTACGGCGGTCCCTCTCTTTTGGCTCCATCCGCTACCAGTGCGGAGGAGGATTTCTGGCGGTTCACGTAACTCCGCAGTGGACGGAAAATGGGCTATGTTTCCCCATCGTAATACGGCAGATGCTAGGACTGCCGCTGGAGTGTGGAAAAGGACATTTTCCACCACCGCCAGCACCGCGGATGTGCCTCTATCTGCCATCGTAATCAGACCCTTAGTTTGTGTTTGTTTTATTGGTAGAATGGACTTTCTATAAGCAGGTTGTAGTGATTAGCTACTTTTGTTACAAGAACATAGGGTAGTGCAATCATTTCCTTTCAATTTCAAAGGCAAATTGGTTATTTGTTGCATATTCTACATGTAGGACAAATTGTTGAAGGTGCTTTCATATGATTTGGTTAAAATGGTAGTAACAGCCTTGTATTTCTGTGTGTGGGTATAGTTTGTATAGTTTAAGCATAGTTTGGCTCATGGCTTGTTCAACATCTATTATTATTTTATGTTGAGATTAGTGGTTTGTTTTAATTATAATGTGGTTTAGTAGTTTTCAGTAATGCTGCTTCGTTTTGTAGGTAGCATGAATGGTACTTTAATGTTTTGATATTCCACATGCAAGGTGAATATCTGAGTGAATGGTTTGGGGCACATTTTAAATGTTCCATCATCCTTGTTTGACATTGGCTTAGTTTTAATTAATGATCTGCTTAGCCAGGATCATCCCGTGCAGGTAAGAGCGGTGTACTCGACAGATGACGACGATGGAAAAGTAATTATTTATTTAATTTTAACTCATCTGTGGAGTCCCCCCACCCCTCCGACTCCCCCCTCTTACCTGCACGGGCCGCTCCTGGCTGTAGAAAATATTATAATTACTTTTTCATTGTTAAGGGTATCACATAAGAGGAATTGTTCCTCATTATGGGCCTCATGTAGGAAGCCCAATACCGGTCGGTAACGGCCGATTTTCGGTAAATATACCGTTACCGACCGGTATTTGGGCTTTTGAGATGTAGGGGGCTCATTACATGAATCGGTATTTACCGAATCGGTAAAATTACCGATTCGGTAAAATTACCGAATCGGTAATTTTACCGAATCGGTAAATACCGATTCATGGATTGAGATGTAGGGGGAGTGTGTCGTGGGTGTGAGGATTCGTTATTTACCACCAACTAAAGGTTGGTGGTAAATGACGAATAGGTGAAAAAAAGCATTTTTGTGCACGTTTAAGTGTGCAATGTGGCAGACATACATGCCCTCAGGGCATGTATGTGTGCCACATGTGCACACATGCAGGAATCAGGGGTGCAACAGGGTGTCAATGTGACACCCTGCCACCCTTGACTGTGCTCCCCCCATTACCGAATCGGTATTTACCGATTCGGTAATGAGGCATACCTTCCCATTGAGGAATCAATGGGAAGGTATGCCTCATTACCGAATCGGTAAATACTGATTCGGTAATTACCGATTTTTTCCGATTCGGTAATATTTACCGACTTTTTACCTACATTGCATTTACCACTTCATAAATACCGAATCGGTATGATTCGGTATTTATGAAGTGGTAAATGTAATTTACCTACATGAGGCCCTATGTGTGGTGATTAAGTGTTCAGGAATTTTGATATCTTGGTATCTTCTAGGGGCAGAAGGGGTATCACTGGTGGCTTTCTTAGTTCCTGCTATTAAGTGATTTAAGGTGTGTATAGCAGGTAGCTGGTCCATGATGTGTTCCGGGACTTTAGGGAATACATCTTTTGGTATTTTAGTAGTGGGCTTTTGGGAGCCAGTACTTCCCTCTTTTAAATCTTGTACTACATGCCTCACTTCGACTGAGGTGACATTTGGGGGGTGGTTGTGTCCTCTTGCATTAATAACAAGGCAAATTGGCTGTTTAATGCATAGTGGACACTTAGTGCAGTGCAAAGTGTTGGAGATGCCTCCATATGATTTGGTTAAAATGGTAGTCAGAGCCTTGTAGGGCTGTGTGTGTGTATAGTTTGTATAGTTTAAGCATAGTTTGGCTCATGGCTTGTTCAAAATATATTATTTTATATGGGGTGTAGTGGTTTGTTTTAATTATGATGTGGTTTAGTAATTCATAGTAATGTTGCTTTGTTGATTGTGTAGCATGAATATTATTTTAATGTTTTGATATTCACTATGTATGGCTGTATATCTGACTGAATGGTTTGGGGCACATTTCGAATGTCTCATCCATCATGCATGTTTGACAATGGCTTAGTTTTAATAAGTTATCTGCTGTAGCAAATATTAAAATGAGTTTTTCCTTGTTAAGGTTATCATGTAAGAGGAAGGGTTCCTCATAAGTGTTCAGGAATTTTGATATATTAGTATCTTCTAGGGGCAGAAGGGGTATCACTGATGGCTTTCTTAGTTCCTGCTATTAAGCGTTTTAAGGTGGGTACAGCAGGTAGCTTACTGTGTTGAGGGACTTAAGTGAATATATATGTTAGTGTTTTAGTTGAGGGCATTTGGGAGATAGTACTTGCCTCTTTTAAATCTTGTACTACATGTCTCACTTTGATTGTGGTGGCATTTGGGGGATGGTTGTGTTCTCTTACATTAATAATAATATATTTTGTAATCGCAAGTATTAGAGTGATGTTGAGTACATTTCCAATAGATAGTTTCTGTTCTTGAACATTGTTAGCTGTAAATGTAGCACACGTGAGAGAGTAATTGTTTCCCTTTCTGTGATGTCATATATCTTGCTCTTTCTGCCATTTTATCTGAAAATAGAATAATAATACAAATAATTAGGGGTTGATTACGATGCAGGGCGGATGGCGATCCGCCCTACATTTCCCTCCGCCCGCCACCCATTTCCCCCACCATATTAGTATGGCGGGGGGGACCCCGGCAGACGGAAAGAGGGCTGGATATGGTGGCGGTGTCTGCTAGACACTACCATCCAAATTAGCATGGGTGCGGGAAGCAGCCTTTCTGTGGTGGCGATGCCGCCATGGAAAGGCATGCGGATTTTGCTGTCGGGGGCCCGTTGCGGGCCTCCAGGGCATTGGGGGGGTGGGAGGTGCACATGGGGGGTACCTATGGTGTCCCCCTACATTGTTATGGACAAGGTGGCAGGCACCGCGCGGTGCCTGTCACCTTGTGTATGACACGGTACACAATGCTGGGAATAGAGAATGCCACCGCCACGGTGGTGGTGGCACCCTAATTGCAGGTGCGGGACCGCTGCACCACTGGCGGCCGGTCCCATCACCGCTAGTGTGTGCCCGCCATCCTAATCGGCCCCTTAATTGTTAAAATATTTATATTACATTTATTATTGATAGACAAAGTTATGCTATTTGTTTTCTATTTACTATTTACTTATGTAATCTTACTGATAATTGCAGTCTTTATTTTCTGATTTTTCTTTGGGGCTATTGTAATGTGGGTCAGATGGCTCCTTTTGTCTTGGGGAAACAACGTCATTTTAATTTTATTGTAAAAGTTTGTTCGTTGCTAGCCAGGGTGGGCTGAGGGAGGTTAGTTTTCTTTTTAGCGTTTTAGGGTGAGTTGTGGTTTAAAAAGATTTTTCATTTGCTTATTATTATTTACTTTATTTATTGTGTACTTCCTTTGAACGTTATTGTTGTACTTTTTCTGTAGACAAGCAGATTCTCAATGGTGTAATAATTTCTCTGTAGCATCTACAGTTTAAAAGATAAAATAAGTAGAGTGTTTTGTTTGTTAGTTGTTATTTTACATTTTGTAAATAATTAATTTCTAAGTTAGTTGAAATACATTTTTACTTACTTTAGAAGGTAGTTGCATATATTGTTTCAGTTCTTTTTCAGGTTGTCTATGGCAAATCTGGCAGTGTATAGTCATCAGCCAGCTTTCGTAGTAATTGGAGTAGTAAGTTATTACATTTTGTGTGCCTTTTATATTGTAGTACATTGATAATATAATTTTATCGGGTAGGGCTTTTTTAGTTTAAATTCTTTTTCAGTTATTGCCTTTTATGGGGAATGCTAATTAATTTATTTTATAATGTTGAATATATATTTCTATTCTTTTGTTATTTGTTGTTTTGAAGATATTACTTATGTATACATTTAAAATTATGTTTGTTTAATATTTATATGTTAGACATTTTTTAAATAATATTTTGATGTATTGGAGTTTATTTTTTGGGTGGTTTAAGTTTATTTTAGTTATATGAATTTGCTATAATGTTGTTAGAATATTTATATATGTTTTACATTTATTTTAATTTTTTTGGTTAACGTGAAATAGTGTTATTTTACTGTTTATTATGAAAAGTCTTTATTTGTGGAGATATTAATGTAGTTAATATTGTGTTTTGCAATATTGACAATTTATATGTTAATTTAAGGTAATGATATTTGTGTTTCGGATATTTTTTAATTCAAGTAAAAATAAATATTTTTAATTGCGATATTTTGCCTATCAATATTTGGTTTTTTATTACTTAGGTATTGGAAGGCAATATTTTGATATACGTTATTTATTTTCCTATATTTTTGCGAATCAATATAAATGCTATCAATATTATTTAGTTGATCCATCCCTGATGAAGTACTGAAGATGTAATCTGTTTGTACATATTGTGTATATTGGCTTGATATTTAGGTGTAATTATATCTGGAGTATGTGATATGCATTGGGGAGTTGTATAAGAATTCCCTATTACCTGTAATCTTTCTCCTCCATGAATCAACAATGCTGAGGCACAACAGCACCATTTTCAGTGTTCCTGCAATTAGTTGTCTATATTTGAAGAGTAGTGTAGTTCCCATTTCCCTAATAGGCTCTGTGCATTGGAATAATATACCCTATAGATTTGGCATAGGACTGAGGTCAGTATGCCCCTATCGAGTACATTAAACTTAATTACTTTGTGCCAGCTAACTCAGAGGCCACTAGAAACTCCTTGTAAACAAGAAGGGAGTAGTTTCTGGCAACCGCATAAACATGAAAACTTTGTTTCCCTTTAGATCCGGAACACTCAGAATCGTGGAAACAACAGATAACAGATTCACTCAGCTAATCGTGCATGCTTAGTTTCTTCAGAGTTACACAGAAAGAATAGATGGGCGTTTTCAATAAAAGGATTTATTGAACAGTCGTGTTTCTCGTGTAAGAGATATGAGCTGCTACAATCGTAAGACAGTATGCAAGATATATTATGTACAGCGTAAGCAGTAGAAAGAAATAATCCCGCGCTAGCAATTTCTTTTAGCTATGACACATATTCATATACATAAATAACATAAGCTAAAAATGCGAGTACTCATAAGATGCATCTCTAACTAGTTCTACCCCAGTGTACCTAACCTAAGTGTAGTACAATGTAAGAAGTAGGTGATGTATTCTATAGTATGGTAGGCTATAGTATGGTATGCTATAGTCTAGTATGCCAAGTCTGGTATGCCAAGAGTCCCTCTAGGTTCTAGTCAACTCCATACCTTGAGAATGAGAGAGGTGGGAATCTCTTTCCGGGTCTCGAACTTTAACACCCCACGAAGGGAGTCAGAACACTGAAAGCTGGATTCTCTGTGAGCAGGGATGACAGCGTCTCTTGTCAGTGCATCAGGTCGGGACACAGGCTCCTTTAAAGTTGAGGTCTCCTCCTTCTTGATTGGGCAAGGCAAGGTATATTTATACCTGGTAGGTGCCTTGGAATGTTAGCATTGACGTAAAGTCGGGCAGAGGAAGACGTCAGGAATGAACCCTTAAGGTTCATACATAATAAATGAGTTCTTGGAGAAATCAATAATCCTTGGCTAGGGGAACTCCCAAGAGCTTAAGGGTCTTGTTTCTAAGAACTCGTTGTGACGTTGGGGTGGACGGATGTAGGTGACCATGCCTGTATTTGGATAGCATGGCTAATGCCTAAATAAGGACTGGGATCTTATGTCTATATAAAGGCAATGCGAATTGTGCCTATATAAGGACATGTTTCAGGAAAACCTATATACGGACACCTAAAACGGAATACAACACCCACTTCACTTTCGAATGAATGATAATACTAAATGTTAAACTTTAAATGCTAAACATTAAACTGAGTACCCCATGTTGCAAAAAAACATTTTTAAAAGCATACTAAAAGAAGTTAAAAAACTTTTGCTAAAACATGTAATGCAAAGGTACTGTCATTTTAAAGCAGTTTTTCATTCTTAGCATATATCAGAAATAAATGCAATATGAATGAATAGAAATATATACATATGACGAAATGGTTGACAATTTTTCAAAAAACCAAAACCATTTCATAACATGATACTAAATGAAATAGTGGTAAATAAGGTGACAATGTATCCCTGGAAGAATTCAAAGAAGTCCGTTCTATATGAATAGTTCTACTGTAAGTAGATTGAATTGCCATGTATTTTCAAATTTAGAAAAAAGTAAATTTTAGGAAGAGTTTCAAGTTTTGTTCTGTTTTGAAAATATGGAGGCCAAATTCATAGCTTCCCTGGTGCACTGTGAGCCGAATCAAAGTCAGTATATGGGTCTGGTGAAAACATGAAATCATCTACTCCTTTAGACAAAAGATCGTCTACCGATGTCGGTGACAGTTGGAACACCTCGTTTAGAAGGTTAACTGCACAGAGATGTGAACCATCGCCTTCAGCATGGGATGCCGCAGCAATGTTCGCGTCCGTTGTTACTGGTGTATCTGTTGATCCATCTCGTACCTCAGCAGCAGCAGGAAGCATCTGTGAGATCTCAACGAATGCCGTCATCAGGAATGGTAGCCTCTGGGAACAACACAGAGCATGGGCCGTAATCGGGTCCAGCAGAGTATCGATATCCGTTGGCATGACTGATGGGAGTGTTAGACAGATGTCTAACACGCATTCTTCACCGCAAAGCAGGCAGAGTAGAACAGGTAAGATGCCGTAGGCGAGGTATGCCCACAAGTTGCACTATGCGCTCACGGTACTTCCGTTCTAGGAGAGCTTTCTCCAAGTTGCTGGGAGTGACGCCGGTGGATAGGCTTACCATAGCGTAGCAGTAGGAATGGAAACAGGATTCCTGCAACGAGTGCTAGAATTAATGGCGGACCACCAAACACCGAATGCACGAAGTTTGGAATGATTCTGAGGACTGCCTGAAAAGGTGTTAATAGTCCTGAACATATGGTCTTAAATACATGTACAATCCCGCTCGTATTAGACATGTTTAAGATACGTCCTATCTTTTCTACAAAATGTATAGGGCAGTTTGTACTTATTAGAGCCTGTATCTCAGCCGAAGTCCTTGCAATTTGTAGATCATAGGTTTCTTTGGCCGAGGTCAAAGGCGCGGTTTGTTGCAAAAGCATGGCTTTCATTCTGCTTAAAGTATCAAAACGTATAAAAGAAACATTCAATGAAGGCCATAGAGGCGACTCCCTGACTGTGTCTATTTGGGAAACAATACTTGCATACAACAAGTAACCCTGGAGCTAACCATTACCAGTAAGGGATTCCTGGCAATATGTATACATAAAAATGGGCTGCCCCTAACGTGGGTTCCTACAGTTTCCTACAGAGTTAAATTGAGATGCAGCACCAGTGAGGGCATCTCATAAAAAGTTTCGGACTGGCCTCACACAGCGCCCGGTGCCATGCTTCATCATCGGCTGTCCTCGCCCTCTAAAAACTTTGTTTGATAGAGGGCGGGCATACACCTGGAGACAGGGATGCACTTCTAAAGCTAAGTGGTGGCCGTGTGAACGTGAAAGATGATCTAAAAACAATTACATTTGTCGCTAGACTGTGTTTATTCAAGGAGCAAATGTATGGTAATAAAAAATAGGTGAACGGTTATTCTTCCTTCACCGTGTTAAATGTGGTCAACATGTTTCTAAGGGGCGGGGGCTGTGGGGGTCAAGCTACCCGTTTGATGTAGTACCAATTAAGTGATTCTGTAGGAAAAGAGAAACAAAAAAGATATACAAACCAAATAACCATGTAAGTATATTTATAAGTGGCAAACTTTGTCATCCAAGCCAAGTCACACCTATAGCGCGCGTGGTGTGATCTTTATGAGACACGTGGCTAGTGTACGTGTCATCATACAACCAATAAAATGATGGCAATCCATTTCTTACCCTAAGATACTATCCTATATACTCCATGGGAGGACGAGGGTGGAAGGGCCTACTTGTAACTTTCTGTAAAGGAGAGGCACAGATGGTAAGGGTCTATTTGTGTCTCCACAAGGCTGTGACACAAATGACCAACATGCAGTATTATGCAATACACAAGTTGTATGCCCTGTGTGGGTAAGTTACACACAACCTTTCAGCAGAAGCTGAAACAAAACTTTCACTCTCACAACCATACATGACACTCATCCTCTTACTGTCTGAATTCAGCACTCCCAGCCGTTGTCTCTAAATGCATCCTCTTGGTCTCCCCATCGGTGGAGAATGGTGACAAACGGGAGGGTTTAAGTACTATGGTCAAGTGGTTAATTGATAGTCAAAGACGCGCTAATTGGAAGCGCGTGGAGTGCATCCTGTGTCCCGATCGGGACGGGTAGGATGCCTGGTGTGGGGCGTGTCTGATTGCGCCTGCTCCTATTGGGTGAATAAGAAGTTACCTCCGCCCAGTAGCTAGTGATTCCAAGGTGCGCACGCGCTATTAACTGTAAAGCACACTAAGACTGTTCGTTGCGACCACGGGGATTGAAAGCGTGGCTGCACATGGGCGGGGGTTCAAATGTTCCTGCTCTGCGCATGTGCGTAACCCTCTATGAGACAGCATCCCATCCTGCAAGCAAAACTCATCAGTGCGGGATCTAAGCTCCAGACAATTTCCAGGCTACGCGCACACGCGTCACTATCTCTATGGTTGAAGTCACATTAAAAATGAATCGTTATCGTGTTCCACTAACTGTGCGGTGGATTACTGTTCTAATGTTTTGCTGGTGTTTTTGTCGTGGAGTATACCGATCGGTCTCTCCCTTGACAGTTGTTGGTTATAAAGTAGTGGGGATAGGTGCACTGCTCTCTAGTCTTAGTTTCACGTCCCCAGTATGAACCAGTGACCCTGATCTGCGTGGTTACACAGTGAGGTATGTCTCACCCACTCATAGTATGTTGAGCATCATCCAAAGTGTTCAGATAATGCAGAAAATGCAATGGTAGCTGCTATCTACCCCGTGGTAATACCTAGAACTATATTCGTGTGGACTGCCCACGTGTGGTCTTTTTCTTTCAATTTCATGGTCTCAGAGCCCCTTCTGCAGTGATGTACATCTACCAATGATGGGTATGTACATTGAGTTAGGCCTGGTCACCTTGCCAACTGTAACCATGGTATATCATCATTAAGGCCTTGCTCCCATGTATGTAACCTGTACACCCACCATTGTTCCTGGATGTGTAGCTGTCTGCCAATGTAGCTTTTTTGTTTTTTCATTACTTCCAGGATGACCCAACGTAGATCGGAATCACTATGGTTTTTTTCTGTGAAGCGTTTAGTCAGTTTTGTGTTTGTTTTCCTGCACCGGATTTTGCTACAGTGTTCGCTGATCCTTATTTTCACCTTCCTTGTCGTCATCCCGACGTATTTCAAATTGCATGGACATGTCAGTAGATAGACTACATTTTCCTTATTACAATTACTGAAGTCTTTTAGTCTCCAGGGGTTCTCCGTGCCAATGTCTACTTCCTTAGTAGTGGTAGTCAAGCAGCAACACACACAGTTGCCGCACGGATAGCGGCCTGTTGGTTTCGGTTGGCTCCATAGGGTCATCTGGTTCTCATTGTCATCGTTGGGGATCTTTGAGTGTACCAGGTCATCCCTCAAGTTTCTACTCCGTTTGAACGCGAAGAGTGGGGGTTCCCACTTTCGATTTCCGCTGTTCAAGATCGCCCATTTCTTCTTAATAATGTTCTGCACTCTATTTGAAACAGCAACTTTGATCATTCAACATGAGGTTACTCCCATTAGAAAGTTGGCCAAACGTTGGATTAATCACAGCAGCTGGTGTACCATGCAGGTGGCAGGTAAAGTTTGCCACAGAACCATTACAAGCCCCTTGTAAAGAAATGTCCTGACATATGAGTGAACCGCTCAGTGCATTTTCACAGTGTGTACCGCTTAGAAACACTTCATGACCCCCACTCCAACATCTGTATTCGTAAGGTCCCAGGATGTCTTAATGTATTCTTTACCCAACCTTTCATATTTGCCTGCTTGCATTTGTTTGAGGCAATACTGAAAATGAAAATTAGTGACAGGCAGAGTTATTTTGCCATGGATAAGCCATTCTGTAGCTGGTTTTTCTGCTACCGTAAATGGTAATTTTTCCAGTTTTTCAATGCTCAGTACTGTATACTTTGCTCCCCTTTGTGCCACTTCGATCTGTTTATCCGTGAGATTGTATTCTGAAAACAGAGACAACGTGTTGATAAAATGCCAAGGCACATAGCCTGCACGCAAGTATTGCGGCGTCCAGCCTAATAACATAATAAAACGTAACGGAGATTGGCCTTGTTGTAACATGGCTAAATCTTGTTCCAGTATGTCAATAGCAGAGGATACAATGTTGTCCAGTGAATATATTCTGGATGACAAAGTTGTTAACCCATTGTCGACCACAGTGAGAGATTTCTCTAAGTTAATACAATCAAGCTCATGTATTCTTTCTGCGGCTTCTGCCTGTGAAACCTTCCATACTTCATTATAAGCAGCATAAATGCCGGCATATATGAAACGTTTTTGACGCGGTTTTCTTGGTCCTAGCCAGAAATCCCTCAGGTATGCATCTTCTTTCAGTAAAGATAAGTGTTGTTTCACATCCTCGAGTGTAGATCTTTGTAGCCGATCGAGGCACAATTTTCCTACACTGTATTTTGTTACTACCCCCGGGTTCTGTCGTCAAACATGGGTCTGGCCAATGGATAGTGAAGCCCTGTAATCTGTTCAGGAATCTTTCTTGACAGATGTTTGTGTCTGTTGGCCTGAGCAACCATTTTTTCCAATCAGGATCTGATCTGTTGTTTCGTAGTATTGTGTCTATTGTGACCGCTCCCTGTGTAGTGTTATTACTAGCAGGTGTTGGTACAGAAGGTGTGTTTATGTCTTTGATTTTGGCTAATCCAAGGCAAGACGTTTGTTGCACAGTGTCATTTAAAAACATTATTTGCTGTGGGATGATACAGGTTCTAAACAAAGCTTCTATCTCCTGCACTTGCCAATCTTTAGATCCCCAGACAGATTTTGTGTCGATTGTGTCTAGACAGTTGGGCAATAAAGGCTGCAGAATTAATCTGTTTTGTATTAGTTAACATATTTTTCTGTCCTGTTTTGTTTACATTTCTATAAAAAAATGTTTCTGGATCAGATGTATGGTACCCTGAAGAATATGGAAACTTATTTGCAAACATTCTTGAACTTCCCTTTGGTTGTGCAGGACAATGTTCCCATTGTTAAATATAAACACATTTCTAGGTGTTGCAGATTTAAGCAAGAAATGATGACCATAGTGGTTGTAACAATAAAGCTGTTCGTAGTCTAATGAACTCTCTCAGTTTTCATTGTTAGAGAATACAGCAGACCTTTCTAGATCAGACATCATGTTATTAACAGTCTCAAAGTCCCAATCATCAGAATAGGTACTGGAGGTAATAAAGTCGCTTAATGAAATTTTAAATAAATGTGGAATCTTCAAAAGTTCCGTCGGGCCGAATATGTCGAAATCGGTTTTGTCCCAAACTATGCCATCCTATAGAGGAACGGCTGTGATGTTCACTGCTGACAAGTCTCTTGCTTCACAATGGGAAGATTTCTGTGGCTTTAACAGTAAGTTCACATTTTTACTTTCAGTGTCCAAACGAATGTATCTGCCATTTATAAGCATGCTAAGAGTCATTATCAAAGCTAACCAAAGTAGAAAGAAAATATTCCAGAAATAATCCATAGCTCAATACATGGTGAAACCAGATAAGTCTCTTTCAGAAATTGTAAAAAAGTCTTGTACTTGTTGTTTGAGAGTTTTTAGGGCTGGCATCGTTTCAGGCTCACTTGGATCCTCAGAAAACATATCAAAGTTAATGAAGTAGCCAGAAGCAGTTCGGTCAATTGTTGTAATTGCATCAGGATGCATCGAAATCGCTGGAACCATCACGTGTTACGTTGGTGTAGACAGGTGTATCTGGACGAACTGTTACTTGAGTTTCTAAAGGGATTAGTTCCATAGCATTGTTGCTTTGCCCTTAATTTCTTACTGCTGGATTCTCGATGGTTATGAGTCTTTCAGTCTGAACCTCTTGGATAGTAGTGAGAGGAGGGCGTCTGCTACTAGGTCGGAGTCCACAAGACCTACTATTTAGTATCGGCCACATAATGTGGATTGATGAGGTCGATTGACACAAATCGTTTCTCCCTTTTTCCAGCAAGGGGCGGCAGAAGTACTGTTCTTGTTCCGTAGACGGGTAGGACAGGTACTGGTTGTCTGTAAGAAGATCCAAATTCCTTCTTGTCCGCAATCTTCTCTCTGACTAGATCCCCAACTTTTGGGATCCAGACAGGCCTTGCTGGGACTGCCGGTTTTTCCCCAGTGGTGGTTGGTTTCAGGAACACGTTGCTTTGTTTCGATCTGAGTTCATTTAAATCCTGTAAAACAGCCAAATGATCTTTGATATCAAAGGGTTTATTTTCCACCACTGTGCCTGTACATTCGAGATCAGGAACCCACATTCTTGTCCCAAATAGGACCTCATATGGAGGGACCCCCCCAGAGAACTTCTTGGCAAATTATTTAATGAGGGTTGGACCCCATAAAGATGTTTAACACACCCATCACCCAAACCTAATACTCTAGCCGTTATAGACTGCTTTATGTCCAGGTTTTACCTTTCCACAACAGAATTTCCCTTAGGGTGAAATGGAGAGGAGTACCGCAATGTTATGCCCAAACTGGCCATGGCTTCTTTGTAAGCCCAAGAGCTAAACGCAGGGCCCTGGTCTGAATGTAGTGTGCCAATTGCGTATGTGCCGATAAAGACTAGCAAATCTTTTATAACAGTTCGAGCGTCAGCTGAGCGCTGAGGCCACATCCATAGGAACCTTGAGCACAAATCTACTGCAACCATTATATATTTATTGTTACCATCCCTTTGCAAGGGACAGCAGTGGTCCAGGTAAACACTAGCTATTGGTTTGTCTGAAATCAACAGGGGTGTCTGCGCAGGACATTTTACTGTAGAGACTTTCATCTTTTTGCATATTTCACATTCCAAAACATAGTTTTTGGTCTGTTTCCTATGATGATGGATTAAACCCAGATCAGTTGACTGGGGGTGAGTGCTTGCAATGTTCAACACTCGGTCCATCATCCACTTTGGTTTTGACTCTTAATGCCAGGCCACCAATATATTTGCTTTAATAAAGATACTGTTGCAGAAACACCTGCATTGGCAGAGGCTATCCCTTCATGTGCTGCTAGGATCAGTCCTAATCTACGTTCCATGTTTGGAATTACCCTATCCCCCACTCCGGGGATTCAAGCAACAGGAACGTTGTTCACATCAATTACATAAGAGTTCTTGAGTGGAAATGTATTTGGTAATGCTGTACCACTGCCTATGCTTGAAGCATTGACAGCCAACAATATCTCACTGTCTATTCTCGTTTTTGAACGAGTGATCGCAGCTACGGAAGCCGTCTGAACAGCCCCCTTTGCGGCTTCATCAGCCAATGAATTCCCTGCAACGTGAATGCCATTATGTTGAGGACTCAGAGTGTGTATCACGTGAGCTTTTGGTAGTTCGTTTCTCAACTGAACTACTTGTTCCCAAAGTGTTTTATGCTTTATTGTGCCACCTTTTGCATCTTTGAATCCGTTTTGAAGCCAATTCTGTAAATATTCATTATCTGACTGGACACAGTAAAAGGAATCGCACACTATAAGTGTGGGGAATTCGCGATCTGTATTTTCAAGTGCCAGTTTGAATGCTTGTAGTTCAGCTCGCTGAGCTGCACAATCTCCTAGAGATTGAGTTTTAGTGACCATTGGTTGGACGTTATCATCGCGCATGCGACCTTTAACGATTGCGCATGCTGCACTGTAAGCTTGCTTATTCCCTGTAGCAGGTTGTGCTGATCCATCAGTATAAATTATAAATTCGTACTGATCGAGAGGCAGAATTTCAGTGGGCAGAGGACATTCATGTTCATATTGCAGGAATGCTTGTGTTTTTAAATCAGGATCAAAAACATATTCAACATCTGTTGCAGCAAGAGAATTAACCCATTGTATCCATCTAGGATGTAAAGCTTTGGAATGCTCGCTTTTGTAACAGCCTCTAAGGTTGGTACTGGAGTCATGACAATAATGCGTTTCCCCTGAGTTAGTGCTCTTTCTTTTGCTACAGCGGTTTGAACTGCTGTCAGTATTTTTTCTGTTGAAGTGAAGCGCATTTCTGCTTGAGTATACAAATTAGATTTGTATGCTATTGGTACTTTTTCACCCTCATTGGGGGGCCGATTCCAATCCTGGAAAAACGCTGTACAAATCGTTGTATGGAGCGTTTTTCCCATACGACTCGTACCCGGTAAACCTTTCTTACAACCTAGGAAGTACGATTCGTACAGAAAGCCTCTTTCCATACAAATCATACAAAAGACCATACGGCTAAAATAAACCAACGATTCTGATCCAGAACAGCTTGTAGGCGACGTCTGTACGTATTTAAGCAGCGGTTTCTGGCCCAGCAAGTACGATTCGTCCCTACGGCACTCCGTACGGCTCTTTTCGTACGGGAGCCTAAAACAGCCGTAAAAGCAGAGTCCCCAGGGGTACGAGTCGTACAGGCATACACCCCCGTGCATTGTGTATGTACGGTGCGTACCCCCAGTGCGCATGTACTGTGCGTACCCCCAACATCGCGTACCCCCAACATCACATACCCTAACATCGCGTACCCCAACATCGCGTACCCCAACATCGCGTATGTACGCACCGTATGTACGCACCGTATATACGCGATGTGGGGTACGCACAGTACATACGTGATGTTGGGGTACGCGATGTTAGGGGTACGCACAGTACATACGCGATGTTGGGGTACATGATGTTGGGGATATGCACCGTGCATACACAAAGCACGGGGGTGCATGCCTGTACGACTCGCACCCCGGGAACAACTTTTCCCGGGATACGAGTCGTACAAAGTTCGCTTCGTAGCGGGTAATGGCATTCCCCATGTACGGGACGTTTTCCGTACAAATCGTAAATCGGAAAGCCGGTCCGGATCGTACTAGTACGGTCGGACTGCATTTTTACAATTTGTGCGGAAAAGTGTCCGGGTCCGTCTCGTACAACTTTTCCCGATCCGATTTGTATGGATCGGGCCGAGCCGTACAAATCGGATCGGGAAAAGTTGTATTTTTCCCGTACGAATCGTAGTTCACGGGTTGGACGGGACTTGTACGATTTGTATGGAAAAATTTACCGATACTAGTCGTACGGGAAAAAAAAATACAGAATCGGAATCGGCCCCTTAATGTTAAATAGGTGAATCCGCATTGACCCGAAATTATTCGGATCACTAAATTGTGTTTATTTACGCGTGTTTGTAAGTGATTTGTTGCTAACATGTTAGCTTGGAGTGAACGCAGGATGTCTGTGTGTTCCTGTGTCCAATGTTTTGTTGCAAAATCAGGTTAGATTAATTTGCAGAGAGGTTTAACCCTTTCTGCATAATTAAGAATGTAAGCTCTTCCAAAATTTAGGAAATCCAAGATGGATTGTAAATGTTTCAGTGTTTTTGGAGGTTGGAGCAGCGCACACTTTTCTAAAAAGTTATCTGCCAGGCTTTTTCCTTCACTTGAAAGCTCATATCCTAGGAAAAGAACATTGAGATGGGCAATTTTGGATTTTTTAAAGTTCAAATTATAGCCCTCAGAGGTGAAGCCCAGTATAATGGTATTTACCCTGTTCAAGTGCCTATCTAGGTTATTGTCTGTCAGATAGATGTCATCGACATATGACAATGCCTCATCATCATAAATTTGTAGTAACTCTGTTACCCTTGCTGAGAATAACCCTGGGCTGTTTTTGAACCCTTGTGGGAGTCGACAAAATTGATTCTGAGTCCCCATTATTGAGAAAGCTGTTAAGTGCCTGCTTTCAGGTGCTATGTTTTGACAAAAGAAACCATTTGAAATGTCGAATGTGGTTTTATATTTTTTACGCACAATGTTATTCATTAATGCTGTACAATGTGCATTTTGCACTGCAAATGTTTTGGAACAAGTGTTCAAGTGCCTGAAATCCAAAACTAGACGATATGTATTGTCTGGTTTGGATACAGGAACCAAAGGATTGTTCATTGAGAAGGTGCATGTGTAATCACCCCTTGGTATTCAAGTTGATCTAAGATCTCCCTGGCCTGTTTTTTAGCTTTTTGCTTTATTGGGTACTGCCTTTGTGCAGTAGGTTGATTTTTTAGCTGTATTTTGTGGTGAGGTGAGTCCTCATCCCATCCTACATAATTTTTGTATACTGCTGGGGTCTGGGCAACTGCCCATTTCCTAGCATAAGTATATTTTAGGTGAATTGGAATATGGTTGGAGAAGGCTGGCATAATGAGGTCCTCGCCATGTGGGCACGCCCTGACAAATTTTGGTGGCCAGTCCTGTTCTGCTAGAAGTATATCATAACCCCTTGAATATTTCTCCCAAAAGAGTGCTTTCACTTTTCTTGGTATGTCTCCCTCCATCCAGAGTGTTATTTCATATAACATTTGTGGAGTACTAACCCTGGTGTCTACAGTCTCTACTGTGATGTATTAATTCAAGTCCACTATCTCCAGAAGTTCCTTCAGGTTCTGGAGAGCTATTGTTACTTCTGCTGAACTGTCCAGCATTGTCTGAGCCCATTGTTTATTAATTTCCCACTTCTTTCTAGAAGATGTTGGATTTTGTTTAAAAGAGTCCTTCTCAGGATCTTCAGATAGTTTTGGCTTCAAAGGTTTACACCCAAACTGTCTCTGCCTAATTCTGCATTAGATTTTTCTATTATTCTGGGTAGTTCATGTTGATGTTCTGTTACATCAAATTCCTTTAATCGTTGGCGGATCGCCACTGATGCTGCCTCCCCTTCTAATATTAGATATTATTATTGTTGAGACCTGGTTGAAGTTTTTCAGTAATTTCATACCTAAATTGGGAGCAGGCTCTGCCCCGTATTCGTTTTGAATTTGTTTCAGGACGTCTGGTATCACTGCAATTGATGGAACACCATGTGTTTTAGTATAGATGGCAGCAAAGAATGTGCCCCAAGTGGTGCAGTCTTCCAGTGGTGGTGTGATCCCCATTGGTAAACAGATTGTTAGGATTCTGTTTCTCATAAGGGCTAGTATTTAGAAATACTGCTTCGATTTGAGTAATTGTTTGAGCTATCCAGAATGGAATTTCTTCACGTTTTGTGTGCATTTTTCCCATGACTGCAATTAAAGTCTGTGGAGTAATTTTTAGTGTATACCCTTGTTGAGGGGTTTGATTTGGAATGGTTATTGGTGGTTGGACTCTGAAAGTCTGCATGACATATTGGAGTAATTGTCTGTAAATTTTTATTATCTCTTGTAGTTGAGTAAGTAATTCCTCGTTCTGACATCTCTTCGATGTCAGGATGAGGTGTGTAGCCGGCTAAAATCGGCCATGTTGCTACTGGTCTACCTAGTGGACTGAGTCTGGTAATGTTTTTGTGATGTTTTAGGGCGCCTTTAAACCGGAGATTATGCTCCAGGTATGTGAGTGGAATTTCAATATCCTCGAAAGGAATATATTCCTCAGGTGGTTCATCTTCTTTAAAGAAGTGAAATACTTTTGTTACTGGATTTGATTCTGGGAATACAATCCATGAGTAGAATACCTCTGTCTGAAAGGATTCGTGTGCCTCTATCACAAAAACTGGTACCACCTCTTGGTGTTAGGCCGTGTTTTATAAGTTTTAGAGTGAGGGCTCTTCTTAAGTTTGGAGGAATGTTTATAACACCCTCATCTTTTTCATTTAAACCTGTAAAATTGAAAGCTGTTACGACTGGGCCAGCCGCAGCTACACCGTTCTCGGTGTTAGTATCCCTGTTCAGGGACATTGTTTTTGAAAAATGTAGAACAAGTTTCAAGGAAACAAAGATAAGGTGCACAATATTTTGGAACACTCTATCCTTCAACGTTGAACAAACCAAACAGCTAATATATAGGATTTATTTTTTGTCCTATTCAGCTTTGGCGGAAACTTAACCTTACCCACTCCAGACATCTTATGGAGTATGTGAGTAGGGGTCTCTGAGAAAAGCACGACTGAGTTACTCAGTATCTAGCGTTAAATTAGTGCCTTGCCAAATGTTGGGCGCCATGTAGTGTAGTTCCTATTTCCCTAATAGGCTCTGTGCATTGGAATAATATACCCTATAGATTTGGCATAGGACTGAGGTCAGTATGCCCCTATCGAGTACATTAAACTTAATTACTTTGTGCCAGCTAACTCAGAGGCCATTAGAAACTCCTTGTAAACAAGAAGGGAGCAGTTTCTGGCAAACGCATAAACATGACAACTTTGTTTCCCTTTAGAATCGGAACACTCTCAGAATCGTGGAAACAACAAATAACAGTTTCCCTCAGCTAATCGTGCATGCTTAGTTTCTTCAGAGTTTCACAGAAAGAATAGACGGCCGTTTCAGTAAAGGATTTATTGAACAGTCTTGTTTCTCGTGTAAGAGATATGAGCTGTTACAATCATAAGACAGTATGCGAGATATATTATGTACAGCGTAAGCAGTAGAAAGAAATAATACTGCGTTACTGCGCTAGCATTATCTTTTAGCTATGACACATATATTCATATACATAAAAAACATAAGCTAAAAATGCGAGTACTCATAAGATGCTTCTCTAACTAGTTCTTCCCCAGGGTACCTAACCTTAGTGTAGTACAATGTAAGAAGTAGGTGATGTATTCTATAGTATGGTAGGCTATAGTAAGGTATACTATAGTCTGGTATGCCTAATCTGGTATGCCAAGAGTTCCTCTAGGTTCTAGTCAACTCCATACCTTGAGAATGAGAGAGGTGGGAATCTCTTTCCGGGTCTCGAATTCTAACACCCCGCAAAGGGAGTGAGAACACTGGAAGCTGGAATCTCTGCGAGCAGGGATGACAGCGTCTCTTGTCAGTGCGTCAGGCCGGGACACGGGCTCCTCTAAAGTCGAGGTCTCCTCCTACTTGCTTGGGCAAGGGAAGGTATATTTATACCTGCTAGGTGCCTTGGAATGTTAGCATTGACGTAAAGTCGGGCAGAGGAAGACGCCAGGAATGAACCCTTAAGGAATAGCGGTTCATGCATAATAAATGAGTTCTTGGAGAAATCAATAATCCTGTGCTAGGGGAACTCCCAAGAGCTTAAGGGTCTTGTTTCTAAGAACTCGTTGTGACGTTGGGGTGGACGGATGTAGGTGACCATGCCTGTATTTGGATAGCATGGCTAATGCCTAAATAAGGACTGGGATCTTATTCCTATATAAGGGCAATGCGAATTGTGCCCATATAAGGACATGTTTCAGGAAAACCTATATACGGACACCTAAAACGGAATATAACAGATGTTTGAGGAGGTGTCTGCCCATCCCACCATCACACAATTGAGGTTATCGGTCCATATCAGCAAAGCTTACACTGGACAGGAAAAAGCCTAAGTCCTCTGCATTGGGGTGTATAGTTCTAGAATACATTTGTCCATCCCATTCAAAGGATCTTGGGTTCAATATCAATTCCCTTCTTTGTACCCTTCACTTGTCTGTGAGGGGAACCACAGGGCATCCCACACCCTACTCCCCTTGAATATAAAGTATCCTAAAGAAAGACCTGTACAGCAGGGGACAATCTTTAGAAATAAGATAACTAATGTCACTCATGGTTTAGCTTTTTTTTTGTCTAATCATAGGGCAGCCTCTGCTGATGCCATTCTTGCAGGTGTCAGACGCGAAGCCAGCAACAGCTCCACTGTGAATGAAAGCCAGGTCTCCCACCCACTAATTGCCGTAAGTGAACCAAGGAGAGGTTTGATATAATATCTGACAAAAATTGACAGATATTACATCAAAGCCTTGCTCTAAATAAGGCCCCAAATTTGTTCTGCTCCTTTAGTGTCCCTGCTATTCATAGCAATGAGCACATCTTCATTGATGTTATCAAACAAGTCCATATTTACTGTTTCACACGTTCAATGATGAACCTTGTTAGACTACAAGAATGTTTTTATGTGGTCCTGGCTGAAATCCACACTTCTTGCAACTAATGTCAGTTTGTTCCTGAGCCTTAATCTCAAAGGGAAACTCACCAATGTCAGTGGCGCCTATCTAAAATGAAAAAGTGGACTAATTGCCTCTTTGAGATTGCTTCGATGTAGTGTCAAAGCCTAGCTTTAGGAGGATGGCTAAAATATGAGTCTAAATATAGTAAAACACAATTATCACAATTGTGAACAAAAAGCAACAAAAACAGCAAGGCAGGGCCAGGGGGCTCACGTGTGGCTCAGAGAAAGAAATACAGCATCCAGTGGCACAGGAAGGCAATGTGCTCCCCAAAAAGTGTCACAACTTTACTCACTTGCACTTGGAAGGTGGTCCTTGGTCTGCCTTCCTCCAGTCTCTTGTGAGACATAGCGAGGCCTTATTTGCACTCTGCATCTAGATCTTTTGACTCCTTTACCGGACCTGGGGTTTCAACATAGGCAACATCAGCAGAGCCAGTAAGTACAACATCAGCAGAGCATCAGGCTTATTGTAACGTTGTGGAAGCAGGTTGCATGCTGATCCATGTTCAGGAAGAAGCACAACACAATCCACGTAGATCTATGTTGATACAGATCTTCTCTTTACTAGAGGCATAGAAGCTCCCACTTTATGGTAAGACTTTGATAGTTGGCCAATCAGTTCAAGTACATCCCAAGAGTTCCAAAATTTACCCAGTCAATATGGGGCCGAGTTTTCTATCACAGTAAAAATGATGGGTAAATCAGGCCTTGCCCTGCCCTTAGTATGCACCGCAGAGGCTGGTGCTTACATCACGCAGGATACATTGTCCATGATTCTACTTCAATGAGAATCCTTGTTTATTCCATATAGATAAAGTGTACTCTATGTAGGATTTTCAGCTGTATCAGCCTATATCTAGCTGCTATTGCCACTTCACAGGGGAATCACTCTGCTTCCCCGTATTCCTCATCCTCAATCATTCCTAGATAAGTCTGCCATCTCTCCTGTAGTGTTGTCAGTGCCCTGGAATAATAATTACCCGCTATTTTGTAAAGGGCGAACTAATCACCCCTAAGAGTCTCAAGGTGCTGGGGGCCGTAGGGGAGATTAAATGAGCTATTGCCTAAAATCACACGATGATGGGCTGATCTGCTTTTGTTGCTGTGGATCGAACCATGAGTCCCGCACTCCGGAGTCAGCCACCCTGGCTGCTGCGCCACACCTCTCCCTCCAAGTGTTAGGTGTTGTTCATAACTGATATATATTTGTAGAGATATGGCCTTAGATGTGATCGGCCAGTCCACTAGTCTCCTCACTTATGGGGGTTCCTCTTGCATCCCTTCATCTGCTGGGATCGTAGAGTGCAGGGCATTTCATAACTGCAATTACTTAAATGTTTGAGATGAGGCCATATCGTACTCTGATTGAAGATGTCTAAAGGGGACAATCCCGTTTGCGTCCCACACCTGCTCTAACGTCGATATGCCAATTGCATCCCCCTATTTGAATACCGGTTGTTTTGCCACCTCCCTTTGTTTTGTTCCCACCCACAGAAGGGTGTTAGGGGTCAATATGTTCTCCCATCCCATTCCTCCATTCAATCTGTGCCATGTCCGGATCACAGTGGCTGCTGCAGGAGGCAAAGGGTCCACTGTCTTTACCCTGTACAGGATGTGTAGATATTCCTAGTTATTTATTGTGAGTCTATCTATACCGAATGCAGACTCCTCTACGACAGAGTAACCCAATTCATTCACCATGCATACTTTTGCTGCCTCATAATATTTACGGATGTTCAGCAGGGCAATCCCCCTTCATATGGGGAGCACTGAAGAGTGCGGGGTGGACCTCCCTCCCAGAGCAGAGTTCTAATCAAGTTGTCTATTTTCTGATAAAATTGGTCAGGCATCCCGTAGGGAGTATTTTGTAATATCTAGGTGAACTTGGGTAGCGCTATCATTTTGAAAATCGCCGCCTGTCCTATCAGTGAGAGCAAAAGGTTCCACAAATGTGTTATGTGCTTTTCTTACGTAGCTAGGAGGGGGGTGAAAATTCCCATCGTAACCAGCACTGTCCTCTCTAGTGATCCATAGTCCTAAATATTTGACATCTTCAGGTTCCACAATTAGTGGTAGGAACAGTTTTGCCCCAGGCAACCAACCTTCCACTGGGAACATCGCAATTTCTCCTAATTAATGCTGAGGCCAGAGAATGTTTGGCATGTGTTGAATATTTGCCGTAGCCTTAGCAAAGAATCCTCGGGTCAGCGAAGAAGAGGAGAATATCATCGGCATAAAGTGAAATACGTTACTCCCAGCCTTCCTCCCGTGTCCATCCCCTAAGTTATGAGTCTGCTCGTATCTATCCTGCTAGTGGCTCAATGGCTAGGCGAAACAGCACCTCTCCTGATAGCGTAGGTCTGTGATCGAATACCATTGACTCTTATTGTAGCCAGAGGTGCCATTAGAGGAGTTGGATCCATACTATGTATCTCTGCCCTAGTCCCGTTTTGTTTTGAATGGCAAAGAGGAAAGGCCACTCTATGGAGTTGAATGCCTTGGTTGCAACTAAATATGCCACTGCTATTGGATTGCGCACTGCCACTGCCAGGGCCATATTGTTGTATAGGCGTCTAAGATTCAACTTGGTGGATATCTGTGGGATAAATCCCACCTGATCCGGGTGGACCACGTCTGTGATCATCTTTTGCACCCGATTGGTGTACTATCCACTTATCTTCATGAGTTGTCGATGGCAAACCTTTCTCCTGAGGACCATGAGCAATTGAATGCACCACCAGAGAAACAGGAAATACTTAATGTGGTGAGGTCGCTGTAGCTGGCTAAGTCACTTGAGTGTGATGGGCTCCCGGCAGAGTTTTACAAACTTTTCTCCGACACCCTGATTGATAAACTACTGTCTGTATATAGAGAGCCCCTAGATAGAGGCAGCCTCCCGGATTCTATGTGGGAGGCCCTAATCGTAATGCTACCAAAACCATTGGAAGTGACCTACTTCAGACCACTTTCTATGTTAAATGTGGGCGAGAAAATCCTTGGTCATGTACTCGTGGCTAGACTGCCTTCACATCTGTAGTATCTGATCCATGCAGATCAGGTGGGATTTATCCCACATAGGAACACACTGCATAACCTGCACTGGCTGGCCCATGTGCTGCATGCTCCAGAAATGAATGCCAACTCTTATGTGCTTGCCTTTCTTAATATTGAATAGGCTTTTGAATCTTTTAGGTGGGACTATGTCCAGGAGGTGCTGGATGGTTTGGGATTGGATTGCACCTGTATTAAATGGGTCCAGCTGCTTTATAGCTCCCCCACTGGTGGGGTCAGAATGAGCCGGTATATCTCAGAGGTTATAGACTTACAATTGGGTACCTGTCAGGGTGGCCCCCTGTCTCTGATGCTTTTCGCCATAGCGATGGAGCCACTGGCCTGCAGACTTAGACAAGCCCTGCAGGGTTGGGGAATACAGGTTGGCAATATGGAGCATATAGTGTCTCTATACGCAGACAACGCCATGATATACTTACACCAACCAGATATTTCAGGCCCAATTTTGCTTAACATAATTAGAGAAATCTGGGAACACTAAGGATTATGGGTTAATAGTGCTAAATCAGTCCTGTTCCTGTTGGGACTCGTGAAAACGATTGCTGAGGACCGGCTTCCTCCGGCGGGTTTACCCTGGAAGGTGGATAATGTTAAGTGCCTGGGCATACAGATCACACATGGGGAACAGCGATCATTCGACTTGAATAAGGGACAAGCGCTTTGTAATCTCCATCCCTCTAGTGCATTCTGGAATACTCTTAAGCGGTCTCTGATGGGTAAAATTGCACTAATTTAGATGGTGGCTCTGCCAAGGTGTTTGTTTGTCTTCCAGGTGGCCATGTATGAAATTCCACGGGAAGTATTTCGGACACTGGACTCCCTGGTGGTGGAACTCATTTGGGCTCCTAAGCGGTGTAGAGTAGGCTTCACTACACTTCAGAGGGAAAGGGATAAGGGAGGGATGAAGGTTCCAGATCTGGAGCTTTATTACTTGGCAGTCCAACTGCAGCATGTGGTGCATTGACTAGATGGCGACCTGAATTGGAGGAGATCCTTATTAGGGGCCACACATGATGGGCATCTGCTTGGAGCGCTGTTATTGCATGGCAGGGAGCACTTTCCACCCTTGATCCGACTCATGGGTAGGCTTTGGGACAGAACAGTAAAACGAATAATCCGCTGGACGCCATATGCCCCGACTTGGACATCTGAATTTTACACCCATTTGTCCAAATGGTTGACTATATGGCAGTTGATAAATGGCAGTCAGGTGGATGCATAATGCTGTCAGACCTCTATTCATAGGGACGATCCATCTCTATGCAGTAGGCAATGGAATCTTTTGGTATAGGAGGGGGACAATTTTTACAGTACGCTAAAATAGCTGCCAAGGCATATAAAATATGGCCAACTTCCCCTGACGCTCCAGACTCTACACATACACAGGTGACTTTACAATCTATGGCGGGAGCACACCAACTCATTACACACCTATACAGGGAGCTCCTCGCAGACCGGAGACTCCTGTAACTTCGTGCAGAGGAGGCCTGGCAGAAAGTCAGTGACAAAACAATAACCCCCAAAGACTGGTTAGAAATTCATGCTGGGGTCTGAAAGGTGTCAATCTGTGTCAGGTTTAAATAGATCCAGTATAATATTGTAAACATGCTATATCTGTCCCCTAAGAGACTGCACGCCATATACCCAGCTAGAGAGCAGTACTGTCCCTGCTGCGATGCGATGGCAGCAGACTTTCTGCATACGTTGTGGAAGTGCACTATTATTATACCTTTCTGGACACAAGTCCTGTCCTGTATTGAACATATCACTGGTTGGGCCATCCCCAGATGGATTCTCAGTTGCCTGCTGGATGTGAAGACTTCTGTTGCCTGGCTGGACTGGGGTGCTATGACACAAATAATACTGAAACCCCCTGGGAAGAATGAATCTGCAGACATTGTTGGGATGGCGGGAGAGGGCAGATTGACTCAAGGCAATTAGTATTATATCTCTAACCTTAAAGAGGCCCCCTACATTTGTTTGACTTCTTGGAACAGAACTGCAACCAAAATAAGTTGGAATCCTTGTTCGATACTTCTGTAATTGACTGGAAGCCGGGGGAGGGAGAGGGTGGGATGGGGAGTTCTTCTATTATAGGCAGTTTGTATTCTAATGTATGCATTGAGGCCTGTTGGGTGTAGCCAGCACGATACTCATGTCCAGTGGCGGGGAACAGAACGTTATTCATACACAAAAAATGTATGTTTACATTCATCGCTTAGTAATTTTATTGATAATATGGTTATACTGAATTCCGTGATGAATCTTGACCTGCCATTGCAAATTGAAAATAAATACTTACAAAAAAGGAAAAAACAGTAAAAAAATCCTAACTAATCCCCTACCCACCTTACCATGCGGCGATTTCTGAACTAACTGCCTCCCCAAAGCATGGTATGTCCATCACCCCAAACATGTTTGATAACTCTAACTAAGAGTAACATATATTCAAGGTCCATAGTGTGTAGTTTGTGTTTGATGTACTGAACTGATTTCCTCTGTTGTTACACTTTCAAGGTGTATAGTTCGGAAATATCATCATGGCAGGGGTTTTTGCTTGTAACTTTGCCAATCTTTCAGGCTGTTCGCAGGATTGCGTTTCCGTCTGCAAAGTTAAAGAATCTGGTGATTATTGTTTGCGGTGGCTCCCCTGGTGAGGGGCAAAGCAACAGCGACCAGTGCGGTCTCTCCACCAAGAAGCACAGAGAGACATCCTCCTCTGGAACCCATGACTTTAGCCATGTTCGGATGCATTACGTAGGAGAAGGACCCTCTCTGCCATTCGGTATGCCCACGATCCTGACGTGAGTTTGCCGTGAGCGTCCTTCAGCATCTTCCATGAGCTCCTCAAATATCTTCACGGAGCACTGGAGGGCAATGATCTTGGTTAGTGCCATCCAAAGAGAGTATTCCGTCTCTGAGATTCTGCCCTCTGCCTCTGTCACCCTCTCAACAGTGTTTCTTAGATCCTTCCTTAACAGGGTGAGATTGGTACATAATTTCATGATTTTCCCCTCCATGTATTGCCGGGAGTCGTAAATCGCTTTCAAAATGGAGGGTGTGGGTTGTGCAGGGTCTGGGTCTGATTAGGGCGCGGCCGATGTTGTATCTTGGGTATGAGGGTTTGTGGTTAGTTTAGCATAATGATCTATTTTCCCATGGGTCAGGAGAGCAGCTGTTCTATCTTTTCCCATATTGGCGTTCTTTGCCCAGTTGCAGCCTGTCTCACTTAGGCATCCTTGCTGGATCATTTAGAGTTGCCCGCTGTGCCTCGCTGCTCCTGGTGTGCCAGCTGTGCCCCTGGGCAATGCGTAGTACTTCCCTGTCCTGTCTGGGATTCCAGGAGAGAAGAGGTTGTCTCATTCGGTAGAATTGATGCCATTACGCCTGACCCCTGCTGTGTGCCCCACCACGTGGTGCCCCACCACAAAGAGTCCGGTCGAACTGCAAGAAGGAGTCCGGCAATTGTGGGAGTCAGGGGGACCAGGTCCCAAGTTTGTGCCGGTATCTAGCATGTTAGTCTTGCCGATGTGTAGGGTGAAGCCAGGAAGGGGGAAGGCAGGGCCAGACACTGACCACCCCACTACTACTGGCCCGCAAGTGTTGTCCGGCTCCCATTATAGATCCTCCGCTGCTGCCCGTAGCTGGGTTACTTCAGAGCAGCCCGCCTAGCCCAGTCCACAGGGTATGTTTCAGTGCAGCGATGGCTCAACCAGCTACAGGGTGAGAAGAGAGCACACAGGACCAATACCCCCACAGAGCTGGTGCCACCACTGGAGCACACACCTCCTTATACGTTCTATGCTGTGCCGGTTGGTTTTTCCTCTGTCAAGCTAGCCCTTTTGCTTGCCGCTCTGACGTGGCCCGTCCTCCAGCTCCCATTTCATTGTTGTTTGTGCAGCCAGCTGCAACAGCCGGCTCCCGTCCAGTGTCACTGCTATTCCCCGTCATCTGGTCTGCCTCTGACCACCGATCCCGTCCAGCCTCCCAACATCCGATTTTCGTTGCCACTTAGGCCCAGTGTTGGCCCTGCTTCTGGAGCAATGGTCACTGGCACCATCCTTCCTCCTGGCTGGACCCACCAGACAATGCTTTTTGATGCCACTGTCACCAGCTGGTAGTGAATGTGACACCTTAGATGCTGTGTTCCGTTCACCGCGGCTGGATGGGCGCCAAATTCAGGGATATTGTCGGATTTGCAGGACTGGGGCTCGGAGCTCAGCAAGACATGTCTGCCTTCTTGGCCTGCCTGGCTCCAACCCCCTCCCCACCTGGAGACCTTTGATAACAGCTTTTGGTGGGGTCCATTTATATTTAGTACACCATGCCAAAATGTGTTACTTTCATTTCCAGGTTAAGTTTCTTGGACCCAAAACCACTATCAATCATCTGCCATTCTAAAATGTAGACCTCTTGGCAGGAAGGTCTAGCACTGCGTTAAGGGTGTGCATCATTATTCAACAGTGGGAAGGTCTTTGCAATCCTTTTTGTAGACCCACAGTCTACTAGATAAAACAGGATAAGGGACCAGCTCTGCCCCAGCCCTCCTGTCAGGATGATCTATCCTGGAAACACCTAGTTCCCCTTTGTCTCATTCTCTGGGAGGAATACAGAAAGGGCAACTACCACCTATTCACAGTCATGTGACCCAGGACACAGGATGCAGGCACCAAATAGTTAGGACAAGAAAATGCCAACTTTCTAAAAGAGGCCTTTTCAGAATTGTGATTTAAAATCCAACTGTACCATCAAAGAGGGGTTTAAATGACAATTCATTTGAGTGTAAACATGATTTTCTTATCTGCTCCAAAACGTAAATTATCACTTATTGAGTGTAATAAAGCAACCCAATGGTATTTTATGGGAGAGATAGGCCGTGCAATAGTGAAAAAAAACTTTAGGAGTTTTTCACTACCAAGAAATGTCAAACTTAAACCCATATGTCCTACTTTTTTAAATACAATTCATCTTGCCCTATTATTCTTAAGGGCCTACCTTAGGGGTGACTTATATGTAGGGCTCTCGGTTTTCCATTTGTACGGATTTTTACAGACAGAAAAAAAAGTGTTTCCTGTCTGTATTTATTTTTAAAAGCAGAAAAATGCAGTGGGTGACTCTCCATGCTGTTTTTCATGATTTCTAGGACTAAAGCTGAGCAGATAGGCTGCATGGGAAGTTAAAAATAGGTTGTGATTTCCCTAAATGCAGGTGTATGGTAATATATATTTGTATTATAATGCTCATATTTACCTGAAGGTGTAGTATTTTGCTATATTTGGCTGCTTAATTTGCTAACATGCGACAGGCAGCAAAGTGTGCGTGCATGTTTATCCGTTAGATAAATGTGGAAATATACCATTTTATGACTCCAAATATTCACAAGCCACAAAATAAATATGGATAAATACCAATAAGAATGGAAAAAATAAATATGGATAAATACAGACAGAAATGTTTAAAAAAAAAAAATACCTTAAAACCGGGAGCCCTAATTATTTGTATTAAAAAGGAAGGTTTAGGCCTGGCAAAAGGTTGATATAGCCAGGTCAAAATGTCAGTTTAAATCTGCACTACAGGCTACAGTGGCAGACCTGAGACATGTTTTAAAAGGCTAATTTCATGGGGGACACAATGAGTGCTGCACTAGAAGCATTTAATTTACCGGCCCTGGGTACATGTGGTACCACTTTACTAGGGACTTACAAGTAGATTAAATGTGTCAACTGGGTGTAAGTCAATTTCACCATGTTTAAAGGAGAGAGTATAAGCACATTAGCACTGGTTAACAGTGCTAAAGTGCACAGAATCCTAATTCCAATAAAAACAAATTCAGCATAACAGGCAGGGTGAAGGCAAACTGTTTGGGGGACTAACATCCAAAAATGTAATATCTAACTTGAATCTTAAAATTTGTAATATTATTAATAATTGTGTACTTTTTGGCTAAAACTCTAAATTGCAGTATGTTTGTTGGGAGGATGTTTTGAAGCCTCCAGTAGTTTTTGTGTCATGTGTCTGCGTTGTTAGCCATTAATATTAATGATATGTATGATTTGGCTTTTTCGGCCTTCTATGCACATTCTACAAAAGCTTCAGTAACATCTTCTTATAGCCCTACTGACTATTAGGATCAAATACCTCTTGTACCAATCCCTGCATCCTTCTTTGCCTGCATCATACTTATCCAGTGTTATTTATGTGAGAATTAACAACATGCTCTGCAGGTCTGGCGTCATGCTGCTGTTAGTTTCTGGATGACCACCGACCACCACAATGCTATGCTATTGGCAGTGTGTGTGCAACTCAAGTGCTAATTTCAATAACAATAGCCAATAAACAAGCTGGATTGCCAATGCCCAAATCTATTTGACTGAAGACAAACATTAAGAGACAAATAGCGCTTGGAAGTGGCTGCAAGGTGCCATGTTCATGCTTCACAAATCCCCAAAGTAAATAAATAAAAACTGACTTCTCTCTGTGATATGCCTGAATTATATCGTCACCAAGAATGATAGCCTTACACAGGATAACAGAACAACATAGAAAAATGGCAGCCGACCAAAAGTTATTGTATAGTTTGCCATTTTATATGGACATTTTATCTCAAACAGGATCTAGCCAATTTATTTCTGGACAATTTCACTCACTTGAGCATTTTTTGAAAGTTTTAAATAATAGAACTTTCACAGATTGTTTAAACCATTAGACAACATTTTATGCGCATTATAACGTTATTCAGATTTTAAAATATTGTAAAACGCATCACTGAAAAGTGGTATTTAATGGAAGAGTATGTTCAATATATTTTTTAAAGTGTAAATTGTAACGATATTAAGTAATCATATATAATAAACTATTTGACTTGATAGCCTTACATTAGAAGATTATTGAATACAAAATATCCTGTTTATGCAATTGGTTTCCTATCCATGTATTATTCTGCAAACATTATATAGGTCATAGTAGAATGTATCAAATTTTTTTATTTTCAGCTCCCTTTTCAATGAATTCAACTTCATTTACAAGTCTGTACATCTGTGTTTTCAAGATTTTAACCACAAAGAACGTGTTATTTATGTTTTCATTTATAAATGTATTGTTTACGACAAACACCTTTGCTATACAATTCTACAGCGCATACTTAATTAACATGACCATAAGGCTCAGATGATAAACAATTTAGGCCCGATTCACGCAGACTGAAGCAGATGAGTAGATACAAATTAAATTTTCAAAGATTTGCTAAAGTGCATTTTGAAGGCACTGAACTCATCTGCGGATTTGCTAATGTGCAAACATATCATTATTAAAACTGTCTGAGCAAGCGGTTCACCTCATTAGTTTACAAGCACAAGCAGCTGTGGAATAAGTGTTGCACACTCAGATCGTTTCAAAGTAACTGTTATTTCCAGGTTTAATATCTTTGGGGATCAGCTAAAAAAACATATACTCGCTGTTGCAAAAAGGATGAATTGTGTGAAAATCTACAATGTACAGAATCTAGGAAAGCACTCTGGACAAGTACAATAGGAAATTATTCTATGTAAAACGTAATGTTCATTGGAATTTGCTTTCAATTTCAGTGAAGAAGGAAATTCTACATATGCCATGTCTCTGACTAATAGTGGTCATTTATGTCATGTGGTAATTAGTACATAAACAGTAGTCGCCAGACTTCAGTGGAATTCATCAATCTTTATTACGTATTACGTATTGTTCAAAGGTACAGAGAACGCTGTCAGCCAACACGTTTTGTCTCAAACCCCTTTGGACTTCTTCAGGGCAAATGTATTGAAATTAGAGGAACTAAATTCCTATAGATATGTTCATGATGTTGTGAGAATGCTCAATGGAGGGGGTGCCACTCTTATTGACCCTCTTGCTCTTTCAGAAGCTTTTAGCATGGACTGCCACAGGGCTCTGTTATGCCTTCTGGCCTCCCACATGAGATTTTATTTATTTGTCTTTTTTAGAATTTTGTGTAGAAGCTCATAATTAATGTACATGACTTAAGAAAATGTTGAGATTCTTCCATATTCCATTTGGTTTGTCCACGCCTTGAGGGGTTCTCACTGCCCTATACTCCCTTACAACCTTTGTGCTGTGCTTCGTGTGAAACTAGACTTCGTTTCCTCCTATGACTCTGTTTTTAGCAATTGTAATGCCAATGTAATTACTTTCTGTCTGATCGTATTTCGCTCGTTTTTATTGCCGGGTGAAAGGGGGATATTTTAAAAAGTTTGTGAACGGTTTATTTTCGGCGAGGGAATCTGTGGGGTGATTTGTTTGTTATTTGCTTGAGGGGGGACTTCACTCACTTCCTGGTCTTGCCGGTCAGCCATAGAGAGACGCCATTTTTGTAGTACGCTCTCTAGTCTTTCTGGCTGCCGGCCTACAAAGATGCACGCGGGGCGGACGCGCATGCCTTGAGGGGTTCTCACTGCCCTATACTCCCTTACAACCTTTGTGCTGTGCTTCGTGTGAAACTAGACTTCGTTTCCTCCTATGACTCTGTTTTTAGCAATTGTAATGCCAATGTAATTACTTTCTGTCTGATCGTATTTCGCTCGTTTTTATTGCCGGGTGAAAGGGGGATATTTTAAAAAGTTTGTGAACGGTTTATTTTCGGCGAGGGAATCTGTGGGGTGATTTGTTTGTTATTTGCTTGAGGGGGGACTTCACTCACTTCCTGGTCTTGCCGGTCAGCCATAGAGAGACGCCATTTTTGTAGTACGCTCTCTAGTCTTTCTGGCTGCCGGCCTACAAAGATGCACGCGGGGCGGATGCGCAGCGGACGAGCGCAGCGGGCGCGCCGCTGGCGCGCCGAAGGCAAGCCCGTCTGCGCCCGTCCGCGCCTCGATTGCGCCCTGCACCCGTTATCCTGCTCTTCCAATGAGGGGCGTTTGTGCTCTGCTGACATATGGTAGGGACAAGCTACTGAGTCTCAATGTGACCTTAGGTCTTTCACATTCCCAGTTTGATACGTTGAATGCTCAGAAGCATGTTTGTCCTGTTTGTGGCTTTCGTCTCCCGGCTATCTCTCCTGATGCCTCATGCTTGTTAGGTCAACGGCATAAACAGGATATTGGTCCTTCTATCTCTGCCGCCCTAATTAATGTTCGGTCCTTAAAAAAACATCACGCCGACATCTTCGACCTGCTCTCCGACCACCCTGTTGATCTTCTGTTCCTTACGGAAACCTGGCTCGATTCTAACTCTGACCCCTATGTTACTCTGGCTATCCCGGAGGGTTTTAAAATGGCAAGGGCCGACCGTTCGGAAGGCAGGGGCGGCGGTGTAGCGGTTGTCTTCAGAGACAAATGGGAATTTATTAGGGGCGAAACCCATGCTTGGGGCACTGGTGAAGCGCTGGATTTCAGTATTAGGCTCTCCCCCCATTTTCTTCTTGGTGGGGCGCTGGTCTATCGTCCCCCTGGCTCTGCCCATGCTTCCATTCAGAAGTGGGGGGATGAGCTTACTGCAAGGGCGCTTCGCTTTTCCCAGTTCCTGTTCCTTGGGGACTTGAACCTACACTTGGATCAAGGGTCATCTACCGAGGCGTGTGCCTTTAAAGAGATTCTTCAGATGACTCAACTGTCTCAATGGGTTATCCACCCTACGCATCAGGGTGGCCACATCCTTGACCCGATCTGTTCTAATTTTAACATCCTAGTTGAGGATCCTCTTCCCCTTGTGTGGTCAGACCACTTTATCACTTTTTTTTCCTGGAAGGCTGGCCAGCCTCATGCGGCTGTTTCTACCTCTCGGAAACCAGCTTTTAAGAAGGTGGACCCCGTTTCTTTGGCTGGGGCCCTGACGGCCTCCAGGCCCTACCTTATTAATAATCTCGAGGGTAGCCTTGCTGGCTTTTCCAACTGGCTGGACAAGTCCGTGACCTTGCTGGCTACTCCTACTTCCTCTCGGCCCTCGAGAGTAGCGCCTTCAAAACCATGGTTTTCGGATGAGCTGCGCTCGCTCAAACACAGCTGCAAAAAATTGGAACGGGCCTGGCGCCGTCAGGACTACTGTCCTTTGGCTAAGGCCGCTCTGAGGACTAAGCAAAAGATCTATTATGCCGCCATTTCTCAGGCTAAAAAGCATTATTTCACCGAGCGTATTGAACAGGCCTGCAACAACTCGAAGGAGATCTTTCATATAGTGCAGAGCTTTACATCCCCTGTCGCTCTCAATTGCTCGGGCCCGGCCACGACTGACTGGTGCAATACCCTGTCCTGCTTTTTCAAGGATAAAATCCGTATGATACAGCAGTCCTTGCCTGTGTGTTCAGCTCTCCAGGCGGATGATGGGTTGACTGTTCCCTCTGGGGGCGCTCCTATTCACGCTCTGTCGGTCTTCCCACCTGTCGACATGGCTTGTACTCTGAAATTACTTAAGGGCCTCAAGTCCGGTTCTCCTTCGGATGTATGCCCTGCCAGACTGCTGGCCGCGGTCGCGGAGATCATCAACCCTGAGGTGAATGCCATTATTAACCTTTCCCTTAGGGAGGCCTGTGTTCCGCCGGAGTGGAAACAGGCTAAAATTCTTCCCTTACTAAAGAAACCGTCCCTTGTCCCCACGCTGCCCGGCAATTATCGCCCTATCTCCCTTCTCCCTTGCCTTGCTAAGGTATGTGAGAAGGTAGTTGTTGTAATCTGTACAGGATGACACTTGTAGCCATGATGTAGGTTTCAAAGCCTTCTTTATTAGTTCCAGTTCTAGATAACTTCAGACTAGGTTCAGCCATGTACCAGCTCCTGCATAGTCCCTACTTAGGCCCTTGTAACAGCCTTATTTAAGCTCCATGTACAGCCCATATCACGGCCCCACCAGGAGCAGCCTGCCTAGCTGCTCAGCCCATCTCCAACTGTCATCACTCACCCACACAGGCACCCAGGCATTCCATTCATCACAGTCACACCAACATTCCGTTACCATCTCTCACTCTGGCTGAGCAGCTAGGAAGACCTAGGCTAATTACAATAAGTAAAACTCAGGATATAACATTATCCCTTTCCTTTTAAAATGAAAACAAAGTTTACATTACTACAACAAAGAACTATACACAAAATAAACCGTAATGTCCATAACTCAAGGATGCAACCAAAAGTAAAACATCCCTAAAGCAAGAACAAAGCAAATTAAAGAGAAGATAGGAAAAAACAACATATCATAATATAACATGCATCAACATTACCCATCCTCCCTCATGAAGAGTATTATAACAATTTACAACGCACCTAACACTGCGTACTTTGGGGAAGACTTAACACTGTCTAACTAGCAGTGACCCCTCCTTTTTTCCCCTGAACATACAAAATACACGTAGTAAAAGGTGAACACACCACGACAAACACCCGAGGCCATAAACAGACATCAAGGGTGAACCGACACCACAAATACACGTGTACCACAATATGGACCACATAGAGGGTACACAACAGTGAGGCGCAGGGCGACTTACACACAACCACATCTGAAGCGCAGGGCGACTTACACAGGACAACACGTGATGCACAAGGCGACTTACACACAACAACAACTGAAGCGCAGGGCGACTTACACAGGACAACATGTGACGCGCAGGGCGACTTACACACATACAACACATGAAGCGCAGGACGACTTACACACAACAACTGAAGCGCAGGGCGACTTACACAGGACAACATGTGAGGCGCAGGACGACTTACACACATACAACACGTGAAGCGCAGGACGACTTACACACAACACAAAGAAGTGGGGAAACCACCCACCACGACCAGAACTCCAAACATGTAAGGCAGAAACTGTGGCATACCATACAATGTACCCTTGTACATACATTAGGAATAACACCCACTGGTATAAGTAAGATAATCCATATACCTACCCCCATGTAGAGGACACTAAGTGGGACTAAAAACCCAACCTCACCCCTATTCCTAAGGGATGAACTGTGATGACCACCCACTAAGAGACTAAGACCTCCCAACCAATAACAGCGTAAAACAACTGTGGCATCACGACATAAAATGAACACTGTAACACATCAGGAAACTATGCCCAACGCCGGTGAGCGACCTCTCACCCGAGTGCTAAACAAGACACACATTAATAATGTACTAATTCCACAGCTTTTAGATCTACACATATGCAAAACAACTGCAACTAAACTTTTACATGTTGACGATCCAAAAGATCAAGATATGCTGCTAACAAATAGAGATAATAACATTGCTATTTTGACTCTCATAGATACTTGGACTGACCGCACCAATAGCAAAGATACAGAAAAAAAAACCGGCCCGTGTAATTCAGTACCTGCTGGGCCCCTTATGATGCGCATTAATCTTCTGCTTTGGAAGCTTACCGGCAAATACAAAGTTCTGTGAAATTGACAGACCTCCTTGTAGAGTCGACGTGAAGTTTGACTGTCCTCCAACCAACACCGATGAATCCATCGCGAAAATCTCGCGTTGTCCCCAGCTTGCCAGGCGTCATAAGAAAACTTTATTGATAATGCTTAAGAGCCACGAAGAAAATGCACTCACGAAGGTGGAGCGCGTCTAACCACAAGATGGCGGCACGCTTTTGCCGTGATGCCGAATGGCTCACGGCACGCTGGAGCTCCAAAACATCCCAAAGCTGCACCCGATCGCCGCGTAGCAGTAGTGACAAGGGGAGCTCGCGACCAGAGATGCCGGTACGTTTGAGCGCGATTGAATGCGCCGCTTTTCAAACCGCAATGGCGGTTAAACTGCCAAAATCATTTTGAAGCCCAAACTAAAATACATTTGGAAGCAACATAAATAAAACTTTCAAAAATAAAACCCAAACATAGTGCCCAGAATTGCATAGACTCCAAGCGTGTACACAACAAGTACACGACCCACCGAAACCTGCAGTTTCCCACGAATTAAAGGCAGGTGACAAGCGTGTCCAATTCACGTTACCAGAGACGAAGCAAAACCATTTTGCCTCAGACATCACACTCGAGGTTGTAGAAAGCATGTCGAGCAAGCATGTCCCCAGGCTCATAAAAGTAGCATTAGCACAGCACAAACCACAGGCATGCTCATCCAATTGGTTGTGGCACTGTACTGCTCAATGTAATGAGAACATCACAATCCAGGGCAAACACTATACTAGTACACCTCCTTACTGCAGAAGACAAGAAAAGTCTTCTCATGTGGCAACTTGACACCAGACTTGGCAGAACCACACCGCTCCAGTGTGAAACATGTGAAATTACTTCACTGAGTTGGACCACAACTCATATCTTAGAACAGCCACTCTCCTTTACTTCACTGAGTTGGACCACAACTCACATCTTGAACAGCCACTGGATACATCCATACGGCAGATTTAAAAGGAAGTGGTAGGGTGACAAGCAGTCATTTCACACCCTAACAAACAGACCATACCTTTGGTCAAGTCCATGGAGTAAGATCAGGCAGGACACAGGTTGGGGCCGTCCGATGACTGGACACTGGTGGGGCCGGCTTGCCTTTTACTCCATACTCCATACTGTTTCATGTATTTTTCTTTCTTTTTTCTTTGTAGTTGCGCTGGTTCTCACGGTTTCTTTGTAGTTGCGCTGGTTCTCACAGTTTCTTTGTAGATCTGTTCAGTCCTTGAGTACGCTTGGGTCCAAGTCCGCTCGTCGCCAAAATTAATATGTTGTAATCTGTACAGGATGACACTTGTAGCCATGATGTAGGTTTCAAAGCCTTCTTTATTAGTTCCAGTTCTAGATAACTTCAGACTAGGTTCAGCCATGTACCAGCTCCTGCATAGTCCCTACTTAGGCCCTTGTAACAGCCTTATTTAAGCTCCATGTACAGCCCATATCACGGCCCCACCAGGAGCAGCCTGCCTAGCTGCTCAGCCCATCTCCAACTGTCATCACTCACCCACACAGGCACCCAGGCATTCCATTCATCACAGTCACACCAACATTCCGTTACCATCTCTCACTCTGGCTGAGCAGCTAGGAAGACCTAGGCTAATTACAATAAGTAAAACTCAGGATATAACAGTAGTGACCCGACATCTCTCCGAATTCGTGGAAAGATCTGAGGCTTTGCACCCTGCCCAGTCTGGGTTTCGGGCAGCCTATAGCACAGAGTCCGCGCTAGTGGAGATCTCAGAGGCGATTAGGGACTGCTTAGATGCTGGTGGCAGAGCAGCTCTGGTAATGCTTGATCTGTCAGCAGCATTTGACACGGTGCCCCATGCCAGACTGCTCTCCCGCCTCTCTGAGATTGGGGTTTCTGGTTTGGCCCTCGCTTGGCTGAGGTCCTTTCTGGAGGGCCGTACCCAACAGGTCTGGGTGCCACCAGCCGCCTCTTCTCGGCAGGAGGTTCCTACAGGTGTCCCCCAAGGTTCGTCCCTTAGCCCCCTCCTTTTTAACATCTATGTTACTCCTCTGGTCTTTTTGGCCGAGAAGTTGGGGGCTAAGGTGATAGCCTATGCGGATGACACACAGCTTCTTTTTACCTGGGCCAAGGGGGAAGATTCCGTCTTGCCTGTACAGAAGTGTCTGTCTTCGGTATTTGGTTGGCTTGCTAGTGCCCAACTCAAGTGCAACGAAGAAAAATCAGAGATCCTTCTGTATGGTAACTTCCCCTTGGACTTCAGACGCGAGATCTGGCCCCCGGATCTCCCTCCTCCTCCCTCTAGTGGTAACTCCGTTAAAAATCTCGGAGTGTGGTTTGAGGACAACCTGTCGTTCTCAGCCCAGGTGAAGAAGGTCTCGGGTGGCTGTTTTGGCCTTCTTAAGGTTCTTAGGGGTTTTCTTCCTCTTCTCCCTAGAACTGCCAAGGAAACGGTTGTTAGGGCACTGCTACTTTCCCGCCTGGACTACGCCAATGCCCTGTATGTGGGCTTACCTGGCTACTCCATGTACAGGCTGCAGTTGATCCAAAATGCAGCCGCAAGGCTCCTCCTTGGAATCGCCAGGAGCAGCAGCGTCCGCGCTCATTTCCGTGCCTTGCATTGGCTGCCCATGGCTGAAAGGGTTAAATTTAAAGCATTGGTCATTGCCCACAAAGCCCTTCACAACCTGGGTCCCATCTACTTGCAGAGGCGGTTTTCATTTTATGCCCCGACCAGAGCTCTCCGCTCTTCAGCCCTTCTGCTGGCCAAGGTTCCTCGTTTCTCCCGGTCCAGGATCGGGGGCAGCTCGCTTGCGGTTAAAGCTGCCGCTGCCTGGAATGCTCTCCCTTTCTTCTTGCGCAACACTAAGGACCCACTCTGTTTCAAACGTCTCCTCAAAACCCATCTGTTTCCATAGCCTTCTACTTTAGTTCTCCTCATTTGGCTTCGCGCTGGGACACTCCTTGGAGTAACTATCGCGCGTTATAAATTTATCTAACATAACATAACATAACACGCTGGATCCTTGTGGTCTAATACCTCTCCTCATCATGTGGACATCTCTCCAGAGTTTGCTCCTAGGGGGTGATTAGGATGGCGAAAGGACCGCCGGCCCTGCGGTGGCGGTCCTTCCGCCATCAAACAGATTTTTCCCACCGCCAGATTAGGATGGCGATGGGAACTTGACTGCGTCCCCAGCGGACGCAAAGACCGTCCGCCGCCAGCAATGGTTCTGATTGCCTGGAGGACGGTGCAGGGTGCCTAAAATGGTGGCGCTGCCTAGCAGGCACCGTACACCAGATTAGGATACATGTATAAACTGGCCTTTCCTTGGCGGCAATGCCGCCATGGAAAGGCATGTAGAGTTTTGATACGGGGGCCCGTTGAGGGCCCCCTTTGTGTTGGAGGGGAGGTGGGGTCACTGCACCAAGTGGCAGGCACCGTGTGGTGCCTGCCATGTGGTGCAGTGACATGGACTATGGGTGACTTTAGCATCGTGGCGGGTGCTGCTGTAAGCAGCACCCGCCGCAATGTTGAAATGCGGAATGCGACCGCCAGGGTGGGGGTCGCATCCTGATTCGCGGTGCGGGACCGTCGCATGTCTGGCGGACGGTCCCGACACCGCGGGTATGGCGGGCGGACTAAGTTCTGCCCGCCATCCTAATAAGCCTACCTTTGAGACTGTCTGGGTACCATCAAGGACTGGATATTCCACCATTTCCTCAAATTAAATCATGCAGCAACCACATTTCTGTTCTCTTCCAGTGAAAACAAATCTTTTTTCGATATATTCGCTTTTTTTTGTCCTACACTGCCCCGTCACTGAATTCTCTTGAGTTCATTCATTAGTCCCATCTTAATTTTGATAATTACACTGATAACGTGCCCAGATTTGTCATTTTTCAACCAAGGCTGTAGAAAATGTTAAACATTTTATTTTACCAGCTGATTACAGAATCACCATCCTGGATGTAGTTCTTCCCGACTGTGTGGTGGCAGTCCAACCTCTTTAGGCACTTCTTTCTTTGCCCCTTTCAAGTGCTTCCAGTGCAGTGCTACCCATCCAATCACTGGTTTTCATGAAGACAGTTGCATCAGGTATACTATGGCTAATCTGAAATGGCTATTCTTTAACTATGAAATATAATTTATTGTGTGTGACAGTCTTTAATCACTTACATTCAATACTCAAATTATTAAAACAAAAAAAGTGCAGGGGCCCAAAGTTTCTCTCAGAAGCCAGCTGCTGACAAATGATGTAGTTACTGAATGACAGGGTTGCCTTTTATTAACTCTGCCACCTTGTACCTCCTGTATCTTTAGCTCACTCTTATGGTATTTCTTTCAGCCATCCTTTCTCCCTTTGCTACAATTTACTATCTTTTTCTTATTCCTACTTTGTCCCTTTCCAACCTTTCTTCCTCTTGCTTAGGATCAAAGTCTGACGATGAGAACTAAATCCCGGTGTTTAAAAGATAGTGCTGGTTGCCACCACCTGGAACCACCCGCACAAAGTAAGCACTGCATCAACCAATCCATTTAGATTGAATATTATTGGCCATGTAGATTCTGATATATGCCATAACTCCTGTTACAACACATATTCAAATTACAAGTTTGGGGCAAGCACTGCACTCCTACAGTTTTCCCCCTGGTGAATATTGGAAGGTCAAAACTGCCAAAATTTACCAGGGGAAACAATAACAGTAAATACAGAGACCTGCACATTTTGGTGTGAAAAGCATCAACATTTTGATAGAATATCCTGTATTTCAGTCAATTGTGACATTTGTTGCATTTGATAAATTTTGTTTCGTGAAGTGTCATACTTTATCGGGTGCAATAAATATTACACTCTCTTCTCGGTCCATCTTAATCGGGGTCTTCACTGAAAAACTAAACATATTTAACTAGTAGGAGCAAGCGTGATATTTGCCTGCAGATTTACTAAAATAACTTTGACCATTCATATCTTCTCTGAAACGACCCCAATCATGTGAGATCCTCTATCAACCTGTTTTACATTTCGTCGAGTTTCGATGATGCATTAAAAAAAACGCTACATCTTCTTGTGCAATAGTCTTTAGTTTATTTTTGTGCAATACTACAGACGGTTATATTCTTAATTCGAATTTTTGTCAATATAGTTTCATGCTTAACCATTGTTCCACTCCCCCTTGCTTTCGCTTGTACTGTTTTTTAGTTTATGGTTGCATGTATCTATTTGATTTTATCCATAAATGTATAGTGTTTTGTCACCCACTGTGTTTGGAAACTTTTGTATGACTTTTTCTGAGATATAGTGCATACAAAGATGTGCAAACTGTAATATTCAGTTTGTCAGTCAGTAAATACTTTATTCAGTTTGTTAAACCCATAAAAGGTGTACAATACACATCATTACAACAATTAAAAGAAACAAAATACATTAGCAGGCAGTTCAACATTTAAAACACATACAAAATCCCCATGGATCAGAAGTGACTGACTAACTGGCTAATGTAAACTTTTCCTTAATCTGAGTGTACTCTGAACAAAGTTAATTACAGCTAAACAAATCGCTTCAGAATGTAGCCGTTGTTACAAAAAAACCAGAAGTGCTCAACTGAATTGACTGATAGTTAAAGTGATAGGTATCAGGATCAAGTAGCTCCTCCTTGGCGCTACTTAAATTTACAAAAACATTAAATGAAGCGTCTACTGATCAGAATAACAGTCAAAAGGGCAAACCATAATCCAGGCTCAGGGAAAGAAACTAAAGAATGGACAGTATCAAGCCGAAAGTGAGTCAAAAAAATACACTATTCATAACTGTTGAACGCGCTGAGGGGCATAACTCATGAGATACAGGTGAAAATGTGGCCAAATGGGAAAAAAGTACACTAATAAAAGGACATTCACACATTGACTGCTACCCTGCATGTTCCAAGCTCCATAATATTGCCACAGCAACAACCTAACTGTATTTGAGTCCATATTTGAGGAATCCCACACTCACAGTTGCTATTCAGTGCAATTCTACCGCACTACATCTTCGGATCTGGGGAAATACCTTAGGGCCTGGTTCACAAAGGTGAACTTACACTTCAGTGTATGTTTACATTTGTTTTGGAATTCACAAAACTGCATTTCAATAGTAAGTTTACGAGTGAGGAGGCTCCACAGTAGGGTAGGAGAACTCAGTACATAAAAAGTTACCACATGCTTATATTTTTATGTGCGGAGTTCTCCTCCCTGACTGTGGAATGTCCACACTCATAACCTTACTATTAAAATGCAGTTTTGTGAATTCCAAACAAATGCAAACCTACACTAAAAGTGTAAGCTTACCTTTGTGTGAATCAGGTACCAAGTTTGTGACATCTACACATTGTATTGCAAAGTATAGTGGCGTTTATGTAGTGCTTTTTAGGTCTCGCCTGACGTTAGCAGCGTGCATGCGCTGCCCTCGCCATGCGAGAGCTTCTTGGAATTAATACGGTTCCAGGAGTTCGCTTTGTGCTCCGCCCGTGTTTTCCATTGGTAAGCGTCATTTTGCGTCACCAATTATGCTAAACGGGGTGTTATGATTGTCCCAGAGGGTTTTTAGTCCCTCCTGGTTACCACCCTGTCCACTTTTTTCCCCGCCCACGTGGACTGGATCTTTTACGGGTGGCATGACACAGTCTCCTTCATTAGCCAACTCGCACTATTTCTTTTCACAATGCCGACAGCTTTTTGGAAAATGCGCCTCAGGCGGCCTCTCTACCTCGTCTTCAGACCCCAGGTGGTGCCGCCGATGCATGTCTGTGTCGACCCCCTACCCACCCCCACCCGCTCTATGTGTCGTACCCCCACCGCCACCCACCCGTCGCTCCTTGTTCTCGCCTGGGAAAATGTAAAAGTGTGTGCATGCACAGCAGCCTCCGGGACGTGCTGCTGGAGATATCGGGTTAGTGGCAGCTGTGGGCGCTCTCTGCCAACCCCTGTCTTGGACATCCTTTACTCTTCTAAAACCGCTTTTATAATTTCCCATTCTCCTCTGTTTCCCAGGCTTCTTTGTTTAAGGAATACACCGCTCCGAGATAGCTCGGGGGTTGAGCGCGCACGGCATGCATCAGCGTGGACTTGCAGGCATGGATACCAGCTTTTAACCTGCCAGTAACTCATGCCTGGTCTATTTATCTCATTCATCTGGATCACACTGTCCGTGACAACTGTGCGGCTGTGCTGGGTTCAGAGTTGCCATGGGGGTGGTCGTCGCATGGTTTGGAGATATAAGGGCGTTCGGGTCGGCTGCAGTGGGTGCGGCCATTATTCCGTCCCAATTTATCACGGTGGCTCCGAACGTTGCTTTGCCCAGGGCAATATCTCGGAGCAAGTTTGTTATAAGTGGAGAGAAACAGTGGAGCTGGGGTTAGGCAGTAACGGGTGCCGGTGGCGAACGGCCCTTAGTGGGTATTTGTGCACGCTGACGCCAGTGATTTGGCTTATTTGGACGAAGGCGGGATGTTAGTCGTAGCCGTGAGTGGCTGCCTTGTTTCGCAGGCAACTCCCTGAGGCGAAAAGCTGCTCCCTCGAATGACCAGAGCCCCGGTGGCAAGGCAGAGGTGTTCCTTTGTCCTCCGGTGCTAATGTGCTCCACGACAGGTAACTTCAGTTATGTGACAGTCGCCCTTCTCGTGATTCTTATACCTTTGTTAACCTTGACATTGGGTCATTTGCACCATAAGTGTCTTGGGTGTATATGCAAACTGTGATATACCTGTTTTTGGAATTGCTTCTGACTGAGGGTTATCTTGTTCATACTCACGTGGTGGGATCATTGACCTCAAAGTACTCACATGCAGTGTAGTTTATCAGGAATCTTCTATGCACACAAGAGTCCAGTCTAGGGTGCAATTTTGTATGTAGGAGTTTCCTTCACCCTACCCGCACTTGTACATTTTCACCTAGGTGCACTAACGTGGGTACAATCATTACAGATTTAATGGCAAAGGGACCTACACTGCCATGTGTCTAATCATTTTGGGTGACAAAAATTATCATCCGCGCAGTCTCTCTTCCCCTGCCTCTCCCATTTGCTCCAGTAGACAGTCAAATAAATTGCATGCTCTTTTACAAATAATTGTTCGACATTTTAAATAAGGCTTAAGTATAATGCATCTATTAAGTGAGGATGACGATGCTCTGAGCAGTGCACTTTTGCAAAACCGGAATTACTTGTTCATGCAGTGGCCCATTTTTCTGAGTCATCTATTGAAATATCGTTTACTGTGATCCTCGACTGGATGGATGTTTTTAAACGTCCTCAGCATTCCTAATCAGCCACGTTTGGTGTCCCAACCATAACTTGGTCTTCTTTGGTTTTATTGCTGATGAATCCTGTGCCATTTGCGCTCTCTGTGGGATGTTGGCCAATTTTTGTGGTCAGTATTTTGTGCCAATGTATAATATGCTTCTATGAGACAAGTTCCTTTTATCTTTTAAACATGTATATTTTCGCTGCTATTGATGGACGTAAAAAGACATCATTGTAGATGCTGTTGCCCACATGCTGTCAAAAATGTATTTTTAAAATTACCACATCGTTTTTCTGATAGCACTTAGTCAGTTAATCCCTAGAGTTGTATACACTTAAATGTCTAGTGTACGCCTGGCCAAAGCATTGGAAGCAAAGTTAACTCGTTTAGTCACTTCACATTTGTTTTCCAAAAGAGTACTGGTTTACAAAGGCAGAGTTATATATTTTTGCTTGATCTTAACAAAGTGATAGTATCCATTGTTACATTTGTCAATAGACAGCTTAGCTCAAATATTATTGTTAAATCCCACCCTCCCAAATGGATGATTGCTTATAGTATGATCTTTTATAATAGAACACGGGTATCTAGTGCATCTTGCAAGACAATCTTTTAAGCAGTGTAGTCAGAACCACCCAAGTGGTCAACATTGTTCACATTGACACCATGCATCTGGTGTGTCACGCAGTTTGGTGCCTACTTTCCCTCCATGTGAAAGAACAGTAGATGTTTCAGCACCCAGGCTAATGTGCTGCATAGCTAAATACATATAAGGTTCCAAAGGCGAGACCGATTGCATTGCAAATGCTTGTTTATCCCTACGAGTACCCCACTGCATCGTCAGGAGTGTGTGGTTGGCAGAATGAGTTTATTTGTTTTGTACTTAAGTTACCAGACAGCTTTCCTTAGCTTCTCTTGCATGTAGTGCCTGGCAGTGTCATGGAGGAGGAGGTGTGAGAGATAAGCACACTAAACTAAAACATATAAGCACCGACCTAGCCAGAGGGACACCAGGGAGATGCTGAATGGACAAGGATGGCAGCTGGTGGCATGAGCAGCAGCCAGCCACTGTTTTCTATTGGGAGGGATACTGCCTACTACGCACAAATACACCTCATAAGCAAGTAAAGAAGTGTGAAAGGAATCAAGGTTGGAAACCTAAGGAGAAAATACATTTTTAAACTAAAAACACAGAATGGCGTATATCATGTATACAGATATGAGAGTAATGTGCTGTTTATTAGCACTGTTTGAGGGCGTTACATCATAGCCCACTTGAGGTCTCTTCTTGAGTCAAGACCTCGCCACACACTTTAAGTCTGTAATAAAGAGCATATTACACTCTATGCACCTGCATACTTATTACGTATTAGATAAATGATGGATACCCGCATGCAACCATTGTAGAACTTGCCCATACAATGACGTAAGGAACCAAATATCATTCAAAACAGGTCATTGAGGGGAAATAATGATATGACTGGCTCGGCAGTGTGTAAGGTACCACGGGATTTTTCTATGCATAGCATGGGAGACACTTGTAATGAAGGGTTCTGCCGCGGTTTGCCACTTCACTGTACAAAGCTCGCACTTTGCTCATCTTAGTATCAGGGATTTGCATAAATCTCGATGGAAGCAAATCCAAACACGACAAAGCTCTAGGAATTCCGATCGAGCCAATCACAGCGTGAGCACATAGGCGCGCGGCTCCTGGAATCACAGAACCAATGCTGCCGGGGGGAGCAGTGCATCGCGGCCTGCTCGGAAGATGCTCTCGGTAGATCACACACTCCAGCGAAGGGCTCCACCCCCAGAGTGAAATGCTGCCCTATTTATAGAACGCTTTCTCTGTTGCCAAAGGAAGGGCATAGCCAGAGACGTTATAAGCAAAGTGGACAATTACCCAGTGCTCCCACCCTCCAAGAGCGCCGCCCCCCCCCCCCCCCCATAGAGTGGCCAGAGCTTTTCAGAAATCCTGCCATAGAATTATTGTGCAGGAAAACAGATTTATTTACAGCCTGGAAGCTGGGTAATGCCCGCCTGCCCAACTGTACCCTCACACACTAAGGCAGTTTGGCAGCAATACATTAAAATGAATCTTTCTGTTTCTCTCAATCTACTTCACCTCACCTCACTCCTATCACCTCTTCTACCTCACCCCTCTCTCATCCCATCATCGTTGCCAAATTGTAGTGAAACGCCACACAAATTCAGGTACTTTCCAAGGCTTTATTCATCTTCCATCACAAGAGTGAAGCTCCTTCGCCTGCTCAGATCTCCAACTGTCCAGAATCAACTGTTGCCCGGCTCTGATCAAACATACGACCTGCACGTTCCATCAGTGTCACGCGATGTCGAGGACACAGGCTTAAAATAGAAGAAAGCGTGACATATGTATGTATGTATGTATGTATACATATATATATATATATATATATATATGGAAACACGGTCCTAACTATAACTATCTACTGGCGACCGCCAGTAGATAATATACATGTATATATATATATATTCACTGAAAAAACTTTGAGAAGTCATCAGTGATGTCATCAGTGATGTCACTGACCATGTCATGAGTGATGTAATATATGACGTCATCAGCAGTGCATTGCGGGGGCGCGAGTTATAGTTAGCTGAACTAACTATAACAGGGGAATTTCTAGGGTTTTGTACGAGGGAAAAGTCCAGCTAACTATAACGCCCCTGAAACCTATGGTTTTTTCAGTGAATTTCTAAGGTTTTTTAAATGCCAATTCCTAACTATAACGCCCCTGAAACCTATGGTTTTTTCAGTGAATTTCAAAGATTTTTTAAATGCGAATTCCTAACTATATCAGTCCTGAAACCTATGGTTTTGTCAGTGAATTTCAAAGGTTTTGTAAATGACAATTTTTAATGTATTAATTGTTATACTGATTTTTTTGATACTGATTTACTACATTTTTAAAACTATTTAATTTTAGATATATTTTTTTTAATTACATTATAATTACATTATACATTACAAAATATACTTTCTCAGAATGAATTACTTTAGTTTAAATACTTGGCAAATAGGCAACAGACTTTTAAGTACAGTAGTTACAGTTGCTGCAATGAGCAACACAATTTCAAACACAAAGCAACATTGAGATCAATGTGAATTTCTAATTAAATGCAATTAGTTATTTTATGGATTACTTTTCTAACCACAGGACTGAATCCTAGATTCAGTCCTTGGACATCTCCTGTAAACAATTGAGTAAAAGCGCTTTGGTTACAGTAGTAATTTCTAAGGAATATTATTGTATTTTAAAAGTTGACACTTAGAAACTTTTTCCCATAGAATCACCAATTTTATCCTATGGCAGAAAATTCACTTAGTAGGTAAGTAGTGTTATCGTTACTTTTTCTTACTCAGTGGTGGATCCTGGATCCAGCACTGGCCAACCTCCTGTAAACAGTTGAAAGAATGTGTTTAAGTCATACAGACGATTTTTTAGGAATATTTTTAGTTTGTGAAAATAGACACTTAAAAACTTTTCTGGTGAAAACCACACAATGGATTCCTATGTAAGGAAATACAAGTTACTGGTAAGTATGCTTAGAATTACTTTTCAGGGTCAGTGCTGGGCTAAAAGATGCAGCCCTGGGTTCTCTCCTGATAACAGGTGAGTAAATCGGAATTCGTACTTTGGCTGATTTTAGAGGAATATTAGTACATTTCAAAAATGGACACAGAACATTTTCTGGTGAAAACCACACAATGGATTCCTATGGAAGGAAATACAAGTTACTGGTAAGTACGCTTATAACTACTTTTCAGGGTCAGTGCTGGGCTTAAAGATGCAGCCCTGGGTTCTCTCCTGATAACAGGTGAGTAAATCGAAATTCGTAGTTCGGCTGATTTTAGAGGAATATTTGTACGTTTCAAAATTGGACACTTAGAAACTTTTCTGCTGAAAACCACACAATGGATTCCTATGGAAGGAAACACAAGTTACTGGTAAGTATGCTTAGAATTACTTTTCTGGGTCAGTGCTGGGCTAAAAGATGCAGCCCTGGGTTCTCTCCTGATAACAAGTGAGTAAATCGGAATTCGTAGTTCGGCTGATTTCACAGGAATATTTGTACAATGGTGAAGGAATGGGGCGGGGCCTCAGGTGACGTGTGCAAACACGCCCTGTGGCGCGTTTTAAGTTGGGGAATTAATTCCTCTTCAATCCTGAGGTCCCCTGGGGGCCAACTAGCCCACCAGGTACCTCCAGTATGCGCCAGGGAGCTGCATTGCAGAGAGGTGTTCAGAGGCCACGCCCCTTATTACAACACTCTGCAACGCAGCTCCGTGGCGCTTACTGGAGGTACCTGGTGGGCTAGTTGGTCCCCAGGGACCCTCAGGATTTAAGAGGAATTAATTTCCCAACTTAAAACGTGCCACAGGTCGTGTTTGCACACACATCACCTCAGGCCCCGCCCCCTACCTTCACCGCTGTGCAAACGCACCCCGTGGGATGTTTTAAGTTGGGGTATTAAGTCTCCTTGAATCCTGAGCTTCCCTGGCGGCCAACTAGCCCACCAGGTACCTCCAGTATGCACCAGGGAGCTGCATTGCAGAGAGGTGTTAAGAGGCCACACCCCTTTTTACAACACTCTGCAACGCAGCTCAGTGGCGCTTAGTGGAGGTACCTGGTGGGCTAGTTGTCCCCTAGGGGACCTCTGGATTGAAGAGGAATGAATTCCCCACCTAAAAAGCGCCACAGGGCGTGTTTGCACAGTATCACCTCAGGCCCCGCCCCCTACCTTAACCACCGTGCAAACGCGCCCTGTGGCGCGTTTTAAGTTGGGAGATTAACTCCCCATGAATCCTGAGGTCCCCTGGGGTCCAACTAGCCCACCAGGTACCTCCATTAAGTGCCACAGAGCTGCGTTGCAGAGAGGTGTAAAAAGGGGCGTGGCCTCAGAACACCTCTTTGCAACGCAGCCCCCTGGTGCATACTGGAGGTTCCTGGTGGGCTAGTTGGCCCTCAGGGACCCCCAGTAACATGCTGCTCCCCATGTGGAAAAGCAATCAGCTTTACTATTTGGAAGAGAGAGCAGGTTTCCTGCTCTCTCTTCCAAATAGCAAAGCAGTTTGCAATGACAGGGTGGTAGCCACGAGGCTCCCGCCCTGTCATTGCAAATGGCAGTGTCCCGGGGGTGGGCACCCCGGGACACTGCAGGAGCCGGCCCTGGGGGGTGGCGGTCCCCAGGGCCATCAAGGGCTCCAGGAGGGGGGCTGTGCGGCCCCCCTCCCACCTCTTTCAATGGCCCGGGGGGTGGTGGTCCCCGGGGCTGGGGGGTCCCTCACGGACCCCCCATTTTACATATTCAGAGCCCCGGGGAGGTGGCGGTCCCCGGGGCGTGTGGGGGGGCTTGAGCCCCCCCACACAGGGTATATATTTTTTTTAAAAGCCCCGGGGGGGTGGTCCGCGGGGGGCCGTGAGCCCCCCATTCATTTTAATTAAGCCCTGGGGGTGGCGGTCCCCGGGCTGTGGGGGCCTGAGAGCCCCCCAACAAAGAAATTGAAGCCCCAGGGGCTGGTGGTCCCCGGCGCTGGGGGGGGGCTGAGAGCCCCCCCACGTATTCTACAAAAGCCCCGGGGGTGGTGGTCCCCGGGGCTGGGGGGCCCCTCTGGGCCCCCCATTATAATACCATATTGCCCCCGGGACTTGGCCCCCCCGGGGTCTAAATCAAAACGAAGCGCGGGAGACCGCGCTTTGTTTTTTTTTTCGTTAGCGGGATCCTGCGATTTAAAAAAAATATGTATATATATTTTTTTGCCCTTGGGGGTTCTTGTGGGACCCCCTGAGCAGGCCTAGGGGTCAAGGTGTTTCTACCCTGCCCCCTTGTCGCGTTTTGCGCCTTTTTTTTTTTTTCTTGTGCCTCGGTTCTACCGAGGCACAAGATGGCTGCCAACACTTCCTGATTCAGAGTGTTGGCAGCCACTTAGCATTCCGCTCGTGCTCGGGAGGATTCGGGGAGGGTGCGGGGAGGGTGCGCGGATCCTCCCCGGCCATAGATATCACTAACTTTTTTACCCTAATTTTCTCAGGAACTACTGAACGGATTTACACCATTTAAGCAAAAGGCACGAGTCTGAACTGAGGACTACCTCTTTGCCAAATTTGGTGTAATTCCGTTCAGCAGTTCGGCCTGTAGCTGCGACAACAGATCCTATGGGAAATTTTTCTCGGCCCCCGCTTGACGAATCACCAGGAAACTTTCAGGGTAGGAGCGGAGCGGAGCTGGCCAAAAGTTTGGAAAATTTCGCGAAGATTCGTCAATCGCCGCCAGACTTATTGGGAATAGAATGTTGCGGATTTCCTATGGAAAATAGGTCCTAACTATAACTATCTACTGGCGACTGCCAGTAGATAATATATATATATATATATATATATATATATATATATATATATATATAAAACAACACTATGTCTACATTTTTCATCTCTTTACACTTACTTATGTCTAGCCCACGTCTCTCCCAATGCAACTCTCTACCTTATCTCTCGACATCTTTCGCAACCTCTTCTCTCCCTAATGTTTTTAATGACAACCTCTACCTTTCCACCACCCCTCTACATTAACTCTCTTTCTACCTCACACCACACACTGCTCTGTTTACATCTCACCTCCCTGTACCTCTTCTCATACACTTTTCTCAAACTCGTACCCCTTATGTCACCTTTCAATTGCTCTCTCTTTGCCTCTATACCCAAACTCTCTATCTCACTCGTGTCATTTCTTGCTCTTCCTCACATCTTTCTTACTACCTGCTCTCTCTCTGTCCCACTTCGCTCTCACTATCTAATCTCTCAGTTTCCCAATAATATTATATATCTGGCAATCAAAGAGAAAATTTCAAATGCAATGTGTCAACATTTTTTTTAAAAACATATCTTTATTAACATTTATAGTTTTTGTTTCCACAATTACACTGCAAAACATTTGCACCATCAAAACGTCAATATAGGTCTCAATTATTATACTAGGCAGGGTAATATACAATTCAATTGTAATCCTGGGGTAGGACGCATCAGTATTGAACCCATATTGGAGCCCGTGACTGCTCGTCCTTGCGCGCAACTAGCTCGCCGCCCCATTAAATGACTAACTTGGTCCCTGCCTTACTCTACTTCCCCACCCTGCCTTGGTGGGCAACTCCAACTCCTTACCCGGATCGGGCAGTGTCCACAGCGATTGTACACACAACCAATTAGGCTTAAACATATAATCCAATAACATGAAACACAAACCAAAAAGATCAAACAAATAATAAGGAACCAAGGAAACACTGCATGCTAAGAGGGGACAAGAGTGCAATTGTATTGAGTGGTGTAGTCATGAGATTCAATAGTTATGCAGTGTATGCCGTACCTCACTTGTGTCGTCCTGGAGGGGGGAGGGGGAAGGGAAAAGGAAGGAGGGAGGGAGGAGGGGTGTAACCCCCACCCTGCTAGCCCCAGCCCCAGACCCACCACCCACACTCACTCAACACCAGTGTCATCTATCCATTCTCCCAGGAGGGGGAGCTATGTGCCGTCAAAGTCACTCTAGCTTGACCCACCCGTGCAAACAAGTATGAATCATTTGCTAACACTAACTCCCTCCCTACCGGTACTGCGTGCTTGCCCCGGGTTCTCCCAGTTCGCCAGCACTTCTTTCCATAAATCGTCAATCAGCCTTCTCCGGATGCCCCTAGCCTCCTCCCAGCCCAAGGCTCTAGCCTCTGCTGCTGCCCAACTAATAACCTCACTGTTCTAGCTAGCCACCTGCGGTCCCATAGGACATTTCCATACCAGCGCAATCCTCCTCTTAGCTAAGCCCAAAGCCAGGTCTATAAATCGATTCCCTACTTTCCACTTAGGAGGACGCGGGAAGAGCCCCAACAAACAGGCCTTTATGGACAGCGCCAGGTCCCTCCCCAATGCATCCTTAATCTTAGCCAGGCCTCCCCCCAAAACAAACATACTACTCCACAACTTCATGTCATATGTATGAAGCCAGCATTCACACAAACACATCTCGGGCATTTCCGCATATCACCACCGTATTTAACATTTAATCTATAAGGCGTCATATATAAAATGTGTATATAGTTAAATTGCGTATATTTGAGTCTAGTGTTCCTCGAGATTTTCATGTGAGAGCTCAATAACTTACCCCATTCACCATCCGTAAATTCCCTTTCTATCGCTCTTTCCTATTTACTCCGAAGACCCGTCATGAGGCCTGTGGCTGAGGTAACCAATGCTTCATGGTGCCATCGCACTTGGTGCCCCTCCATACCCAATGTTTTCAATGCATGCATTACTGGGGGGGTCACAGGCTCATCCCGCCCCCACCCCATAACTGTCCAAAGGTACGAACCAGCGCTTCATATTGCAGGAACCGGCTGGGGAGAGGCCATAGGCATCCAGTAGGTCTGCAAAAGGGACCAGGGAGTCATCCTCATACCAATAGCCCACTGAGTCTAAACCTGCCTCCGTCCATGCCTGCAGCTGTTCCGCCGTGAACACTGTCAGCGGGTCCCCATGGAATTGCCCGACCAAGGGAAGTGTGGGAGTATACCACGGGGCCCCACCCAGCCAACGCACGCAACGTTTCCATGTTTGTATGGCTGTAAGCTGCAACACCGACTTGTTGCCGGTTGCAACATTTTGGCCACAAAAGAGCCGGATCACCATCTGGTTCTATTAGCCAGGTCCCCTCCGCATTCACAACCTCCATCCTCTGCGCTAACCATTGCAGCTCGGCGGCCAGCATATACAGTTCCAAATCTGGCACCCCCAAACCTCCTTGCTCCATCAGGCATTGTAACGTCTGCAACGAAACCCGGCGTCTATCATTCCCCCAGATCAAGTCCCTCATCAGGGCATTCAGAGGACTGAACCATCCCCGAGGCATCAGGGTCGGCAAATTACCAAAAAGTACAGCAACCTCAGCAGCATGACCATCTTTAGTAAAGAGACTCTCGCCATAACAGGCAGCTGGAGAGTGGGCCAGAAGTGCACGCAAGCCCGAAGAGACCACAGTGCCCGGTCCAAGTTCCCACCTCTCAGGTCTTCTAGAGAATGAAATACATGAATCCCAAGATATTTGAATGTGCGGGATGCCCCATTGATGTCAGCTGGGAGACACGCTGGCCGGGGTGTCGGACCCTCTAAAGGAAACAGGTAGGTCTTTTTCTTATTAACCTTCGAGCCTGACAGCGCCTCAAAGCGCTCCAGGAGTGTAAGCGCCGTTGCTGTACCAGGCCCTGCCGCCTGCAGGTATACCAACAGATCGTCAGCATACAATGAAATCATATGTATCCGCCCGTCCAATGTAATACCCAGCCCTGTACCACCCTGCCGAATCAACTCTGCAAGGGGTTCGATCGCCAGTGCAAACAACAGAGGTGAAAGAGGGCACCCCTTTTGAGTACCACGCTGTATGGGATACTGAGAGTATACTGTTTTTCCGATCTTGACCCGTGCAGTTGGTGAAGCATATAACAGTTGAACCCATTTCACCCACCAATCTCCAAGGCCCAGCCGCAGCATAGTCTTAAAAAGATACTCCCATCCAACCGTGTCGAAGGCCTTCTCCAGGTCCACTGACAGCACCGCTGCCAAGGCCAGGGATCTTATTTGCTCATGAAACAGAACATAATACAGCCAGTGCAAGTTATAGGAGGGGTTACGGGAAGGGATAAAGCCGTTCTGATCTGTATGGATAATGGAGTGCATATGGTGGAGCAACCGGACCACCAGTATTTTTCTGAGGAGCCTGAAATCGAGATTAAGCATTGAGAGTGGTCTGAACTCTGTCACTGGAGTTTTAGCTTACTTAGACTTGGGGAGAGGTATCACCAACGCAGTCTGGGTCGAGTCAGGGAGGGCACCCCGGTGCAAAGACTCTGCATATAGGGTCACCAGTCTGGGGGCCAATTGATCAATGTAGGCCATGTAAAACTCCACCGGAAGTCCCTCCGGACCTGGTGTCCTCCCCTCTGCCATGGTCGCGATAGCTGTCCTAACCTCATGTAAAGTCACTGGGCTCCCCAGGTCCTCCTGCACCTGCTCGTCCAGAGTCTTCAATGGCAGTGCCTCCAGAAATTCTCGAATGCCTGAATGAGGGACCGGACCGAGGATAGAATATAACTTCTCGTAGAAGGTTCTAAACTGGATGTTAACGGCATCTGGGTCGTGAAGCAACACACCGGCGTCTGTCTGAACCTGCGTGATCGGTGCTCCCCTGCTTTAGGGCCTAATTAACCACGCTAAGAGTCGTCCGGCGCTCCCCTCCTCCCTCTGCACCCTGTCAAGATACTCACGGTAGCTGTGGCACCTCAATCTTCCTAACGCCTCGCTCTAGCTGGTGTGAGCCTCCTGCAGGCACTCAGCAGCAGTAGCCTACAACCCCTGAACATTGTCCGGCCGCCGAATTCGAGATTCCATATCTAACAATTCTTACTTAATTTCCTGCTGCACACCGATTGATTGCCTCAGCCAGTAGCCATGCACCACCACCTTAAATGCCTCCCATTCCACCAAGACGGAGGCCGCCGACCCGGTATTAACCGAGAAATACGTCTCAACAAGGAACTTCAAAAGAGTCCCGGAAGGGCGCGTCCTCCAACGCCAGCGGGTTCAGTCTCCACAGTGGAATCGGGGGCCGCCTCCCAAGGGGCTGATATGTCAGCAACAGGGGACTATGATCTGATAGGGTCCTAGCCAGGTTCTCCGTGAGTGTGACAGAGGTACTGAAGCCTGGTGTGCACAAGAAGGTGTCCAACCTAGTGTGGACCTGATGCATGGGGGAGAAATACGGGAATTCCCTGTCCGTTGCATGTTGTAGCCTCCAAACATCCTCCAGGCCCCAGTGACTAATCCAGTTCAGAAACCCTACTGCAACCCGGTGCGTCGGAGACCCCATCAGTTGTGGGTGGGATCTGTCTGCCCCAGTATCCGCCACACAGTTAAAATCACCACCAATGACAGTGTGTCCCCCCACATAGTCAACTAACTGAGCCGAAAGCGAGGCGAGGAATACCAACTGTTCTACATTTGGCACATATACACTCCCAGCCAACCTCCCTGTCACCAGAACATACCTGCCTTCACTGTCTACCTTAGTGCGGGTGTGTTCAAAGGGGAGCCCAGGCCTCACCCATATTATTACTCCTCTAGGAAAAGCAGAGTAAGTGGTGGCATAAATTCGACCTCTCCATCTCCTGCGCAAGTTAGCCACCTCACCCCCCGTCAAATGAGTGTCCTGCAAAAGAGCCACATGCACATCCCTCCTTTTAAGTGCTCATACATTTTATAGTGTTTGGCCATGACCCCATTCCTCGTATGTTCCAGGTAATGAATTTGAATGAAGTATGTATTGGTTAGAATGGTCTTGCACCCCCCCCACCCACCCAACTGCACCCCCCCCACCCACCCAACTGCACCCCCAATTATCAACACTCCAGTCTTTGCACTCCCACCCCCTCCACATGCAGAGAACAGAAAACAAAAACAAATGTCCTGAACAGGACAACTCCCTGACCCCAGGACAGTCTAGCAACAGCCATCCGCCCAAACCCTAGACAAAACAGCATCAATAAGAGAAGGCCCAAAGCTGCAAAGCTAGGACATAAGGGGAGCGTGGCAGTCACCTCATGCGCACAACAAACGCACCAGTAATCACCCAGGATGCACAAGCCGTGATAGGCCAGTCCAGCCCACACCCAGGAGCGCACCCGACCACTTTCACCACCCACATCAAGGCCCCATGCATTGGAAGCAGGCACAGGAACATGAAATGGGGGGTGGGAGGGGGGGGCGGGGTAGAGGCAGTACAAGAAAGGAGGAGGGTGCAAGAGAAGCCAAATGGTAACCTGGAACAGTGTCAAACTGTTTAGATAATATCATCAGCTGTGTTCGGAGTCACAACTGGTAGCTTAATACTGTCACTGTGGGATGCATCAGAGTCCAATTCATCAGTCCCTTTCTTCGAACCTGTGCCTCTGTCCGATGAAGATCGCCGACCCAGCATCATAACTGCCACCGCCTGTAATGCCTCCGCTCTTTCCTTTCCAGTCTGTGATCTAATCGGTTTCTTCAAGCGCCCCCGCCGCTGACGTCTCCGCAACTTCTTCCCGGGCTCCCTGAGAGTGTTCCGGGCCGGCCTTCTGTCTTATAGGCTTCCGGACATTCCCAAGCAGCCTTAGGGTCCTCACAAAAGTGTGTCTTCCCGTCCAGCACCATTCGCAGTCGGGCCGGGAACATCAAGGAGTATTGGATCTCTTCGTCGCGCAGAGCCCTTTTGACCTCTAGGAAGGAGGTGCGGCGTCTCTGAACCTCCAATGTGTAGGCGGGGAACAAGGACACTTGGCTCTTATCGACCACATATGGTCTCTCCGTGTGCGCTTTCTGCAATTGCACATCTCAGTCCTTGAAGTGGAGCAGTCTGGCCACCACAGGGCGCGGGGGCCTCCCTGGGGCCGGCGGCCTAGCTGAGATGCGGTGCACCCTTTCCAAGGTGTAAAACTGTGACAGGCCCTCCGGTGCAACCACCTCTTGGAGCCATCCCTCCAGGTATTGGATCATGTCGTTACCTTCCACCGCTTCCGGCAAACCCAGGACTCTCACATTATTCCTTCGGTTCCACCATTCTGCATCCTCTGCCCTCTGCTCCAGAACAGCAACTCGGTTGGACAATTCCCCCCACCTGATTAGACAAGGACTGGTGCGCCGGGGAAATGATTGTCAGGGAGGATTCAGTCGGCTTGACCCTGTCTGCCAGCTTTGCATGCTCCGTCCTTAATAGACCCACTGCCACGGTGCTGATGTCTTGGTCGCCTTGGTATCAGCAATGGCTGCGGGTATTTTAGCCTGTTGCTGTTGGACAGGGACTTCCGAAGGCTCACCTTCCGACTCCTTGTGCACCAGGTCAGATGTCGTATCATCGTGGTCTGGGGGAGGCCCCATCTGCTTTCCTCTAGGCTTCCCCATCGCCAGCAGGGTGGAATACCCAACAGAGAATCTGGTCCACCCTTCTCTAGGCGGTCGGGGGCAGCCGCCAGGATGCCAGCCACCCACAACTCCAGTGCAGAGACACAAAATTCCTACAATGTGGATGCCTTGTCCCTGTACCCTGCACCATACTGAAGCACCCCACGCTGTTGAGAGCGCCTCTGAAACTTCTGGCTCATTGCTCTCGCAACTTACTCCTTTTTCCTGCCCTCGTGGTGTCCAGGACAGGGCCTTGGGACCAGGTTCCCCAAAGTTTGTCACAATCAGGTGGCAGAGAGAATGAGGCCACACAGTAATACTGCACCCTGCCGCGTCGCCCCGCCAGAGCCTTGGTCCGCAGAATCAGCCAGCCAGGAAATTGGAGGCTAAAATTTCAGTTGGTATCTTCAGGCTGATCTGTGGAAGCAGTGCTAGTCAAATCAAATCAAATAGTGCTTGTAAAGCAAGCAGCTACCCTATAGAGTGTCCCAGCACCCCAGGTACAATAGACCCCTGGCCTTGCCACTTGAGGGACAAAATATAAAAGGCATCATTAAAAAGCCAGTTTTTCAGGCCACGTTTAAAAGAGCCCACCTCCCTGGTCGTACGAAGATGCAAGGGAATTCCAGCTAGCAGCAGCTAGGGCTGAGAAGGAAGTGCCTTCCCATCTCTTCCACTCCGCCTTAACCACAACAGCCAGCAGTGCATCAACCAAACGAAGGGCTCTGGAAGGATGCTAATGGGAGAGTCCCTTGGATAGATATTTAAGGCTTATACCATAGAACGCTCTATGGGCAAGCACCAGCCCCTTAAACTTCACTCTCACCCATATGGCAAGTGCATCATACAGAGTATAATATGAAAGATGTGTGGCCTTAGTTGAATTTAGAAAAGCTCCAACCTTCCCATTAAAATCAAAATTTCGTTTTTTTTTATAATTGTGAATTAAATAAATTATTTCAGCATTTGTGTATTTGTTTGAAGAATGCTTGTTTATACATTTTTCAGAATTTTTTTTGAGGTTCAAATCATTGAAATTGCTTATGTCTGATTAACTTGCCTCCAGTTAGGTCTCAGTGGGGGACCCTGAATTCCAATAATGATTCAGTGGGTGTCCCCGGATTCCAGTGATGATTAAGTGGAGGAAAATGTTAAGAACCACTTTTTTAGATTATGGAGGGCGGACTGCTTGTCTGTGGCCAGTAGACCTGTGATGGGAGGAAGCCAACGAAGACTTTCCCATAGCAGAGCCAGTTGAGTTTCCTTCTTGGGAAACTTGTTGGCTCCCTCCCCTATAAAGGAGGTAGGGAAACTACAAGTTAGTCGGGTTGGGAGAATTGCTGATTTATAGGAAAGATGCCCCAAAGTCCTCCTTTTCCTTTTCCTGTGTAGATTTGCGCTAGTCGATGAGCTCACATCAAACTCACTTCTGCGGCTGTCACCCGGGCACTGGATTTTCCCTCCCTCCTCCCAGGGTCCCTATTGTGGGATACTTGGATTAGGGCAAATCTACACCAGATCACGCAATTGAGCTCTGACTGGCTAGTGGGAATCCCCTACTCTCATCGGGGACCCGATGTGAAAGGATCACTTGTTGAGATAGACGGGACTCCACCATCGTGCTGATACGACCCATAATCTATTTAATCCACCTTTCTACTATCAGCGCTACTTAGGATATCCGCCTACTGCGCCTCTGACAATTGTGGTTACCAATATGATAATGTATATAGAGTATCAACAGGCTATCACTCACGCATAAATTCTTGTGTCCTGATGATGATCTCTCAAATTTAGTCGTGATCAAACGTCGTCGACTTCTGTATCTTGACTCCAATTTGACTCATTTTAATTTCTGTGGAGCATAAGATGCCTTTTCTATTGTGACTGACTTATTGATAAAATCACTATGTATATAAATGCCTGAGGTCTGGAAATATGTTGACTTCCAACACTTCGCCCACGTAATTTTTATATATTCTTGATTTACGGTTCAAAATCATTTTGTATTTAATACATGAACTGAGTTTCCATTTGGAGAATTTCAATACAGGTCTTATTGTAGCTCTGTGTACCATTGTCCATTACCCTTTTGAAGGGATCAATGTAGTTTGTAATGTTATTATCTTAAGTGTCATCTTTATTTTGCCAATTTCTGAAAAAACATGTTGTATGAGAAGAGCGATTTATTACAACTTGGCTCTATGAAGCATTACCCAAACCACAATTAACCTGCCTGTGATTTGTGTGGGTGTATTCGATGGACCACAGTGGTATGTGTTGTTAGTCTACACGTTTGACATGGCTATTGAGAAGGATAGACTGAATTGCTCTGAGCTAGAATGAGATGCCAGTGCCATGGCAACAAACACGATTTCTTCTAAACTTAACCAATCGGTGTGTCATTGATTACTAGTGTAACCTCTAAGAAACCAATCACAACGAGTACCCTGATGCTTGCTCTGCCATTTTTAGGAACACTCTCTCACATTTGTGAAGCTGATACACCATTTACTCAGGAACCTTATGAATCTGCAGAAAAGTGCCGCTAACCCAATTTATGAGAGTTACATCCACAATCCAAAGATGATTTTGTATGGAACCAAGTGGATAGAGAGTAAGTGTGTAACCATGGGTGATTTAAATGCGGTGAACGAGACTATGATGTTCAAAGAGGCACAAGAGACAGGCAGGGTACCCGACATCTTTGTTATAATATAAAAATATGCACAACAGCCTTTGATACCTAGGCCCAGATTCATAAAGGTTTAGCATCGGTTTAGCGTTACTTTTGTAACGCTAACCTGACGCTAAACCTATATTGGGGAGTAACAAACCAACGCTAATTGGTATTAGCACTGGTTTGTATAGAAAAGTAACGCAAAGCAGTGCGAAACCCTGCATTGTATTACTTTGCATAGAGGGGGCATTACATGGGTGGTATGTGGGCATTCCCATTCAACCACCCTGCTTTTTTATGCTAAACCCTATCAACTAACATTAGAAGACAGGGTTCATCCGCTGTAAAGCATGCATACCTTTGAAGTGTGTCTAGGCATAGAATTGTGAACAGGAAGGGTATCTTCCTGTACAGAACCTATGCTAGACTCAGGAACGCACTCTAGTACTATGGTGCTAAGGTGTGTGCCTTGCGCACAGAAGCTGAAATCAGCGCCGGTGCTAGGGAGAAGGGAGGAGAGTGCTATATCTCTGTGAATATGGCTCTCTCCTGCTCTCACCCTGTCAGGCAACGCAGCACAGCCTCTTTGGGGCTGCACTGTGTTCTTTGACAGTTTTCAGAATCAGGGCCCCAGAATGGAATAGGCCAGGCCCCTCACACATCGGGGTTGTTGAAGGCCATTTTGTATGAGCCTTTGTCCAGGGGTGCTATTATTTTATTATATTAAGTGATAAGGGATGATATGCATCAATGTAAATAAAGAAATGGTGTAATGACTGGGCCAAAGCATTGAAGTTGGTAAAGAAGGGGCCCAGAAGGGGTCCGCTAGTGCTAAATTCTGGCTACACATTTTAATATATAACAAGCATTTGCAATGCAATGGGTCTCGCATTTGTGAAAGTTAGAGCTATTGGCATTGTAAATAGCAGCTGTGTGGAAAGCGGGAGTAACACTGGCAGGCACTTCTAGGAAGTGCTCGATGTAAATAACTAGCTGCCAAGGAAGATGGCCTCCTGAGTGACAAGCTCCAGCAGCAATGGGGGAAACATTAAAAAATACGGATACAACCCCGATGTGAAAATAATGCGGATAAGAAAGGCAAAAATAAAAACTGTTGCCAACAAAAATGATCTTAGAAGCACAATGCCAGTGCAGGTAAAAGGTGGAAATATTTTAAATGCAGATGCAAGTAACATAAAAACAAGGAAACATAAAAAATGCTGCAAAACGAATGCCCAAAAATGCTGATGCTTTTAAAGCGCTTCCTATGGATTATATTGTTACAGAGAAAAAGTACATAGATAAGCACAGTAGAATAAATAGCGAGTGAACCAGAAAAAGCAAACGCCAACCTTTAGTGTTTAAAAAGCATACACGATGCTGAAGATTCCAACCTGCAGTGGGAGGAAATGGCGCGGGACCCTCCAGTTCTCGGTTTATGATGCCCTAGGAGATCGAACGTTAGGTGCATGCGAGAGCATGGGGAATAACCAGAGAAAGCAAGCACCAACACTCAGTGTCGGGAGATGGCGATGGGTACTCCCGTTTTCAGTCTATGATGCCCTGGATGATCGATCTTTAGGTGCATGCCAAAGCATGGGGAATAACCAGAGAAAGCAAGCGTCAGGCTTCAGCGTTTGCAAAGGATACGTGGCGCTGAAGGTTCCTACCTGCAGTGGTGAGGAGATGGCGAGGGACCCTCCAGTTCTTGGTGTATGATGACCTGGGAGATTGATCTTTAGCTGCATGCGAGAGCATGGGAAATAACCAGAGAAAGCAAGCGTCAGGCTTCAGTGTTTGCAAAGGATACGTGGCGCTGAAGGTTCCTACCTGCAGTGGTGAGGAGATGGCGAGGGACCCTCCAGTTCTTGGTGTATGATGACCTGGGAGATTGATCTTTAGCTGCATGCGAGAGCATGGGAAATAACCAGAGAAAGCAAGCGCCAGCCTTCAGTGTGGGGAGATTTTGAGGAATCCTCCAGTTTCCGGTTTATGATGCTGTGGGAGATCGATCGTTAGGTGCATGTAGGAGCATGGGGAATAGCCAAAGAAAGCAAGCGCTAGCCTTTAGTGTCTGCAAAGGATATGTGGCGTTGAAGATTCCTACCGGCAGTGGGGGGGAGATGGTGAGGGACCCTCCAGTTCTCAGTTTATGATACCCTGATAGATAGATCCTTGGGTGCATGTGAGAGCATGGGGAATAACCAGAGAAAGCATGCACCTACAAAGGAGTGCAACCAGGATTGACCCATGTGTGGAAGGGGTACAACGGTTTCCCTGAGCTCTACTGGTTGGGAACTGCACTAACAGTTCCACAAGTATTAAGCATTCTGTAGGTTTAGCAGCCTGCCAGGGATGAGAAACGTAAGCCACTGCTGCTCATGTCATGGAGTTGGGACACTTCCTCACTGCTTAGGCCGGAGCCCTGATCAGCCTGGAGGCCACAATTGTTAAAGATGAAAGCTACCCAGTCTTCAAGTTGCAAGTGAGGCTGCAACCGCAGCCTCTAGAGTTCAAGAGTTATCAACTCTACCGGTTCGAGAGCTATGCTGTGCATCAGTCGGCTGTGGCCGCCTTGTGATGAAGTACATACTCACCAGCACTAATCCCATTCAAGGGAGACGCCGGTGTCTTCAGGCTGGCCTCGGGCCTGAGTGCTGGCTTACCGCTACGGATAGGCAGACTGGGCCCTGGGTTTCCACAAAATAGTCAGTCACTCAGTATCTCTGCATTACCGTTGCTGGAGCCCGGCCACTGACGGAAGGCAGGCAATGTTGCTAGGCATGAAATCCAAGCCAAGCAGGATTAACCTTGAAAAGAAGCCCAAAAATGCGCAAGTCCTACCAAAACAAGCCAATTGCTAAATACGGGGGAAGCAAAGGACAGTAAATGAATCTACTTTACTTTACAGCTAAAATACTGACAAAGAAACTCACCATGCAGTATAAACACGATTTGCTATGTTTTATAGCTCCATTGAAGGGTCTACAGAGAACCATCAAAGACTGGAGCACAAAACATGCGTTAGACAAGGACTGGGGGCCCTGGAGAAACTTCTCTATTTCTACCTTTACTCTTTGATCGCGTTTGTTTTCTTGCTAAAGAAAGGAGGACCATGAAAGACAATAAACATGTTTTAGTGTTACACATTCTTCCCTGAAGCAGTTTTGACCTGGGTGCGACACTCCTCACCGTCTAGAGAGAAAAACGCAGTGTCAAATTAAAACACTGGCAGCCGGCGGTAGCCATTTTAGGCAGCCTGCTCTGTTTGTGCCCTGCCTGCAGAGGATTTCACTGTGGTGATACGACAGCCCTTCAGTTCAGAGGTGGAAGAGGTGCCATGCTGAAAAAAGAAATTCGCGCAGCCTCCCCAAGCAGCCGCCATGCTGTGTGATAAAGCGTGCTGGCTGTGAAGAGGGTGCCGCATGGTAGGTAACTGCATAATGAAAAGCACTAAACATGAAAGAGGCATCATGCAGTAAAAAAGAAAGTTGTGCGGCCTCCCCAAGCAGCTGCCATGCTGTGTGATAAAGCGTGGCAGCCAATAAGTGGGCACTGCGCAGTAGGTAGCTGAATATTAATGCGCACTAAACATGAAAAGAAAACATGAGCACTAATGGGAAGTTCTCATCCCAATTCAAAACAAGTGGATGGAACAGGTGCCCTCAGAACCCATCTGATGAGCAGGAAACAAAGAAATGCAATGCCCTATGTGTTAGCTGAAAAGCGACATGCCAACAAAAAAAAGAGCGTCCACAAGGTAAGGTAAATAAAATGATGAGAAAGAGCACAAGTAACAGGCGCAGTCCTCATGGGAGGTTACAAAAGTTCAAAATGAGGGGTTACTAAGTGTATTCACCAATCAAAAGCCTCCTTTTACAAAGAACAGTGAGAGGAACCAATGAAACCATTGAATAAGATGGGCGGTTCTTGAAGCCCATATTCTAGGTACAGCATGTGTCGAAGAAACAGCTCATGCACTATGTAGGCGAGACCTTAAACAATGGATTTACATCACAACACAGATATTAAATAAAATGAAAAGAAACAAGCATGCAAAATGTCCAAAGTATGATGCAGACACTGCAACCTTAACATACATGATATGGCCATGCACAAAGGTACAACTCTATTGAAAGGAATTTGAAACAAATTTTAAAGAACGCACAAATTTGACACTGCATCACAGCATTGAGAGGTGTTTACCATAAATGCACCTAGAACCATTCATGCTTCCCACCGCCAGATGACCATACCATGAGTGATTTAAGAGACAAGTCATTTGAGGTTTTGATAAAGACCGCAAGGTTGAAACGCGTTAGCCATCATAATAAGCTGAAGCGGTAATAAGGATCCCTGGAGTGCTGGCTTTTCTTTTCTGTAATGATGTTTACACAAGGACTCTTATACGGGTCCCGTGTTTCAAATTACAGCAATCACTCTGTTGCCGATCCACCACGCTGACTGCTAGCTCAATCCACGGGAGCGACGAGGAATTCCCCACACTCCCAAGGCACCACTATGGGAGAGCCGTGTGCAATGGAAGGCTCACCCCCAGTGGAACCCACGGAGATGTGGGGTCAGTAAGATGAAGGCAGCTGTGTGGAACCCCCAGTTGATTGTTGGCCGCAGGCACAGAAAGAGACAACCTACAGAAAAATCAAGGAAGACAATGTTTTTTTTTTTTTTTTTTTAAACCTTTATTACAGAATTCAAAAGATATACAAAGATGGGCCTACAACCTTCGGGCCGGCCGCTAGCAAACAGTATGAGCATAGAATACAGTCAGTAAACAGTCGCTGCAGCGTGAGAGAGGTCACAGGAGTTGAAAGAAGCGTTGCCGGCCACACCGTCCGGACCCTCCATATGGCGGTTCCATTTTTATATAAGAAACGACAAACAAATCCACAAGGCAGCCAAAAGTCAAAGCAACAGTATGAGCTCCCCTGGGGAGGACCATACCGATCCACAGGAATAGCGGGGGGGGGATAGGAGACAAAGTGGACTCAAAGCCCAGAACCAAGGCGACAAGCAGACTAAGGAGACGGGGCCAGTGCCAGATCAGGCGTCAGCGGCGGGGTACAAATTCCGCCACGGTAGGTGTTCCAGGGGCCCCACACTTTCACCCATTTCCCAGGCTTACCTCTCGCAACATACACTACCTTTTCCCAAAACATACACCAATCCATGTTGTCCTTCCACGCCGAGACCGTTGGCAACCTCTGGGAACCCCACAATTGCACAATGTCACGCTTGGCCACCATATATCCCAGAGTCACCCACCACGTCTGCGGCACTGAGTAGTCAGTCGGCTCCCACACATTTAGCAGACATCTCCTCGCCTCGGGAAGCAGTGTCACATGCGTGACCGCCTGCAACACCGCGTGCACATCACGCCAGAATCGCGCCACCTCCGGGCATTCCCACAAAATATGGAGGAAGGTCCCTAAAGAACCACACCCACGCTTACACAACCCATCCACGGCATATCCCATACGCATCAGACCCGGCCCCGTAACATAGACCCTATGGAGTATCTTGAGCTGGACGAAGCGAAGGCGAGCCGGTATTGCCACCTCTTTCGGGGAGGCCACCGCAGACACCCAATCCTCGTCATCCAGCTCCAATCCATCGGCCACCCACACCTCACGAAGGCTAGTCAGCAGTCCCGAGCGATCGTTGATGAGCTTTTTGTAAATCAATTAAATCGTGCCGTCCGGTACATGCCCATCTAGCACTCTATCTTCCAGAGGGGAATACTCCGGGATGGAGGCAACATCCGGGAATACGGAGCACAGCGCGTGACGGACCTGAATATATCGAAAGTACTCCCTGTCCTGCAACTGGAATTCAGTCTGCAGCACATCGAACGTTTTGAATCCCCCCCTCGTCCAGAGATCGCCCACCTTGCTGATGCCTATCATGTCCCACTTCTCAAAGCCCTTCGAGGTCCACAGAGAGCCCAGCCGCTCAGATGCATACAGCGGCGTCGCCCGGGTCAACCGATCCTTCCACCCCATCGCCGAGTTTGCCGCGTGCCACACCCGTACCGCGACCCGCGTAGGGCCCGTCAGACGTGCGTCGAGCGATCTAGAATAAAGCGCCCGATTATAGTCGCCACCCGGCAGTAATAGTTTATCCATTTCAAAGGCCGGGTTAAGAGCGGGCCCATAAAGGCCGTGGTTTATAGCAGCCAGCTGGGAGGCCCAGTAATATCGTTTGATGTCTGGGAGGGCGACCCCCCCGTCGTACCACGGGAGCGTCAGCTTCACAAGGGCGATACGCGGCCTACCCTCCCAGAACAAGCGTCGCTGCAGACTCTCCACCTCGCGAAAGTAGCGCGCCGGGACAACGTCCATCGTGTTCTGTAAAGCGTATAGGAAACGTGGCAGCGACATCATCGTAAACAATGCCGCACGGCCGAGCGGTGAGAGCGGCAAGCGCCTCCAACGCGCCACGTCCTCCTTTAGGCGCTGGAGGGGGGGAGCAAGTTCTGTTTATATCGGGCCTCAGCGTCCAGGGTAATGAAGATACCCAGGTACTTAAATCCCTGCGGAGCGATCTGGATAGGACAACCCCGCGGAAGGATAGGAGCCTCCCCGGAAAGAACATACACACAGGATTTAGCCCAGTTGATGACTAAGCCGGAGTTGCGGCCAAATGAATGCAAAACATCCACAAGTACAATCAGCGATTTACGAGGGGAAGCAAGGTATAAGAGAATATCATCAGCGTAAAGGGATACGCGATCCTCATACTCGGGGGTCCATCGGAGACCACGGATAGAAGGGTGCCACCGCAGCCACTCCGCCAGGGGCTCCAAGGCAAGCGCGAAGAGGAGCGGCGATAGCGGGCAGCCCTGCCGCGTGCCCCTGCCCAGCTCAAACGGAGCCGACACTCTACCGTTTACCGCCACCTGCGCCAGCGGTCCGGAGTATAACAGTTTCACCCAACCAATAAATCCCGGGCCAAAACCAAACTTAGCCAGCGTCGCCCAAATATATGGCCACTCAAGCGTGTCGAACGCCATAGTGGCGTCCAGGGACGCCAAAATGGCCGGCTCTTGTATGAACGGGACCCGCGCGAGCACCCCATGCAAACGCCGCAGGTTGAGCGCAGTGTTGCGATGAGGGATAAAGCCGGACTGGTCCTGGTGAATCAGATCGCACACCACGCCAACCAGCCGATTAGCCAGCACCTTGGCGAGAATTTTAGGTTCCGCATTCAACAGCGAAATGGGCCTGTAAGACGTGACCCGATCCCGCGGCCTCCCCTCCTTATGAATAACCACGATAGTGGCCAGACGCTGGTCCAGCGGGAGGGAACCCGCCGAGCGGGCCGCGAGGAACATAGCACGGAGATGCGGCGCCAGCGTATCCGGTCGTAGCTTGTACAATTCGATGGGAAGGCCGTTAGGACCCATGGCCTTGCCGGAGGCGACCGAGCGTATGGCGAGGGCAATCTCCTCAGATGTTGGGGTCGCGTCCAACAACACTTTGTCCTCCTCCGAAAGGGAAGGCAGCGCAATGTCTTTAAGCAGGGCATGGGAGTCCTCTTCCGAGCGGGAAGATACCGGGGAATACACCCCACGGAAATATTCTGCAAAGCAATCAACAATTTCTCCTGGTTCAGTGACACACACACCATCCAATTTCTCAATCGACGGGACAACTCGACTCGCTCTCTCCTTTTTATCCAGCCACGCAATCAATTTACCAGCCTTATCACCCACATCATACAGTCTCCCCTGTTGCTCTCTACTGAGGCCCCTGGCTGCCTCCGTGACGAGGGCCTTGTAGTCCGCCTGCTTGAGTCGGAGAGCATGCAATTTGTCGTCCGTCACCCCACACTCCAAATCACCCTCCAACTCGGTTATCTCAGTTTCAATACGGGTCACCTCCTCCCGCTCGCGCCTCCGGGAATGGGAAATAAGGGACAGGGCCTCCCCCCGGAGTACCGTCTTAAACGCCTCCCACAGAGAAACCGCGGACGACACAGACCCCACATTGTCTTCAAAATATCGCTTAAGAGATTTAACCAAATCTGCGCGAATTGTGGGGTCACGCAGGTACCAGGGATTAATCGGGGCCACCCTCCCCTCCCCCCTCGGGACAATGTCGAAGTGCAACAGGAGCGGGGAGTGGTCTGAAATACCCCGCGCCAAATGTCGTACCTCCCCAACCCGCCCCGCCTGTACCGCTGGCATCAGGACATAATCAAGTCTCGAAAGACTGCCATGAGCCCCGGAATGAAAGGTGTACTGTATCTGCGTAGGATGTTTCAACCGCCAACAATCCACCAGCCCCAAGGTATCCAAGAGGCCGGACAACCACGCTTGGGCACGGGGGAGATCCCTAGGAGGGTGACGATCCTCAGTCCCGGAAACCACAGCGTTAAAATCCCCCCCAACCACCAGAATCCCCTCCGGAAGGCCAAGGAGGAGGCGCCCCAGATCCGCAAAAGTAGTCGTTTGCAACCCTGGCGGGACATAAACAGAAACTAAAACAATCACTCTACCCTCCAATCTACCCACCAGAACCGTGTATCGTCCCCTGTCATCATGGAGCACCTCATCAACTTCCAACGGGAGCGAGGTCTTAGCCATAATGCCCACACCCCTCGAACCAGACGTGAAGCCCGAGTGGGCCATAAGGCGATAGCCCCGTCTGTTCATGGCACGAAAGGAGTTTCCGATGAGGTGTGTTTCCTGCAGAAAGACTATATCTGGTGAAATTCGTTTTAGGAACTGCAGGACCACCCCCCGTTTTATCCTGTCCCCCAGACCATTAACATTCCAGGACAAAAGACTCAGTCCCCTACCCCCCATCATAGCCGAAGTCGATCAGTCGCCCCCCAGAGAGCACGTTAGAAAGAGCACAACAATACTTCTGCCTTGTGGTACAAATAAACAATACCCAACCCCAACCCAACAGCCCCAACAAAACTCCCCCCTCCCTGCACCCCTGCATGAGCCCAAACAGCCCCCCCAACTTGCAGTGTGCCTGTCGCCCCTATGTGATTTAAACTACTAAGACCCCCTAGAGGAGAAAGGAGAACCCCCTCGAGACCCAGCACCTCCTCCAATGGAGGGGAGACAAGACACAACAGACAAAAGACCCTAAGCTTGGCCGAAAGTGGCATCATCCGGAGTGAGCCCCCGTGTCAGTACCTCAGACCCGGTCCGGTGGGCACTCTCCTCCCGCCCCCCCCCCCCATCCCGACCATGACCCCCAGACACAGTGTCCAGCCAGTCCCCGGCCGTTTCAGGACGATCAAAAAAGTGAGTGCGACCATCCGCCTCCACCCGCAGCCTGGCCGGGAAGAGCATGGCGTATTTTAAGTTCATGCCTCGAAGCCGCCGCTTGACGCCCAGGAAACTCAGTCTCTGCTTCTGGACCGCCTGCGTGAAATCAGGATAAAAGTTCACTTCCATGTTCTCCAGCTTAATCGGCCCTTGCAGTCTGGAAGCTTGCAAAATCGCATCCCTGTCCCGAAAGTTGAAAATACGGGCAATAAGAGGCCGCGGAGGGGCTCCGACCTTCGGTCTGCCTCCGGGAACTCTATGGGCCCTCTCCACAGCAAAGAATTTACTCAGTCCTCGAGGCTGGAGATGGGTAGAGATCAGGTCCTCCACAAAGAGATCCGCCGCCGACTCCTCCCGTCCCTCGGGTACTCCGATGATACGGATATTATTCCTCCGGGCCCGGCTCTCGGAGTCCTCCAGGCGCCGATCCATGAGCGCACTTGCCTGACGGAGCCGGTGCACCTCCGTTTGAAGGGCCGCTACCTCAGTCGTGAGGCCCGACGCGGTGTGGGCCAAGGAGTCGACCCGGTCATTCGTCTTGGAGAGATCAGCTCTCACAAGGTTGACATCAATGAGGACCGCGTCGAGTTTGTGCGCCAAAGTGTCGAATTGCTGGCCCACCGAGGTCTTCATCTCAGCAATGGCGCCCATGACGTCTTGCAAAGTCAGATCAGTAGGCAAATCCGGGGCATCCGGGGGGCACTCGGAGGACTTGTGCGATCCGCCGGGAGACCCCTTCGGGAGGGTGTAGCTGTCCATGACGTTGGCCTGATGTGCGGTGCCACGCCGGGTCGACTTGGCCTTCAACCGATCCCCATCCTGCTGCGTGTCCATCGTCGTGTATCTCGCACCCGCACCAGCCACGCAGTGGAGAGCAGGCAATCAAGGCCAAGAGCCTCGGGGGCCACCCCAGGACGGCAGAGCGGGCCACTGCAGGCAGGGTCTCCCAGCGAGGCCACCCCAACACAAAGAAGCGCCGTGAACCCACCCGCGATAATGGCAAGGGGACTCAAAAGCGAAAGTGAAAGTGTGGGGTACGCGACTCGCCAGGCCCAGCCCGCCGTTGTTGTTCACTTCGCCACAGGGTCGCCCCCAAACTCGAGTCCGGGGTCAGGAGAGAAGTAGGCCGCAAACTTCAGTCGGTGCTCACTCCGGCACCCGGGGTCCAATTCGAAAATGGAAAACGGGTACCACCTCGGCTCAGGCTCACCGACACAGTCCCCTCAACCGATTCAGGATGAAGACAGGATAAACGTAGGAGGTTGCGGAGGTCCTCGGGAGCCTCGCACCTACGCGGCCATCTTGGTTGCACGCTAGGCTCCTCCCCCCAAGGAAGACAATGTTAATTAACCTTGCCCCCTCCCCTAGATCAGATACACAAGAGATTTTCAAGTGCAAACGTTATGTGTGACACACCACATTAGGTCTCTTACCAACTGAACATCTCCTATTGCTGTAATAAGATCTGAAGGACTCAGCAGGATGGCCGGTAACACGGTTAGGAACAAAGCGTCCAAAACAGGATAGATCTCTTCCAACATAGAACGCACAAGGTGACTGACACTATCACCTAGGCAAGACTATGCCAGACGACAAACTGATAGGGACCAAGCAGTTCTAACCCTTAGCAAGGAGGGAAGGGATTGGGGACTAGAGAATACTCTCTAAATGGCAAGGGCAAGGAGAGAACTCTAGACCCTATCTACACTCCCAGGGCTTCTAATAGCGCGGCCACGCATGAACTAACTTTTGCTATCCAGGGGAGTCTGCGATGGATGCAACAATGTATCTAGCAAGAGCGATACAAAGCGAAGCACTCGCGAAGGGAATATAGATGGGTAGTCGTGCACACGGGTAGTTTGGGGAGATACCGTATCACTCACGAGATTATTAGCAGCCCTGCAGCGAGTGTCGGGAGTAATGCTGCACAGGCGTGCGGAGCGCGTCACAGGGCAGGAAGCGGGTACGGAAACACACGGTAGCCAGAAAACGCTCAGCGCCTTCTCTACCGATACGGAATACTCCGCAATCCTCGTGACAAAGGGAATGTCTCACCCGCCTTAGACCAGAGTTGGAGTAACAACACAGCGGGGTATAGCAGGAAACGCCGTTTGCCCAGATACCGTCGTATTGAACCTAACGGACACAGCAAACGCTGGAACGGGAAACAAAGGGGCGTGGACCAGGGTTCAAGAATCCAGAAGCCAAGCACCGGATTCGCGGGTAAGCAGGGTCTATATAGGAGGTGTCAGGGGAAGACTCCACCTCCTTAAGGGACCGTGTACAAAGTGTGTCAACAGAATGCAAGCTTGAAAATCTCTATGCCATAGTCGAAACCCCCTTAACGACTGCACAAGGGATCTGACCCCTAACATACGCCTCCCACTTCAGAAGGACACCAAAGGACCACACACAGTGCTTATCTTTCAAGAAATGTATTGCAGCAACGCGTTTCAACCTGAGAAGGTCTTTATCACGCCCAGCAGCTTCCCTGACAATAACATTTGGGAAAAAGCATCATATAACAAAACAAATATTGAGAAAGCCAAAAGGCTGGCAGCCAACACAAGACCTATTGGTTTGCCAATGCCTGTTTTCAGTAGAAACCAACAGGGACAAGTAATTTTGGCTGATTGCGAAGCACAAGCATGTGCAAAAGTGTTATTTGAAATAATATCAACTATAAAGTGCATAGAGTCTCTTCAACTCAACTCAATTTCAAATCTTCAGTTCATTTAATACTGCATAATACTCTTGATTGTGTTTCCTTACTTTATTCTACCAGGGAAATAGATAAAAGGAGCTGTTAATTAAAGAAGCCCAGTGTGTGCTTAGGTGAAACTTTTTAAAACTTTAAAATCAAGTGAAAACAAATGATGTAGGCTGTGGGTGAAAGTTTACACTGAGAGACAAAAGTGCTTGTCTGTTTTGTCTGTTTTTCATAATTTGCACCTGGAATATGAAAGAGTGCTGTAAGAAAGGTATTTGTTTTGTAAGTGACATGTCATGACCAGTGCTTAATTTGTAAAAAAGTACATGCCAAGGCCCTTCTCTGAAGGTCACTGCAGCTTGCATCACACATTGCCCCGCCAGCTCTGCCAAAGACAGTACCAACTACCAACCATCGTAGTACTATAAGTGTGGCAATTCAGACTATTCCAGGTCATCTAAAGCTGTAATAATGGTGTGACTGGCAGGCATTATTCTTTTTTAATGTATATTGACTTAGTAAACACTGCTGTTGTGCTCATCTCAAAATTAGACTGAAACCAAACCATGTTGTGGACTTTCACTACAGCGGGTGCTGACAATTAAGACAGTGCGTTGCCGAGCACTGGAAACTACGGGCTTAAATTTAGCACTGGCCTCATGACATCAGGGCCAGCTTTAGGGGGGTGCGACCGGTGCAGCTTGACCTGGCACTGACCCTAGCAGCTAAAAGACCCTGCTGCAGAGTTCCTTGTCTGACCAGTAGTTTTCAGGCAACAATAACAATGTCAAGATAACACTGGGGATTAATGTTTCTGCTGAAGAGAGATCAGGAGGTTGGACTTTTGTCTAGTGGCAGTTTTGAACGTCAAGACAGTAGTGCAGAGGGTTAACGTGCCTGCTGTAAAGAATGCACACTAAGCAGATCGCAAGAATACATAGCTCAGTGCTTTACTGCTTGTGTCACAAAGATCCTTTTGTTACTTGCAGTTCATAAATCGCAATCCTAATATAAAACAATGAGCTAAAAAATGACATGAAAGAGCTCCATGCAAAAAGTATAGGTTAAAACCTTATGATTTTCCCCAGTCTCTAATAATCCTCATGTTGTATTAAGGATTTGTTGAGTATACATGCATTCTTATTAGTAAAGATAACCCCAACCAGTGCGTTACTTTTTAAATCCTTAGCATGTGCTTCTCCATACCAAGCACCCTGAGAAAATAATGCCTGGCCGTATGGATGACGTGGCTCCTACACATTGTAATCCTCATTGTCTTGTGTAACATTTCCTATACACTGATTTATAAACAGATGGTTCATTGTCTCTGTATAATGTGTGTGATGTAAAGTGCTCTGACGCCGTACACTGGTCTGAGGAGCGCTTTAAAACCAATGAAATGCATGTGAGAAAGGGGCAATGGAGAAATATGGGCACCGTTGGAGAGTGGTAGTGAGGGAATTCGTGAAGAAGCAGGTCATTGGTGGTGTGGGGGCACCCACAAAGGTTGTCACACTGGCCCTATGTGACACAAATGGGTTCTCTCCCTCTAAAGCTTGCAGTACCATCCAATCGACTCAACAGGGGTCATTTCTACACATCCACAGGACAGAATGCCATGCCTGTGCAGGCTCACCCAGCTATTCCCAGGCTTTTCCCCCTGAATCCTTTAAACCGGTTGATAGTCAGCTGGGCAGCTCTTCCTCCACATGTGGTTTAGTGGCAGGCCGCTGGATGGGTATTGGGGGAGTGGAGGGGGCTAGGGGAAGGTGGTGAGTGCAGAGCTCTTCGCTCCAGACCAGCCACTCTTGGCTTCCTGAGAGCTCCCCCTCCCCTTTGCTTTTGGATTTTTGCCTTGGGTGCTTTGTGATCTGCATCCTCTGTGCCCCCAGGGGTGAGCTGAAGAAGTCTGAGCAGGACGCACTGTGGGCTGGCAGCATCAGAAGTACTAGGAGTAACAGAGTTACTTGGAAAGTGGCATCTTCCTTGGCTGGTAGGTGCGGCTAGGTAGCTGTGGTACAGCCGGAGCCGGCCTGCCGACTGCAGATTGCTCAAAGAAGGGCCCAGCTCACCCCAAAACATGATAAGATACACAAATCCATATGTAATTTTAGACCTACTCTTTAACTACTTCTCTGTGGGTGGGGGTGGCAGCAGGTCTAAGAGCACTCCAAACTTGGGGAGGTGGTAAGAGAACTTTTATCAAAACACTTTACTTACCACCTGTTCAGTGCATGAACCGGTCTAAAGGTCAAGGGTCAACACAGGAAACGTACTCATAGTGAGGCTAGAAATACATTTTGCCCAAAACTTTATTTTATTGAACATTTGTCAATATGGGCAAAATTTAAAGTAGAGAGGGACAGGTCTGCGTTTTAAGTCATAGCCACTTGCCAACGAACTGAGCACATGTGCCGCATAAATGCGAAAAACCAGCCTCAGCTTCAGCTTTTATTTATCAGCCTACAGGCCCACCATATCTTAAACAGCCTAACAGCAAGGATGTTGAGGACAGCTATCCTTCGTCAATGAATGGCAATAGATTCATATGTGAAAGCTCTACTATAGAACAACAGCCAGCAGGCTAGAGCGGCTCTTGGGCCACTTCTGAAGCCAACCACAACATAGCAAAATGGCGCATCAGACTCTATAGAAAGATCCATTTCATGTATTGCTAAATTCCCCCCACCCCACACACCCTGGCAACTTTAGTGGGGGTCTTCCAGAGTCCCAAGCAATTAATTCCCTAACTCTGTCCTTTACATCAGATGACAGACCAAGTTTTAGCCAACTAGCAGGTTATTTTGTTCCAGGAACCATTTATTCGCTGGCAAGCTCGCCACACTTTTACAACATTTTCAGCAAATATGCTTTCAAGTGTATATTTAGCTATTAATAGCCCCAGCAATCACCAGGGTTGCTGATATACTGTTAAAGGCTACAAACACGCATTATAAATGGATACCTGGATTCAGATCAAGCTTGGAGATAACACCTCGTTTTCCCCAAGAAAGATTCTAATAAGAGACGTGTTTTAGCCCTGATCCTACTTAAAATTGATGTCTCAGATATTGTTAAAGCAATGCCTAACTCAAGATCATTCCCACCAAAATTTGGTGTATGCCGACAACACTGCCTTATTTGATAGCACCAGCATGGTTCAGCAACAAACCCTCAGAGAGCTAGAAAGCTATTCCCTTGACAACCATCTTGTGATGAACCATGGAAAATCTAGTGTGCTCTTCTTCGGTCAAAGGAAGCCAGGGAAAACTAGCTGGTTACTAAATAAACAACATGCAGTACTAGGTGAGTCATAATACCTGGGGGTTTGTTTTCAAAGCACAGAAAGTTTTACAAAGTAGCAGGTGGATCTGAAAGCGAAGGTAACTAATTTAAAGTTCACCTTGCTGAAAATAGCCAATAAAATGTCTGGCCGATCTTCTAAGCCCCTGCTTGATGTTAGAAAAGCAAAAAATATGCCTTTGCTATTCTAGGGCTGTGAAGTATTTCTGCTTACATGACTACTTGGATGGACACGGCCCAATGTGATTTATTTAGGCCACACAAGGCCCTACCAACTAATGACCCGCCTACATTAACCACCGCCTGAACTTCCACCAACCATTGAGAAGAATACGCTGCTCCTCCCTTTCAGTTACCCATAATCGCTGCATTTATCGAAGCAGAAATGGATGACACTCCTTCTCCCACATTGCAGCAAAGACCTGGAAGAGCCTCCCCATGCACCTCCGGACCATCACCTCACTTCTGGAATTCCGAGGGACCCTCAAGACCTGGCTGTTCGAATAGGCCTCTGGGGCCTTCACATGCCTGTATACACTATTGGGTGATTAACCGCACTTTATAAATTCTGAATGATCGACTTTTTGCAATTCCATTATCTACATCACAAGCCCAAATTCACCTAGAGTTTAATTTAATTAAACACTCGCTCCAACAAGCATCCTGCATTTTAAACTTCTGGCCCGATGCAAGACATCAAAGCAGGGCACTCTAAAATGGTACCTGTAGGCAGAATTGAGAAACATCTCACTGAACAACCAATGGCCTAAACCTGCCCCCTGCCAGTCTTTAGGGCACCATCCAATGAATGAAGACCGAGACCTCCCTCTGCATCGATTGCTATTAAAAGTTTTTTTTTTTAAAACACTATTCCAATCCCAATCTTTTAAACAGTATAATAAAACTTGAAGCACACTAAAGCACTTATATATTTAAACAGTTCCCTATAATGAGGCAAACTATAACTTTATTTAACAGAAGCATTATCATCAAGCCTGAAAATGGACATTGGCAAGCTCAGGTTTGGTCTGTATGATATTGGCGAGATCAAACAAGAATGGGAAGGCATTCAGTGCACGGATCGATGTGGGCTCTGCTTCTATAGAATTAAATCTCTGGCGCGTTCTCTGCTGCTGCAGGAGTCTCAGGTGTTATTGAGCACTTTTTAATTTCCATCATTTCGACGTCAAGGTATTAGATTCTGTGCCATAGTGGTTAAAGAATGTTTTAATCCTACAGACATGCAATTAGCAAGCTTTTCAAAATTGTTTTATCTGAATAAAAGCCACTTTTATAGCTTTAACTAACAGTTGTAGCCTAAATTTATTAAATATTTCTACGCTGACAGTGTTTAATTGTTAAACTAATCAGAAGCCTTATTGCTGAAAGCGGACAAAGTTTTAACGTGGACTTTCTCGGCTTTTACATCTAGAAAATACATTTATTATTGATTTTTGTTTACTTCAATTAGTCAATCTTAATATAGTGATGGGTATTTGGAAGTGTTCATTGTGTAAACTGCAGCTGTCGTTGGTTCCCCATGGTTCTGTCAATACATTAAAGCTCTTACCCATAAGGACTCTCCTATAGGTTACATTGTTAGTCACCATTGTGTAGTATAAGTCACAATAAAGGTTCAGCATAATTTTGTTTTCCTGTTTCCTGCACATCAATCACCTTTCAGGGCTTTCAAATTCCTATGTGGCATGCAAGGAGAAAAGAGAGAAAGAAAGGTGGGTTCATCATCCTGTGTTTTCGTCAAAATGTTCATCTCTGAAGAAATGCAGATGTGCCATTGATCTATGAATCAATGCTGCATGGCTCGAGGAGGCAAGCCTCCATTGTTATGGCTGAGTTTTAGAGGTACAGGTGAAGGACCTCTCGGGTGCATCGGGAGGTGCATCTCCCTGAAAATCTACAGTGCAGCAACAAAAACATGTCTTCTAGGCTTGGGCGAGGCACAGCCTGCACTAGCAACAGCTGCAAAGCTGACGGCAACTGTCCTCCGCTGCAGCTCCCATTCAGCAGCAGTTCCACCTCTAGAGGGGGGGGAGCCATGACTCAGCCGTAGAGGCTTGGGTGAGGTCGAGTGTGCGTGGGGCGCCGGCAGCAGTAGCGGAGCAGACCTCAACTGCCCTCCGTAGCAGTCCAGTAGGGTAACAAAACCTTGACGGACCCCCTAAAAGACACCAGGAATCGCCTCCATTCATAAAATCTCTGGTGAGACCCATCATTTTTTAAAGAAAATTCCTTATTTATCTTTTCACTTTGGCATGACCTTTGCTGTGAATATTCAGACATAATTGTAAATCTTTACAGGGACGCTTTTGTACACTGCTCTTAAAATAGTAAACACAGAACCAGGCTGTTTCACTAAAGATGCAGGTGGCTACATATATTTTAGCCAAGAGTGTGCTCAGAATTTGGAATTTATACTTATAATGATTAAATGAAACTTCAAATCCCATGATGCATAGTGGTGCTGGCCAAAGAGCCAGGAACGGCAGCCGGCAGCCGTACTAATACACGTTGTTCTGTGCACACTCAGTAGTTGGATGGTGATCCAGCACTCTGGACCATTCTTCCTCCGATTAATTGTTTTTAACCGCCTGAAAGGTGATGAGAGTTAACATTTAATTGATCAATTACAATGAACAGTGTTACTGATTTGATTACACTGTAAGGACCAGAAATCAGTGACCATAGCTAAGAAGGTGTATTACAAGTTAGCAGTCAGGTTAAGGTACACAAATCTTAGCACCATGCTATACAGATACAGAATAACAACTGGGAAACCCAACCTCCTAAAAAATGTTTAGTCACAGCAATACAAAAGATCAATAACAGAATTTGGTGCTCAGAGAAGAGTTTGTGGTTCTCTTTTCTATACACAAGTAATATCTAAAATCGGCTAAGTTAAAGTCCATTCACGGAGAATGGTTCAATAGTCTAAGGGATATCAAAATTCAAGGAAATGTAGAAAAATAGGAAAATACAGGAATGTTCGGGAAGCAAAGGAAAGCGTCAGCATTTCAGAAGCTCGGTCAAGAGTCTTCTTGGGTTAGGGGAATTGAGTGTAAGCTACACTCAGCAAAGAATAAAAGGGAATAAGCATAGAGGTCTAAAGCTCTCAAGGTCTGAAGGTAAGTGGGGTAACATCAGACAGGATGAACACTAGATATTTTGACCAGAATCTCTCAGGTAACACCCCTCTGTTCGCATCATCAGAGGTTCCATTGTCCTTTTCCATTCTCACATTGTAATCTGCAACATTTATGAAATGTCCCACTCTAAACATGGGAATGACATTGTCCTTGGTCACCTAAGCCACGTTGCAACCGTGCTGACTAGGACTCCTCAGTTAACGCTCTGGCTTTCCATGTTCCTTGTCAAAGTCTTCTTCTCAGGCTCTCTCTCTCTATTGGTAGTACAGTGTTGTATTTATAAAACTAACAAACCATGTGAACGCACCTGCAAGAAAAAAACGCATGCAGGCCGGAAAGGAAAAACTGTATTTTATGCAGAATGGAAAACAGGCCTTAGGTTAATTATTTGTTACGTGTAAAGGTGGAGGCAAAATTACGCCGCCCAAATGGCAGCCACCCGGTGGCAGTTGTTTGATGGCCTACGCTACACTGCCTGAATTTTAACACCAAAGAACAACAGAAGTGCCAATACTGATACCTATTCAAAGGAACACAATAATAACAATATATGCATAGAATCCAACATAAATAACTCCAAATTCTTAGTCCTTTTGGCCCCAAAACTCGGGTCTACGCGTTTCGAACCCTCTTGACTCCCGTGGTTCTCGTCTGGACCTCCTAGCTCAATCGTAGGCTAGATCAGCCGATCTAGCACTTCAGTAGTGACATATCTTTTGGTGTTGTAGATTTTCCAACATTTCAAAGGATTTCTTCTTTGAAATTCGAAAGCGATCTTAGCCTGGAATGTTTCAGGCCTCAATGGTAGGAATAAGAGACGTTTGGTGGAAGAGGAACTGCGGATGTATAACCCACATTTAGTCTTATTATCAGAGACTCATATAGCATATAAAGATAAAGGGCTTCTTAAACAATTGGGATATGAAATTGTTATAGCTTTGGATCAAGATACTTCAACTAGAGGTGTAACTATCCTAAGGCATAGACATCTAAAATGTACAATTGAAAAATCGCTAACGGATAAAAGTGGTAGGTGGGCTATTGTGCAGGCTCAGATTGAAGGTAGGAAATGTGTTCTGTACGTAGTATATGGCTCAAATAGTGATGATTATCAAATAATAGATAGACTGAATATTGAATTGCTGAGCTGGGAAGGCGATAAAGTTGTGATGGGGGATTTTAACTGTGTTATGAATTACGAGATAGACACTACAAGGCGACATGCATTCCAGAGGATGAAAAAGACACGCACAGCAATTAATGAGCTAGGATGAATAGATGTTTGGCGGACATTATACCCCAATGTACCAGGCTATACCTATTATTCTGCTGCGCATAAACTATGTTCCCGCATAGATATGGCTTGGGCATCAGATGAAATTATAGAACTTTGTACAATGGAGATATGTCCCAGGGTCACTTCAGACCATAACCCCATCCTCTTGAATTTTAAGATACCATCAGCGAGGAAACAGATGAGGGGTTTCTCATTTCCTAGATATCTCTTAACAGATGAAATCTATATAGCAAACATTAAGCAACACTTGAGGGAATATCTGGAAATTAATAATGGCTCTGCAATACCAACAATAGTCTGGGATTCATGTAAGGCCAGCATCAGAGGATTCACACAGCAATATATTTGGAGACAGAATTGGCAGCGTAGGATAGAGGCAGATGAGATTATTAAAGATATCAAGACCACAGAGAACCGACAAGCAGAAGCACTACTAAACGGCTCTCAAAATCTAGAAGCTATAGGATATCAATTAATAAATCTAAAATCAACACTAAAACAATCATTTAGGGAGAAGATAGCGCTTTAAATTAATAAATACAAACTGTCTCAATATGAAAGTGGGGAAAAAATTGGGAAGCTCTTAGCTTTTAAAGTGGCTGATGAACAAGCTAAGACACATATAAAAAAAATTAAAGGCTCAAACAACGAGATATATGAGCAGCCAAGTCAGATACTTGCGCAGTTTGCTACATACTATCAAAATCTATATACACCAGAGGTTCAGCCACAAATGCTCGATATTATAAAATATGTTCAGATGCATATAAAAATAGAAAACGGTAGCTAACGAAATATCAGAAATACTGTCAGATGATATTCAGCATGATGAGATTAAAGCGGCCATCTCCTCTTTGCCATCAGGTAAGGCATCTGGAGATGACTTAATCCCCCTAGAACTGTATAAACTAAGTTTAGATGAATTACTTCCAGCTTTTACTCAACTCATTAAGTATATCGAAGCAGGGGGGAACGCTCCAGATTCCTGGAATACGACTCGGATAATTTTTTTTTTTTAAAAAAGAACAAACCTCCAGAGGAATGTGGGTCCTATAGACCCATCTCGCTTATAAATACGGATGCGAAAATTTACGCCAAAATTCTTGCAACTCGCTTAGCACCAATAATGCCGGAACTTGTCTCACTCCAACAACATGGGTTCATTTTAGGACGGGACACTACATCTCATGTAACATGGCTATAGTAGCGTTCGATGTTGCCAAAACAAAAATAGCCCCACTCGGTATGATATTACTAGATGCTGAGAAGGCATTTGACCAAGTGGGGTGGGACTTCCTTTGGGTAGGATTATCTGCATTTGGCATTAAGAGTAAATTTTTACATCTGATCAAATCTTTATATCATCATCCCACAGCTAAACTAGCCTATGCAGGACTACAATCTGATGTGTTTCCAATATTACGGGGTACCCGTCAGGGGTGCCCTCTCTCACAACTTTTATTTGCATTATCAATAGAGCCATTCATATTAGCACTACAAAACCAACCTTGGATTATACCTTTTGTACATAACTCAAATGAATTAAAAATTACGGCATATGCTGATGATATTGCTGTATACTCAGCGGATGTTAAAACAGCACTGTATGAGGTGGTCAATGAAGCAGAAAGATATGGCTTGGTATCTGGCTACAGACTTAACATCAATAAAACCCAAATATTAATGAACTACAAAGACGCTGAAATAATAACTGGGATATGCAACACGGCTACTTACCTAGGGGTTAAGTAAACTACTAGAATAGATAAAATCATAGAAATAAACTATGAGACTCTTCTTAAGGAGACTGCAAAACTGCTTAAAAAATGGCACAAGGTTCCTATAGGTATTGGTGGCCGTATAAACATAATTAAAATGAAAATACTGCCTAAGTTTATCTACTTATTCCGCTCTATCCCTTTAAGACTAAATATGTCTCTTTTTAAACGACTAGACGTGGCAGTTTCATATGGGGCTATAAGAAGGCTCGTAGAGCTATTCGATTACTTAAGTTACCATACAATCAAGGGGGTCTGGATTTTCAAGACTTTAAATTATACTTTTGGGCAGCCTTTTTTAGGCGGCTACGAAGCTTAATACACCCCGCAGGATGCAACGCACCTTTCTTTTTTAAGTTTATGCTTGGCAAGGAATATGAAATGTTCCTGTACAGAATTAACGATCCGAACTATTTCAAGCGGGTTAGATTTAAGGTCGCATGAGATATTGCAAACATATGGTGCTCCATTACTTCCAACTGCAATACAATATTTTATCATGATAAACTACCCATGTGGGGCAATCCAGGTTTACCAGAAAAAAATTTAAGATATGGAGGGTAAATGATGGGCTAGCTTTGCCATAAAATACTTGGGTGATGTATATGATCAAAACGGGTTTATGACTTTTGAGAAAATAAAGACTATATATAAGATAACGTCGGGCATGCAATTCAAATATTTTCAAATTCGAGATTATCTTATCCGTAGCATGCCACTGACGAATATCTCAGGTTCGCTCATATGGGAATATCTGTATAAGGATAACTTAAAATCAATAATTAGTACTGGATATAAAATCTTATGCACATTTAAGCTAGACGACTGTCATAGATTAGCTGAACGCCTGGGACACAACGCAGGGAAATCAGTGACAGCTAATACTATATCACGTGCTTTCTCTAGACTCAACAACTCTGTATATTCCTCTAACCTCAGGTTACAACAATTCAAAACAATTTGTCAACTATACTACACACCAGAAAGAATATCAAGTGGTCATCCCATGGTCATTCTAGCGAGCGTACAAAATGCCCAAAATGTAATCTACAGGCTGCTGATTTAAAACATATGTTCCTTTCATGTCCTTTATTAGAGAACTTCTGGTTGAAGATAACTGAAGTGATTTCTCAGAAATTAGGGAGGGTAGTAAGGTTCTCAGCGATAGAGGTACTAGTTAGAGCCCAGAGCATTACAAATAGACATGCGGACTTAATCTCAATATTATTGGTTAGTGCAAGATTGACAATCGCTCGCGCGTGGATCTCACCAACACCCCCATCGGTCATGGAATGGTGGGGATTAGTTAAAGAAATATATGATATGGAATCAGCATTGGCAAAAACGAGAGGGGCGAAGGCACTCTGTAAACTAAATAAGATATGGGGTGTACTATTCTGAAATGTCCAAAGTATAATATGTAAATATTTTTTTTTTTTTTTTTCTTCTACAGAGCCATACGCCCGCTTATCCCATTATTTCTGCCATGAGGGCTAATATGCATATCTGTAGATATGAAGAGTAAGATACTTCCTAAACTGATACACTTGCTTGTATTAATGTTTGTACTAATGTGTTTACAATTTCTTTAACTGAACAGTATGTATTAATTTTCTCTTTTTTTTCATGTTGGTAATAAAGAATTTATTTAAAAAAAAAAATTAAAAAAAGAAATTCGAAGGCGTGGGCTTAATTTACCACTCAGACGCCGTAATTTCTTCACCTTGCCCGCGGTCTGAGGAAAAGACGTGTACCACGGAGCATTTAAAGTCCGTTTCAAGACGCCACAAGGTGAAGAAATTACGGCGTCTGAGCGGTTAAATTAAGCCCACACCTTCGAATTTCAAAGAAGGTATCCTTTGAAATGTTGTAATGAATGGGACATCGGCTTTTAGAAGAAAATCTACAACACCAAAAAATATGTCACTACTGAAGTGCTAGATCAGCTGATCTAGCCTACAATTGAGCTAGGAGGTCCAGACGAGAACCCTGGGAGTCAAGGGGGTTCAAAACGTGTAGACCCGAGTTTTGGGGCCAAAAGGACAAATAATTTGGAGTCATTTATGTTGGATTCTATGCATATATTGTTAATATTGTGTTCCTTTGGCCTGTGTAGAACAAGTATTGAGCTTGAGATTATTTAAAAATTGTTCTTTGGTGCATAGTTGTTTTGGTTATTTGGCTGTTGGATTGTGTGTTGACGGAAAGTGTGGTTTGATAAGGATGTTTGGATGTAGAATGAATGGAGAGAAGTGGGATGTAAGTTATTTGGTGACTGGTTGCAAGAAGTTCATTTGAATCGACGGATGAAAGTGGTGTGATGTTGGAAATAAGATTTTGAACGGTTTTAAGATTCTTTAGTAATTGTGATATCCATTGAAAATGTAATTTGGATAAATAAATTTTGATTAATTCAGACGGATAAAGAGGTCTGAGGAACATGTTGTTTGATTTCAATGTGTGATCCCTGAAAATAATTTCCTTTGAATAGGTATCAGTATTGGCACTTCTGTTGTTCTTTGTTTAATTGAGGCTCAGCCTTACTGATTGGAGCCCAAACCCTGTTTTGGTATTTGAATTTTAACACCAGCAGTCCATGTGTCATACAGTACTTGAGTCATGAAGCTGCTCATGCAGTATTCAGTTTTCTGTCGATTCTGGCAGCGGCAGAGCGCAAAATGACCCCCTGATGCAGAATGTCCTGACTCTCTCATATCTCACAGATATCCATTGACCTAGGACTAAATGGGGGCCCCTGCAATGCAGGGGCCTATACACTCCTGCATGTGGGAGGCATTGTCAATAGCCTGTTGTGCACGTGAGGGCCTTGTGCTTATTCGCTAACATGAAACTTAGAAAAACCTTTATTGCTTCAACCTTTTTAGAATGCCCACTAGAAATCTACATAGGAAGAAAAAGTGTTTCTGTTTTAAAACCACCCTAAGGATAAATCCATAGAGCTTCCTGGACGATGACATTTGCCCAAACGCCTAGTGTGTGTGTAATGCAGTGATTTGAAGCTGCAAATTAAATGAAATGTAGGGCTGTTGACACCACCTGAAAATTGTGGCTCCCCAGTACTTGCTGTTCTGCCGCTGACCGCGGCCCCCACAGGGGGCCAATCGGCGGTCGGAGCCTTAGTGCCCCCGGGGCACCGGTCACCCCTCCCCCACCCCCTCCCACTGGGGGGGGGGGGCGGGGACGCAGGCCAGAGCCCCCCTCTTTCGGGCTGGCTGGAAGTGTCGCGCAATGCGTGTCACTTCCTGGCCCTGGTGTGAGGGGGAGGCTATTTAGCCTTCCCCCACCCTCCTGGCGACCTCTTTGTCGCCCACCTCGCCATTTCCCTCCCTACCGCTTACCCGGCGTAGGCGTTGGGTGGGGGGGTTTTCTGAGCATTGTAATGTTTTCTTTTTCGTTGCAGGCGGAGTTACAGGGCGATCTGGAAGCAGGCCGGTACAAAGGGCACCTCTGCGCGGCACCATAGGGGGTGCCTGAGCCAAAACCGAGGAGCCTCATGGGAGGTCTCAGAAGCCGTGTCGGCGCCCTGCTAGTCCTGCGGGCGGTTGTGGGCCTGAACAACCGGGGGCCTGCTATACGACGCTCCGCCCCGAGAGGGGGGGCGTGAGTAGAATTACCAACGGCACGTGATCGTAGAAAGAATCACCTGGAGGGCAGCATCGGCGGGCATCGCTCCCGCGCTGCCCGGCTCATCAGGCGGGCAGGCGACCCAGTTAGTTGCCTGCCCTTGGATCGCCCGTAAGATAACCCACCCATTACATATTCTGGACTTATGTAATAAACCTGCAGCATTGTTACCCAACACCAACTGTCTTGTGTGTGTCATTTGGGTAACCTATTATGGGGGAGGGGGGACAGTGGGGTGCCCCTGGGGGTACTATGTGGGCGGCACAGTGTCACACAGGGCTTTAAGTGGGATTAAAAAACTGAAGGGTCTCTCAAAGGGGTGTGGCCGATATAATTAAGGGCGTGGCTTAAAAGCAGGTAGGCTTAAAATCTATGTTTTGCTTAGTGTGCCACCCCACTGGTATTTTGCTACTTCTGTTGTTAAATCGAGAGATATAATACAGCTAGTAAAATTACACTTACAACAAGCCAGTACTATTGGCTTTGTCAACGGTTGTTAGTTGCATAGGATAAATAAGCAACAACCATGCATTCGTTGTAAAGCATATTGAAAATTCTTCAGTTCTAAAATGGGGGGGCTGTGAAAGAACTATAACGAGTCTCTTTGAAGTTACCCGAAAGACAGTGAAGGGTGGCACTGCTGCAGAGGTAAGATTTATGTTTTTTCATAGTGAGGGCAAAAAGGGAGAGCCCGATAGAGACCTGTCTCGGCACCTGCTTTGAAGAACTCCCGGCCCACTTAAAACCCTGGTGTCACATAAAACGACGCAAAGTCAATTTAAGAGAGAGCTTTCCTCAAAATGGCGGCAGGCTTAGACGAGCTCCACTGGAGAGTGGTATCAGCTGTGACGTGCTGCTCCCGGAAGTTCTTCCTGTAAAATATACAAGAAAGATCCTCTCCTCACTTGACAACGATCAATAGACAGACCCGAAGAGCACTTAAACCAGTGAAAATTGGGGACTAAGCAGAGTGTGGAGCAAAGGAAGTTTCCTTAAGCCTCCATTTACTTGTTGACTGATAGATTTCACTGTCAAGAGTTGTGCACCAACATTTCTGGATTGGATAGACTGCTCCGTAGCTAGAGCAATTCTGCACCACTATTTCTTGATTAGATAGCGTGCACCGATGCTCGCTCAATTTTATACCAGCTTGACAGTTGTAAAAACGATATTCGCGCAAATTGACCACTGCCAAAAGGACATCGACTGGAACTAGTTAGTCAGTCCAAAAGTCAGTGCAAATCACAGCAGGTTACTCTACGAAATCTGAAAAGTCAGTGTCCCTCACTAACGCGTGCAGTCCATGAAATGCGGCCCACGTGAGCGTGCCTGTCAATTTTAAGGAGTGCTGTTTAGTGGGTTCCTCCTCTCGCAGTCCATCAAACTGAATCGTTCAGCCCTTCAGCCCATCAATCACCGCGTGGGTTTTTATGTGCGCGTGCGAGCCTGCTTGTGTTTTCTAGCAGTTCATGTCAGCTTCTTGCAAAGCCTCCTGGGACAGAGCTCTTCATTTATGTGGAACGGTATTGACAGCTGCGAGAGGATGACTTCGCATTTCTTGCATGGATTCTACCAGAGTTTTTGAAGCTCGCATTTAAGATCTTGAAATATATGTCTTATAGGGGGGAGATAATGCCTCTAAACAGCTCCGGATTACCAAATAGGCAAAGTAGACACTGGCCTATGGGTCCCACTCATTTTTGGGTCCTGCGACAATGGAACAAAATAATATTGATTTGATCTTAAAAGGAAATTACAATCAAGCTTTCTTAATTTGTTTCCAAAAGATAGAAAAAAATGATTCAAAGAAAAGAAAACTTTACATTAAAAACTCTATAGAGAAAATACTCTATTAATGTAATGTACCCATTAACAACTTGAAGTACATAAACCAGAGATATCAGATTCACAGAACAGTTTGTTTGTCTCTTAAAAGCTCATCTTCTGGCAGCTATCAGTTTGTAAAAAAAACACAGATGCAAACTACGTACGTGTAATTTAATTGGTTTTTTAAAATTCTTGGTTGGTAGGGTTTCGACAGGGTTTAATCGGGCACTGCCTATACAGTCATCCGCTGCCTTTTCGCTAGGTTTGCACTAAAAATACCACATACATACATACATACATACATACATATAATTCTAACTACTACCACATGTAATTATAATCCGCAAGGCAGATCTATTTTGCCCTTTTGGGGCTACGGTTACAATCAGTGCTTACTTTGTACAAAAGATAAGGGCAGGGCCCCAAAGGTTTTCTTAGGAGCCCAGCGCCGCCGAATGCAGGAGATGCTGAATACCAAGGCTGCCTAGTTTTGGTTGAACTCCCGCCTCCTCCTTCCCCCATTCTATAGTGATTCCACAATATGGCAGGACACGCTCTCCCCAAATCCACAGGATTCAGCATTAGAGAGGCAATTAAACAACAATTAAAGAAGACAATGCGTGCCCCAGCACTGCCATCATCCTTTCCTCAATATGACTGGACGCACTCTCCCCCTTAAACAAAATAATGCAAGCCACTGCACCACCATTGTACAACTCAGGACACTCACTATCAGTAAAATTAAAGACTTCCACGGAGCTATGCACCGATATCGTAAAAACACCAAAGCACATCTCTCCCCAATTTAACAGAAGAAGGCGCAGCATGCGAAACAGCCATCCAAAACACCTAATCCTGCTCTTTGCCAAAATATACTCTGATAAACAGGCCCTGTGTAGTAAATTTCCATGCATGTAAGAGAGCATTCACCTTCTCTTGATTGAACACAACCATTTCTCTGCACTGGATCGCGAACCAGAACTTTGCACTGGATCGCGAACCAGCACCCTACACTGGAACGTGAACCAGGCCCTGCACTGGATTGCGAACCAGGTCTCTGCACTGGATCGCAAACCAGGCCTCTGCACTGGAGCATGAACCAGACCTTTGCACTGGATCGCGAACCAGCACCCTGCACTAGAACGTGAACCAGGCCCCTGCACTGGATTGCGAACCAGGCCTCTGCACTGGATCGAAAACCAGGCCTCTGCACTGGATCGTGAACCAGACCTTTGCACTGGATCGCGAACCAGCACCCTGCACTGGAACGTGAACCAGGCCTCTGCACTGGATTGCGAACCAGGCCTCTGCACTGGATCGCAAACCAGGCCTCTGCACTGGATTGCAAACCAGCACCCTGCACTGGAACGTGAACCAGGCCTCTGCACTGGATTGCGAACCAGGCCTCTGCACTGGATCGCAAACCAGGCCTCTGCACTGGATCGTGAACCAGACCTTTGCACTGGATCGTGAACCAGGCCTCTGCACTGTATCGCGAAGCAGGCCTCTGCACTGGATCGCGAAGCAGGCCTCTAAACTGGATCGCAAACCAGGCCTTTGCACAGGATGGATCACCAACCAGCCCACTGCACTGGATTGCGACCTTAACCAAATGGAGTAGCTCTCACACACACTCCTTGCCCCAGCATCTATGAGGCTGGCACGCTTATCCTAGTGTGCTCCCACATCACTGCCTTTCCAGCACAAGGTCATGCCCTGCTGCCAATTCAGAAGAGCCATTGAGGACATCCTAGTACGACTAGCACTGCAAGGGAATCTCGACAGGTGGGCACTGGGAAGACTCCATTGCACCTGGGACATATAATAGCCTCTTCTAAAGATAATAAATCAATATAAAAGTCTGAAATATTTACAAACAATCAGTAAATGAACAACATTGCAACTGCAACTTTCGAAAGACCAGTAGTAGAAACTGTAAAAGGGCACAAGAAAAAATACAGGGAGTACCTTCGGAAGCAGTGGCGTTTACAGGTGGACTGTGGAAAACAGCTTGGGAAGTGGAGACCATTTGGGGGTGGAGCATAAGTCTTCAATAGTTGGTACCGCGTAGGTTCTGGGACGAGGAATGAAAAATCAGAGTAATGAAGAATACCGGTAAGTAATCTAGACCGTCACATTTCTGTGCGCAGATCGCTCTGCTGTTAAGTAGGAGAAGGTAGGAGTGAGATGTTCTGAAAATTTATAATGTCTAAATTCTGATTCCTTATTCTGAAATACAATGAGAAACCTCACTCTCCGCCCTGGAACAGCAGATCAGAAAGGCCAGAGTAAAAAGGACAGAATGTTCATTATGGTATTTAACTTTCAAGAAAAGCCAGGCATCAACCAGGCTCCTTTTGCCCATCATTGGTATGGTCTAGCTCCCTTCTTCAGTAACCAAGCTATGCTCCCTGAGAGCTAGGCCTTAGAAACAGTCTTGTCAGATGATAGTGTGGGGCTTACAGCCAAACCTTAAAGCAAGGCCCTCTGGATGCTCCTTTTATTTATACCAGTCACCATAAGCACCTGCTTCATAGCATTAAAAAAGCAGGTACTTCAGGAACAGACAAAAAAATCACGCCCGGTGCTATCTAGTGGACTGTTGACGTGAGCTGTCTCGTTATTAATAAAGATGGTAGGCATGCTTGTAATTAAAGTCTAAAAATAAATATTGCTGGAGTGGAGGAGGTTGGGGCCCAAGATAGTGCAGGCCCTAGGGCATAATGCCTCCCTTTATCCCTTTGTGATTGCTCGTGCTGATACACCAGTGGTTCTATTCAGTGCTTAATTTGTGCCGGTGCTTGCCGGTGCTTAGCACCGGCACTTAATTATTAGGGCCGGGTCTACACGCATTTAGTGCACCACACGTAATTGATTTGATACTTGATAGTAATTAGTTGAGTGCTACTCTACCGCTTAAGGTTAGTTAGAGTGTTACGTACTGGTTGCGTTGTGTTATTAATGACTGATGTTAAAGTACTGATGAATTTCTTCACGAGTCACACACCTTCAAGTTAGTAAATTATTCCTTCACTTCGTAACTGTTCGTTTGTTCTCAATCAATGTTCAATGCAGTGGCACTGTGGCCGGCACTGGCGGCTGCGGCTCAGTGTTGCCGGCCCAGTGGGCGGGACACAGAGTTAAGCAGGGCAAGGCTAATCCTTTGATTGGTCTTCTGCGGGTGCAGGGGTTGACTTGGGGCTGTGCGCAGCAGGAGCAGGCAGCGAGCGCAGATTGTTTAGATTGTAATGCGCGCGCATTCACTGCTTTTTGCCACGCCCCAGCATACCCGCTGCACCTCACGAGTCATCGTGGTACTGCGGCCACTGCCGCCCTTGGCTTCAAAGTCTCTGAGTGAGAGGCTGAGAGCGATCTGCACGACGTTGACATTGAGGAGTAGAGTACAGTACATAGTTACAACAGCACCAGGTGAGGCACGGCCTTGTAGGCATATTTTTTTTTAAATAAAGCTGCGCAATAAGGAGCACCAGGTGAGGCAGGGGCCAGGCAGGCGCCGCAGCCTAATCAGTTAAAGAAGCTGTGCAGTGCGCAGCAGCCTAACAGTGACAGAGTCCCGAGTGAGTCAGGTCCCGTCCTAGACGACTTCCACAGTCCCATTTTACCGGTCTGGGTCCCGTCCCACAGTAGAGTGTTGCGGGCACAGTGCACACTGTCAGCCAAGAGAGCAGTAGGGAGACTCATGAATGTATTTCAAAATCTCCGACAGTTTATGCTTATTCGACTGATTATATGTTGATTGAAGATGGCGTGGCGATTATGATTATTCGATCGACTGATTATGATTGATGATGATGGCGTAGTGGCTGGCGGCCACGGGCCCGCGCGGCCCTTAGTTTGATGTTGCGGGCCGGCGGCCCGGCCTGGCTGGATTCAGTTACTTTTGGTTTTGGTTACACTTACAGTTTCTGTTTCACAAATGACAAATCTCATTCTGCAGGGGTTGGCCGTTGGGGCTGTGCGCGGCAAGCAGCGTGTGCAGATTTTTTAAATGGTAATGCGCGCGCATTCACTGCTTAACCACACCCCAGCATACCCGCACGGCCTCACCTCGCTCTATTCTCATCACCACTGAGTCATGGCGATTCACGTTCAAGCCAGGGTACAACTTACAAGAACCATTCAGCAGCGTCAGTTCACTTCCAACCTCAGTGTGAAAAGTAAGCCAGCAGCAAGCGCGAACAGCCAGGCCAGACGACGTTGTTGCGGTGCGACGATGTGCATTGGCGACTTATTGGCGTTGAGTATCCCGGCCCCCAGTGACGTAGCCGCTGCCAGCAGTGAGTGAGTACTACTACTGGCCAGTCTGACTCTGGCCAGTGCCGCCCACCAGTAACCGCACCAGCCACCAGGTGAGGCAAGGCCTAATCAGTTAAAATAAAGCTGCGCAGCAGGCATAGTGAGGCTGAAGCCTGTGCACTACTGCAGTAGTCAGTGTGTGTGTGTCTCTCTGTCCCGAACCGACCAGTAACCTAAGTTTTAATTGACACACACTGTGACTGGCTGCACTGTTACTGTAAAGTAAGATCCCTTAGCGAAGCACTGTTCCATTCTTTAATGTAACACTGTGGGGGCGTCAGTTTGCCACTATATTCTTGTTTTAAAAGCACCTCATGCTGCCGAGTTCCTTCCTGGCCTCCAGTAATATTCAGGCATAAATTAAAATGTCAAGATAACTCTGATGATTAATCGTCTTCCTGGAGAGAGACAGGAGTTTTGTCTAGGGGAAGTTGTGACTGCTTGTAAGGTAGTACAGATGGCTAATATACCTGCTGCAAAGAACGTTTACCGCGCAGATCAAAAAGTGCATATAATGTAAAGTAGGTCAGTGTGTTCCTGCTTCTGTCAGAGAGATCCTTCTGTTACTTGCAGTTTGTAAGTTAAAATCCTATCATAGAACAGCAAGCTATTAACTGTCATCAAAGAGCTGCTTGCAAACTGTAAGTTATATATTAGAGCTATATGTTTTTTTTGCCCAATCTTTCATTATCCTAAGCTTGCAAAAAGGTTCATTTGGGTAGAAATCAATTCTTATTGGAGAGCACCCCTAACAATGCTGTTATGTTTTAAATTCTGAATTTGCGCCTTTCCAGACTTAGAACTCTTAAACTATATTGCTTACAATGAAAATCGTGGATGACATGTGGCTCCTATACCTTGTAGTCCTGTCTGATGTAACATTCCCTATATACTGATTTACACATGTAGGATTGTATCTATGCAATGTGTGTATGATGCAAAGTGCTCTGACACCTTACACTGGTATGAGAGATGATGCGCAAAACAACTGACAGGAGTAGGTCAGCCATCACCCTCTCAGTGACTTTTAAGTGGGTGGAGCCAGTGGAGGAAGTGGGTGGAGCCATAGAAAAGTAGCTGTGGCCTCCGACAAACATTAGAGCACCTGCACTTCATATTTTACAAATTAAGCACTGGTTCTATTCCCTTTGGATGCATTCAGTTTCTGAAATCTCCCCTTGAGAAGCCAGTTAACCACACTACAGGATTTCAACCACACATGTCAGCTCAAACATTTATCAAGCATACAGCATGCCTCAAATTATACAATCAAAACCAGTATCATATAAGTATAAAAAATGCACAGGGTTTAATGCCGTGTTCATAGACACAGTGTCAATTCACTTACAGTATATGTTAACAATTGTCTAACCTCTAGGATGGCAGAGGAGGGTAGGTCCCCGGTCAGTGACCGCATTGGTCCACATGTTTCCGCAGCTAGATACGGCTCTGCCCCACTTAAGGGGCATTGTTACTACTCAAACAGGGTCGGAACTTGATTGTCCTGTACTGCAGCAGGTACAGTAGACACACTGTGATTGGGCACTTTCACTGCGCACTCTCTGCTCCCAATCAGTTGCAGGGCAGGCATCAACAACCAGTCCTGATGAAACGCCAAAGATCCTGCTGGCGACAAGGCTTGAAACATGTTAACCCTACCTCATTTTGAAGCTGTCTAGGCACACAGATCCTGTGACAGCTCCTTTGTTTTTATTTCTTTCAAGGGGACCACTTTATTAAAACATTCCTCGGTTCCCCTTAGGCTATTATAAATCACCTAGCACACCACCCTACACTTACATCCTCACTTGGACTCATCTTTACGGCTAATATCAGAAGATCTCCGATAAAGAGCCCTCTCGAGGGGCCCATTGGGCATTGCGGCAGCGGCCCACATGAGGAGCAGCCCAATTATGAAGCATGACACCCATCTGAGTGTGAGAGGGCATTCACTTCTGATTACCCGGACGACCCCTCGGATCAGTTCCGCAGTCCTGATCAACAGCTTTACTTTCATTTTTTCTTTCTCCTGGAGGAAGAGCATCCCCCTTTCACATTACCACAATTATCTAGGAGCGTGGGTGCTGGACCTAATCATCAGCTCCTAGTCCCTCCCTTGATCTGTTACTAAAGAGAAGTATCAGGAGGCAAGGGCATGTAAGAAAGCAGGATTGAAGAGCAGCTCCAGACTTGGCAGGATCGGGTAGAAAAGAATTAGTGATTTTTTGGTAGATGGATTAGAATTGAGTCATCAGGTGCTGCTGGGATGGCAGTATGGTGGGTCTGATGGTGAGGTGTAGCGCAGCGCCAGAGCAGCTGACTCGGGGGGATTGGGGTACAATCGCCGGTGGCAGCGCAGCTCAGCACCATGCGACTCTGGGCTATAGATCACTTAATCTCTCCGACGCCCCCCAGCGCCTTGAAACCTCAAGGGGTAATATGTTCGTGCTTTACAAATATAGATTATTATAAATATGGATGTCTGCTGGGAGGGAGGTTTGCAGATGAGTAGCAGCTCAAGAGGTAGATTGATTTAGGGCATTCGTTTTTCTGATCTCAATCTTTCAAGCAGAAGATCACCTTTACTTCTCAATCCTCTCAAGCCTCCTGATAATGTAAGAGTGTTCTGTTGGTTTGGCAGCCCAATGTAAACTTTATTCTTGCCTCAATAGGTATCCACTATAGATCAGTGAGAATAAGGGTGATGTGAGAGGCCTACCTGGTGGAAGAAAGAAGTCGAGCAGTAAAGTAGAAAAACGCGTTGAGGGGGAAGAGAGTCTGTGGCATGCCTTTAGAACAGCACTGAAGTGAGACATGATTAAAGCGTGTGCTTCATATTTTAAGAGATCTAGAGATGAACAATCTTCGATTTTTTTCAGGGCTCTAGGATGAACATTTGTCACTTTTATTTTGTTTATATGAAAGATCATAGATAATGAGGGCTGAAAAATTATTGAGGTTACCATGTGAGAGAGAGATGGTGAGAATTCTCCAATGTTCTGTTGCTTTTGCAGGTCAGGGTTGAAGGTCTTTTGTTCTTTATGGCAAAAAATATGAATTTATATTTTGAGGACTGAGTGTTAGGAAAGTCATTCAACCATTGGTGTATATTTAAAATAGAGAGAGACATTACTGTTGTGTAAAGCTATGAGTGAAGGTCTGAGGAAAGACCTTAAGAACCACTTGAGCTCACTGCTGTCTTTCGAAGAATTAAAACAATTTCCAGATCCGTTTGCTGGAATTTTAATTCAGGTTTACAAGTCTTAAGAATGTAAACTAAAACAACTAGATTGCATCAGCCATTCCTTTTTACAAGCTAGGCAAGAATCATGATCAAAGTTGCCTTTGGTCCACTTCATACAGAATCATAAGTTGGCAGGATTTCATACCTAAACTTGATATATGGCAGTCTTGATCTCTGACATTTGATTACATTTTTTTAAAAAAAAGCTCAACAGATTAAACATTCTTATGGTTCAAAAATCTTTCAGTGATGGATGCATTCTTAAATTTCCAAAGTTCATTGTCCCAAAAAAAACCATAAAATCTTTTTTTAAGGATAGATTTTGTGATCCATCGTGCATCCGATGGCCAATTACATAGGTCTGCTTACCCCAAACTATTTCAGTTCTTACATATGTTGGCCATGAGACTGAAAAATACTTTTTATGCCGTAGGACTGCCTCCAGTGCGGTTCTATGTGGACCAAGTTCCTTAGTATATTGTAGTCTACGCCAGTATAGAAGACGTCTCAGTTTAACTAAATGATCAACTGGAGATGGCCAAAACCGATGTACATGAGCAGGAGGGTGGTGCTCTGTGGCAAACGAGAGACCCAAAAAATAAATTTTCTGCTCAGGCTAAGTTGCTAGTTTCCACTTGTCCCCACAGCTCAGCTCCATAAAGTGCTGAAATGAGTGCCTTAATTCTGTAACTTTCCATAGCTGGTGAAATATCACAAATGTGGGTTCTTTTAAACATTCCCAGAATGGACGATGACTGATGTTGAAGTTTTAGGCTGTACTTATCAATCTGGGATGACCACTTCATATTACAAGTCAGGCTTAGACCCAGATATTCGAAATTAGTAACTCGCTCTAATAATGCACCCTCAACATGAATGCTGGCCTTGTGGGCACGGTATTGGTTAAGCAACATGTATTCTGTTTTAGCTGCATTTATTTCCAACCCATGCCACCCGCAAATGTCAGTAAAGTCGTTTAGTAAGACCCAAAAGCCTGCCGGGGTTTTGGATAACAAAAGCGTATCATCTGCAAACAGCAGAACTGGAACCTTCAATGATCCAATTTTAGGGGCATCACTGCCAGGAGTATCCAGATGAGCAACCACATAATTTACAAACAATGAAAAAAGGATTGGGGCAAGGGAACATTCCTGTTTTACACCCTTAGAAACTGTTATAGGGGTATTAAAATTCTCCCAAGTCACTCCATTGCACCTGTGCATAATTGAGAAAATGTTTTCAGGAACTCTCATTCGATCTAACACACTCCACAGTTTGGTGTGGGGAATAAAATCAAATGCTGATCTAAGGCCAACAAATGCAATGTAGAAAATGGCCTTTATGTAATTGAACAGTCTTCCAATATATGATACAGACCCTAAAGATCTGGGCTTCTGGACTTGTCTTTTTTCTAAAGTCAGCTTGGCGATCTGATAGTATCCTATTAACTTCCATCCATGATTCTAACTTCCCTAGTATCTGACAACAAAACATTTGTGGGAGACTATGAATTCAACTAATAGGTCTACGGTTACTAGGAACATCTCTAGCTCCTTTTTTAGGTCAAGCCTAGGCAGCGCACATGCGTTGCGTGCAAGACCTGCTGTATTCAAAATACTACTCTATTCCCGTCTGCTGCATGCCATAGGCTCAGTGTAGCGTCGCTCTTCTTTGCTGCCTCCTAACTCATTCCTGCAGCCGATACCTCACTTCAGTTTAAGGGTGAGGAGCACCGGCCAATTACAGTTTCCATACGCTAACATTCTTTATGTGCTGTTTGGCAGGACTTTTTTTTTTACATTTTGCTTTCTGCCAGTCACTGCTTGATTAGTTTGTCTTCTCCCTTCCGTTTTGCATTATAAGCCCTCTTCCCCAACCGCCGCATACTCCAGAAACTAGCCTACAAATAAGTCCCCCTCCTTTCGCTGCTTCAGCTGTGCCGTGTTGTTGAAGTTTTTTTTTACTTTAAAGCTAAGCGCGGTGCCCGCTTCAGGGACGCTGCGCTTTTTGTTTCAGCATTTTGTGTTTACTGTAAAGCTGAGCACGGTGCCCACTTCAGTGACGCTGCAATTTATGTTTCAGCATTGTCTTGGCCATTTCTTTGCTGCGATCGAGCATGCATTTTGCAGTGCCCCCGGGGCACAAGCAGGGCCCGACTAGTGTGCTCTCGTAGCAGCACACACTCTATGTTTCCCCGGGGCACAAGCAAGCATCCACTCCAGTGGCCTTTTTTTGAGTGTGTGCGCTATATAGCAGCCTGCAACATGAGGGAGAGCTGCAGCTTGCTGCTGGCGCTCAGCCTTTCACTGCAACCTTTTTAAAATGCTGCTCTCCTCTTTTTCCTCTATAGTAAGTAAAACCATATGAGGAGCTAGTATACCGAAAGACTTATGGTGCGGGGACTGTTTTTTGTTTCTTCTGGCTTTTCCCCTTGTCGATGCTTCATCCTATTTGCTTGCACAGCCCGCTTCCAGTTGCTGTTTGCCACCCGCCTCTACCTCCCAGCTCCTTGTTAAGTTTAATTTTAGTGAGCACTTGCGATGCAATACTATTACTGCCTATACCCATTCCAAGCGTATTTCCTTGAAGTGGAAAGTAGAGACACATTCATGGAGCAAAATAGGAAACCGCCCCAATAACAAGTTAGACCAGTGTACAGAAAAATATTTTTTGCTGCTTTTTCCATATTAAAACTACTTTGCTCTAATAAACTATTTTAACATTTTTTCTTATTTTTTCTTTTGGGTGTAAAAAAGCTTTTCACGTTAAGTGAAAACCCTATAATGGTAGAGAGTGGTTCAGATTTTAAACTGGGAAAGATATGAAGTTACTGGATGACTGCCACCTAGGACGCTGTGCTGGAATCCACACAGCTTTTCATCTTGCAGGAGTTAATAAGACCATTGCTGTTGAATTGGGCAACGGGGTGGGGGTGCAGTGTTGTTTACAGCATTCATTTATCACCTGATCTTGGCTGCAAAGGCTATGTGAAACAAGGTAATATTTCTATCCTGCCTGTACGGCAGGTAATGACTTTACTGTCTGACAAACTACATACCGGGGTTGGAATTGTGTGTATGTGTGTTACAGCACATCTTCCTATAGGCTACACTGCCTTTCTTCATGGATAGCTCTTCTGTTGCTAGTGAACCCCCTTAGTCCTTACCAAGTACTCTATTCTCACTGCATCCATCACTGCTATTATCTCAGGTTGGGGGAAAGTGAATGGGGTAGCCTGTTGATTCTCCCCACCCACAACCCCCCACTAGCCCCCACATCCTCTTTCTCTCAACCATTGATTTGCCACCATGATTCCTCCCTCTGTGCTCCTTTCGCCCCCCTCCTCTTTTTATTTTTTAATGCCCATAAACACAGACCTGGAGCTTAGCTCCTACCTATTTGTTTTTTTCCATAAAAAGGCAAAGCTTTCCACATTAGTCTACACCACACAATTCAACTCCGCACATTTCCAATCCACACCACACAATTCAACACCAAACCACATAACTCAACAACAGAATTACACAACACAATGCATCCAATCCACATCATGTTACAAAATTAAACTTCACTACATACCGCTCCACAACACTAAATACTATTCCACATAATTACACTCCATAACACACAATTCCACTCCACATAATTCCAGTATACTCAATACCACATAATTACTATCCACATAATTCCAATGCACACCATGCCACATCATTCCACTACAAAAATCCACACCACACCACACAAATCCACGCCACAAAATTCCACAACTAACAATTCCAATCCATCCCACATAATTCCAATACACACCACATGCATACACTCCATAACACATGAGTAAAAGACATTGTCAATAGCTGTAACTCAAGCAAATGTGAGACCTATTGCATTTCCAATGCTTGTTATAGATTGGTACAATTTAGGCACTGCGCCATTAGTATGGAATTTCATTGTTTTCTAAGCTACTATTGGTTAGCTTATTGATGTAAGGGCCCCAGATACGTGCTTCTGTGACAAACAGGTCTCCTGGTATCTTGTCTGGTCCTGGTGCCTTGCGACGAAGCATGTTATGTATGGCCTCAAAGGCTTAATTTAATGAAATTACTAGTATGTTCGATGGATCATGACAGTTATACATGGCTGAATCTAATTTATGTAGGTACTCACCTTTCGGGTCGTTAGGTAGCTCCTGAAAATGATCTACCCCAGTTTGCGGATGTATTTGAAAATCGATCTTCGAAATTATCTAGTGACCTCCATTAGCGACTGTGCCAAAAGGTTTTATTGTGCCCACTTTTAACAGCAACTAATAAGTCGTTCCACATTTCATTGTCCCATCCAGCCCTTGCGATCTTCTTTACCCCTTTATAATTTTTCCTTGCTATTGTGATGGCGTTCTGATCCTTGCTTTTAATTGCATTTCTAAGTGTGGTTTTACTCTCTCTACTTTGTTATACTTGGAGATCACTCTAATTTGCCTAGTCTTGTGTTCCCTTTCTCCTGTAGTAATTTAGTTCTTAACCTGCTAAGAGTTTCTCGCGAATAGTCAGTATAACATTAGAGCTGAGGCTAAGGTCCGCATTATCACCCAATTGTTCTAATACTCTGATTACTCTGCTGTAGATTTGAGCTAGTAAGCGTGAGTGTGTACGACTTGAGACAATTTCAATGTACGCCTATTGTGTGAAATATGCAAGCTCCTATGAGCAATAGAACTCAAACTCCCATGGCACATAATTAAAACGCCTTCCATCACTTCATGGAGAGCGTTATGGTCACTGTCTGTCCTCTGGAGCACAACCATGTCTTTCAAAAATGCCCACAGACATAAGTCTAACAGTATGTCATCAATTCTGCTAGACTCTTAGGGCCAGATGTATCAAGCTATTTTGCATTCGCAAACATTGTGATTCGCAAAAATTGGACGTTTGCAAACGCAAAATGGCCTGATCCAATGTATGACAGTTATCTTCATCACAAAAACGGTATTAGTAAAAATACGAATTCCAATTTTGCGAATCAACAAATCTGCGAATTTTTGATTGCGAATTCGCAATTTGAGAGTCTCAAATTGTGAATTCGCAAAATTTGGAGCTCGCAAATTGCGAATTCGCAAACCAATGTATGAAACATTCGCAAATTGCGAATGAGCCAAAATTCGCAATTTTACACTGTCAATTTACCACCAACTCAGGCCAGGTGGTAACCAGGTGCAAATTATTTAAACAGGCCCAGAGTGCCTCAGTTTCTTTCACAATGGCAGCGTTGTATGTCATAGCGAGGAGGATACGGATTCAAGCAGCAGCACAGAGAAGGGGGAGGAGACAGGAACGCGTTTACAAAGTGCGCATAAACCTGTTTCAGCAGACAGAGGAAGAAATCCATGACAAATATAGACTAGACTCATCAACAATACTAGACCTGATAGCTGATCTAAAGCCAATACTGGAGCATCAGACCCGCAACACCCAAGCCATTCCCACACATGTGCAGGTCCTATGTTCACTGCACCTACTAGCATCAGGAAGCTACCGGGGGGGGGATAGCTGCAACTGGAGGGGTGTCCCAAAGTTGTGTTTCACGCTTCTTGAATGCTTTCTTGGATACAATGGTACAGAGGATACACCATTACATCAGATTCTCCACTACACAACAGTTATTGCAGCAGACAAAATTGGATTTCTACCAGATAGCACAATTCCCACATGTAATTGGGTGCATTGATGGGCTACATGTAGCCATCTGCGCCCCCTCAGATAATGAGTATGTGTTTAGGAGCAGGAAATCCTTTCATTCACTCAACATCCAGGTCAAATGTAACGCCTCACACATATTAACTGACACAGTAGCCAAATATCCTGGCAGTACGCACAATTCCTTCATATTCAGACACAGTGGAATATATACAGATCTCACTGGGGGTGAATTTGACAACGGATACCTGCTAGGTAAATGCATGTTACTCACTCTGGAACCAGGTCCACATCCCAGAGCAGCAGGTGGTGTAGGTGCAGCAGATGGCAGACAGAAACATGATGAAAAAACAAGCAACTATTTCTAGATGATGGGTGCGGGCCTTGTCTGGTGTCAACCTCCGTTTCTGGTGATCATAAGAGCCGGTAGCATTGGTGTGCTGTAGACCTGACTGCTCGTGCAAGGGTGGCCTCATGATGGGGTACTCAAGAATCTATGCCCTCCACTGGTAAAGTTAATGTTGGGGAAGGGGATCCATTGGGGTGGATCGGGCTGACCCACTGTTGGGGTCCGCTGCCATCATATCCTGTGACAGATACTTCGGGGCATTGGAGTATGGGGTGGGGGGAGTTACATATGGGAAGTTGTTGCAGCCAATTTTGAATCAAGATGATGGGTCGTTGATTGCATATATGCCATTATGGTTCTGTTTGTATGTTTTCCTTTATTATTTGTAATTGGAACTTGCTGGGTCTTCACTCTCCCACCTACCAATCGTACAGCAACAGTAACAAGATAGAATCATGTCTACAATCTCAGGGGAGTGCAGCAAACCTAATTAGACTAGTGACATGGAATGTCAATGGTTTACTAGACAGGGTAAAGAGTAGGGCCATCCTTAAACAGACTATGAGACTGGTGGCTGATTTCTTGTTTTTACAGGAAACCCATCTCATGGGTAATAAGGCCCAGTGCCTTGCCAATGGAAATGCACACAAATCTATCATTCTGGATTCACATAGGGATCTAAGGGTACAGGGATCCTTATCAAATACATCATCCTTTTTCAGCATTTCGACATGAGCAGATAAACATGGCAGGTATACAGTCGTTACAAGGACTCTTTACGGAGAACCTATCATGTTGTTTAATGTGTATGTCCCTCCCCCACTTGGTTCTTCCTTTGTCAAGCTACTGACGAGGCTATGGGGGGAGTTGCCGGACGGTCTCGTGGTGGAGACTGGAATGGAGTAATCGATCCATCAGTGGATAGGTGGCGCCCATGGGCGTTGCCCCAGAGGTCATGCCAGACTCCCCTATCTTCTTTCATTTCAGATCTATGGCTCCTTGAAGCATGATGCGCCCATTACCCATCTCCAGGGGGCTACAACTTCTATTTTCCCGTACATGGATCCTTCTTGCAGCTAGATTATTCCCTAATTCCCAGCTGTTACTTACACAGAGTGAGGGATATAGCGGTACTCCCCAAGGGGCCTTTAAGATCATTCCCCAGTGGAAAGGGGCACACAGAGGCACACAGATGGGTCAATAATGGCATTCCATTGGTGCCTCTCAACATGGTATCTACAGAGTCCGGGGTGTCGCCAACACATAGCAGATAGCACAGACGGATACTATGCACTAAATAAGGGTACAGTACAGTCCCCCAGACTTTATGGGAGGCCATGAAACCCACTCTTCAGGGAGTCAACATTACTTATTGTACAGGGGAGCGCAGGCGCAGAATGCATGACATCATTGATATGGAGACAGAAATCCTGGAACTGGACAGTTGGGGTCACTAACCAGGTGGCCATCATGCACGCAGACAACTCAGCCTGATACAGAAGCGGTACCAACAAGCCCTGATCAGTGAGGTGCGGCATGCCTGGCAGGCTTCACAGAGCTGTGTTTATCAGTGGGGGATAGATCGAGTCATCTGTTCCATAGATTATGTCAAGGTGGCTCCAAGGCGCCCACTTCCCTCTACTAGGTAGTGATGCCTCTGCCCCACTTACAGATCCTGGTATCATAGCAAATGTATTTTTGTCCCACCTGGAGGGGGTATACATCAAGAAGGGGGTTCTGACAGAGACACAAATAGAGGATTTTGTAAGGGCATTACCGCTCCGATCCATGTCCCCTGCAGCCCGGGATCTGCTAGACTCTGTGCTTACCGGGAATGAACTACTCCCAGCATCTGCCAATATGAACCTGGGCAAGGCACCTGGCCCAAACGGCTTTCCCAGTGAATTTTCAAACTCTATACACCCAAGCTTCAAACCCACCTCCTTGAAGCCGTGCTGCCTGTGGCGGAAGCGGGCATTATGCCCCCAGACTGGTGTCATGCAGAGATTGTGGTCTTCCCCAAGCCGGGGCATCAAAGGGATTGCATCGTATCGCCCGATCTCCCTCCTCAGTTTGGAGGTTAAGATCTGGGCCAAGGCTTTGCCGAATAGATTGATCACTCAAATACCTAAATTGATCCACCACGACCAATGCAGTTTCATGCCCCACAAGGCCACTCGTCCAAAACACGATGAACATTTAATGCGTTAGTGATGGCGGACAGGCTGAGTGAGCTGGCGATGCTTTTTCTCCTGATATAGACAAAGCCTTTGACTTCGTCAATTGGTTATATCTCTTTCTTCTCATTTGACGCCTTAACTTTGGACCACGGTTCGTCTCCTACATCTGCCTAATATATATCGCTTTGACGGCGTCAGTACGGGTGGCCGGGGCTAGTTCATGTATTTTCCCCATATACGGCGGGGGACGAGACAGGGTTGTCTACTGTCCCCCTACTATTTGCTATTGCCATAGAGCCCCAAGCAGTATGGGTTAGGATGGGCACGCAGGTCCGGGAATTTGAGTGGGGTTGAGGACAGGCCCTTTTTGCAGGGTTATCCCTAAACTTTTTGCTTCCTCCGTCTGTGTTTTTCCTAACCTGTGGTTGTTGGCTACAGAACTCTGGGCATTTCACCACTGCTGATCCTTGCTAAATGCATATGCTCTCTGTGTAAATTGTTATGGTGATTGGTTATCCGTGATTGGCATATTTGTCTTACCAGTAGGTCCCTAGTAAAACGCACTAAGTGTGCCAGGGCTGGTAACTCAAATGCTACTAGTGGGCTTGCAGCACTGATTGTACCACCCACATGAGTAGCGCTAAAAAGAGGTCTCCGGCCTGCCACTGCAATGCCTGTGAGCAGTTTGTTAACTGCCATGTCGACCTGGCCAGTGTGCCCATTTGCCACGCCTTACCCTTCCCTTCTCTTACATATAGGACACCCCTATGGGAGGCCCAAGGTACCCCTCTGGGCAGGGTGCAGTGTATGTAAAAGGTAGGACATGTACCGGTGTGTGTACCATGTCCTGATAGTGAAATACTGCCAATTTCGTTTTTCACTATTGAAAGGCTAACTTGCCCATAGGACAGGATGGGGAATGCTGTGTAACATGTTTACCTGCATATCTTCCCATAGGAGTGAGATAGAAAATTGGAGTCTGGTATCCCTGAACTCCAAATTTAATAACACATCTTTTAGTAAAGATGGTTTTCAAGTTCTGTGTTTGAAAATAGCACTTTTAGAAAGTGACTATTTTCTTGTTCAACCTTTCTGTGTGCCTCTGCCTGGTTTTGGATTGACAGTCTGGTTTTGAAGTGATAGGTGCTGGGGTTGCTCCAGGAGTCTGGGTGAGTCAGCCTGAGCTGAATAGGCCAATCTGCGTTTGGAGTGGTGGGAGGAGTAGTATCTGTCCCTGATAGGGCTGTGCCTGCCTTCCACAAAAGACAGGCTCCACCCCCTGCAGTACGTCTGAAGACCCTGGACCACCTTCACAAAGGAAGAGGTTGTGCACTGGCAGAGTGCACCCAGAACTGGCTTGGACTGGGTCTAGGACCCCCTTACACATAAAGAACAAAGACTTATGGGGTATAAATGTAAGAGCTGAAACCCCTGTAAATCAGATTACTTCATGATCAAGAGGAACCTCTGCCAAAGATGAACAGCAGAAGAAGACTGAGGAGAAATACTGCCCTTGCTGTGTGCTCTGGGGCTGGCCTGCAGTTTGCTGATTTAACTGAGGAGAGGACAAGGGACTTTGCTGTGTGCTGTGTCCCCCCTGCTTGCTAAAGACGTTGCTGTGTGCTGTGTCCATAAGTGAAGAGTCTCCAAGGGCCCGAGGAGAGCTGGCCTCCTGTTATTGAAACACAGAGTCAGAAAAGTTGCCAAGATAGCCCAGAAGTGCATGCGCTTGGACCCAGCTTGTGTCCTCCATGGAGCCTGTGTTGCTAAAGAAGGGCTTTCCTTGTGATCTGCAAAAGCACTGCATGGGTGTTTCACCTCTGTGGGCCCGTAATTGACAACAGCACTGCGTGGGTGTTTCACCGCCACGGCCCGAGGCCAGAGGAAAAGCCACGCTGAGATCAGGAAGCTCCGAGGCGTCACCTAGCAACGTGGGGACGCGTCACCAGCAGCAGCCGCGCTGAAATCAAGAAGCTCCGAGGCGTCGCCTAGCAACATGGGAGCTCGTCACCAGCAGGAAATGCGCTGCAGATAGGAGGTGCGAAGCGTTGCCGAGCAACCCGACTCCGCCGCGAGGAACAGCTGCTGCCTGTGAAGAGGATAGAGAGACCGCCCCCCCTCTCCAGTTAAACGCTCGGACTAAGTCCAGGGAGCGTGTTGTGTGATACTGCCTGGGGCGGGGGTGGGGGTCTGCGGTATTCTGCTCTCGACCACCAGCCTTTGTAGAGCGAGCCTTGGGATCGTAGAGGCGCATACTTGCCCCTTGAGGAGCGGCAGTACTGGGGCCTGTGCGGAGACAATCTGGTACATTCCTACAATATTTTTGGCAATCGCTGATGACAAAGTCAGCATTTCAACCGACTACGCAGCTGGGGGCCAGTAATTTGCCTACAACTGATCGAAGGGTGAGAGGGGTCCCGCGCACTAGAGATAAGTGCCCGATATTAAGGACAATGCTCTTTAAAGCCCTCAGCTTGTTTTCCACGTGACTTTCCACACGCCTGGAACAGTGTTTTCATCCGTACCGTACCTGCAAGCCTATTTTCCTTTTTCTTATCATAAACCTTATCAAAAATATTCCTGAAGAAAAGCTAATTGTATATGTGGGATTTTTGTTGCTTTGGTCTTGCCTAAATTTAAGATAAAGATATATATATATTTTATAATAACCTGTGTGGTGTCCATTTGTGGTGTTTCACTGTGTTACTGTGGGTGTTGGTGCAAATACCTTACACATTGCCTTGGGGATAAGCCTGTCTGCTCGTGCCAAGCTACCAAGGGGATGAGCAGGGGTTATCTACAGTGTGTTTCCCCCTTACCCTGACTAGAAGCAAGGGTCCCTATTTGGTCAAAAGTACCTACCTCTGCCAACTAGAGACCCCCATTTCTAACACTCTTTATATGCCGATGACATCTTATTCTTTATCACAAGGCCAGATATGAAAGGACTTTGACTGTTACAGATAATGCATGTGTTTGGGGAGCCCTCAGGTCTTTATTTCAACACTTCCAAATCCACAAACTGCACCGTGGGACCAGGCCTGCATAGACTTGATGGGGTGACAGATATACGAGTGATCATGGTGGGATTCCGATACCTAAGGGTTTATATTTCCCCAGAGGCTACAGTAGCGTGGAATGTAAATGTGGAACCACTCATTTGAAAGATGACACAAAAATTTGGACTGGACTCCCACTGCCATTGACGGGATAATCAGAAATCTTCAAAATGGCCTCCTTGCACAAGATCCTTTATCAGCTGCAAAGTTTCCTGTTTGCCATTTCACAGCAGTGATTCCTAAACCTGAATTATATTCTTAACACTTTTCTGTGGGACGGGGGGACTCCACGTGTGGTCCTTGATGAGTGCTTCCAGTCTATATACTGCGGGGGCATTGCAGCAGCAGGCGTAGAGTCCTATTACCAGGTGGCCCACCTTGAAATAATAAATAAGTGGTGGTAGGATACCGAGGGAGACCTCGCATACGCTCTAGATAGGATGGCAATGGGTGCGACTCCTTTACAAGCATACTTATATGGGTGGGGGGAAAGGTGTTACCCTTCCCCCAGCGACAAAAGTAGTTTTAGACTTGTGGCGGTCAACCCGTCAACAAATTAAATGGTGAGGCAGATTAACAGAGCAAACTCTGCTTTGGTGGGAAATCATGCTCCCCCAAGTGGCAACATTAGAAGGGTTCTGGAAGTGGGACCACATCAGGATCTTCACATTGGACATGTTATGCATGGCATAGTCATGAAGTCCTAGCAGCTGCTCTAGACTGAGTTCCAGGTGCCTTGTAGCTAGTTTCATAAGTTCCTCCAACTCTGCCACGCACTGGGCCGTAATATAAAGACTTTACCTCACCGTCCAGAATTTAATCCATTAGAAGGTAAATTACTTACAGGAGATTTCGGTGACCATAACATTTCCAAGATCTACCAGACCCTGATTTCTAACCAACCAGACGCCTTTGGGGTCTTGAGCGCGGCATGGGAGTCTGATGTAGTTGAAATAGACAATGAGGACTAAACTGAGGTGCTGGGTTCCCCCAGGGAACCAGCGATAGCGGCAAGTCTCCGGCTTATCCAATTTAAGTATCTCCATAGGGTTTGCTGACAGGACACCAGCTGTGGCGTATGGAGGTGATCACCACTCCGGCATGCCTCTGCTGTGGACCAGAAGAAGGTAAATTCTTCCATGCTGTTCTGAGCTAGAGAGATTCTGGCGGGGTGAACAATTGTCTGGGCGAGGTCTTGTCCTAGCAGCTCCTGTTTAACCCATGGTTGGCCCTCCTCCATCTTATGGACGATGTAAAGGAGAATAAATAGAGGATCACCCTCCTGTGCCTGGGACTGACACTCGTTAAACGCATCATATTTGATTGTTTGATTTATGGGCCCCACAGGCCATGTTTATATTTCAATAAAATGTGTTCTAAAAAAAAAGACCATCGATCTCACTTAAAGTGCACGACTGAGGTGACACCGGCTCACGAATTGCATTATGTTTTTTTTTGGGGTTTTGAGGCCCCACAGAGATTATCTGCAGCCTTACTTTTCCCCATATTCTTCAATTACGGAGCTGGATTTAATAATTCAGTGTATAAAAATAGGTGCTTGCATATATAAAGCCTCACACCAATACTCTCTTTAGGGGTCCAAAATGCAGTCCCAAATGAAGGGGCCAGGCCTGGTCTCTAACCGGTGCAGACAGGCTCGCTCCTGGCACGGGCACGCATTGCAGCCAGTGGTTAATATGTAAAAAACACATAAGTGCTGGGCTCTAGTCAGGAGGCAGCTTTCAACAGCCCATTTCTCCTCTTAGCATGGCCTAAAACAGAGCCATAAAAGTGGGGAGAGGATGTTGCCTAATGGCCAGAGCTGCCTACTTCGGAGCTAGGAAACAAGGTTCGAGTTTCTGCGTTGGATCAACATCCTGTGATTCTGGGCAAATCACTTAATCTCCGCGTAAATTAATGTGTCCTTAACTGGTGCTCATGAAAAGTACCGGTGTTGATGATTAGGTGCCAGTGCTGAGCACCGGAAACCACCGTCTCAAATTAAGCACTGGCCTGGGCGCGCCATGGGCTGTGAGTGCAGATTTATGCGCCCCGCGCTGTTCCCCGCCTCCAAGCAGGTGCAAAATCCTGGGCGAAAGCAGATCTGGTGTATGAGAAGAATGTCTTTTGCATTTCGCCTTCACTAACAATGGTGCACCTTATATTACAGACAAGAACATATTTATTGATTCCTGTGCTACATGCATACAGATACAAAAAAGCACCAATGCTCTTACAAAATGCTTTTATCCTTCTATATTTGATGTAAGCCTTGATAATGTTCTAATATTATACTTGAATTTTCCACTGATATCTTTATGTATTAACAATTTGTTCAATAAAGCTTTTCAAACTGAAAAAAAGCACCAATGCTCAATTCTCGATCACGTTGCCGCTCACTGTGGGAACTTGTGAGTCTCACCTTCCTCTTGTCTCACGTGGCTATTGTTAGGACAGTATACAGTTTGTTGCTGTTATGCTTTCATAAAACATAAATCCTGTGTGGTTCCAAAATAAGGAATGCAGATTACAATCATTTGCAAAATATGAGCTGAACATTTCTGACTGCTTACACTGCAGGTTGGAAGAAGACATCACCCTCATTGCCCACTGAATTCTCTCCTAAATGCCCCATTCAGGATGTGTACATTTTTGTTTTTTTACTGTGAGCCCTGTATGTTTCAGCAGAATGGGTTACAATTGTGGTGCAATCGAAATTTAAATGCTGAGATGGAGCTCTGCTACCCGACACAGGGCTCGGCCCAGAATTTCCCATTATGCACAATGAGTTGCACAGCCAATTTCAGCCTCATTAATATTAATGAGGTGGACAATTTTCATCTCATTGCACACAGTCCCTTTACACAGCAAAGTATTAGTGCATCCTTCACCGAGCAGTGCCCGAGGTTGTTTGCAGGCCAATACAAAGCACTGTGCTGTGAACGATCTTGTTATGAATAAAGAAAAATGTCTTGTTCAAGAATTCGTGTCTGAAATGAGATGTTTGCCAAAGCACTGTGTTTCTTTTCGAAGTTTTGCGACTTTGTGCTGCAGACATTTTTAGCTACTGGTCAGAGGCGTAACACAAAATGATGGGGCCCTCCTGCGGAATAAGTTGGCGGGCCCTTAGGTCTCAATATCGCTCTGGTTGGGGAAGGAGCTGGCAGAGGCCTGAGATGCCACCGAGGCTCAGAGATCCCACTGAACAACTCCTTCCCTGTCCTCCCACACGGCTGCAGGCAGCCTGCTGTATCTAGGGGCATGGCAGCAGCTGCTCATGAGGAAAAGGCAACCTTTTTCATCAGCTTTGACGAAACTCACCTCATTTGTGTGTTCCGGTCTTTTTTTTTTTCACTACATATTTTTATTGTTGACAGCCATCATAGGACAAGGATCGTACAAAGCACCCAAGGTACGTAGACAGGGTGATACATATGAGAGTCAACATTTCCAGCAATAATATAGGATTCATTGCACAGAAAATAAAGTACATGGAAAATCATAGGTAAAGAAACAAAAAGGAAAATGAAAAACAACTGTGTCACATTGCCTTTGGTTAATAAATAAAGCAATCCTGAATACAGAGAGATTTGCCTCCACTCACAGTCACATTGAATAGGGGCACTACACAGATGACAGATGACTAGTGTCATAACAACTGTTTGTCAGTGTAAGACAGGGGGGGGGGAGGTTCAAAATACAATCCCCTGTAGTCAGCCCACCTTTTCCAAATGTTGTAGTGTTTACGGGGGCATCCCCTTGCTTCAAAGACTGGGAGTTCCAGGCCCATGCAGAAGTCCAGACCCCTTTTCCACAGCCCAAGCAACGGTGGAGACTCATCTTTCCAGACCCGGATAATATCTCGCTTTGCCAGTGTGAGATCCAGCAATAGGAGGTGACACTTGTATCTATTCCCCCCAATGTCTTCCGTAATATGCAACATGGCTAACCGCAGTAAGGGTGCGATGTCCCACCCCAAAACCTCCGATAGGCACGTGAACACCCCTTTCCAGAATCTCGACAACGTTGGACAGGACCAAACAGTATGCAGGAAGGTACCCTCCATGGATTTACAACGTAAGCAATGCGGTAACGCGATGAGCCCAGCACGCCACAGCCTGTGCCTTGTAAAATAAGCTCTGTATAAATATTTGAACTGAATAAGATGCAGAGGAGCTGCAATTGCTGTGCTGCGCGGGATTCTAGAGCCTCCACCAAGTCATCTTCCTCTAATGGACCTCGGTCTTGTTGCCATGTCTCTCGAGTTTTGTGCATGGTAGTAGGGGTATTGTTGATAAGGGTGTGATATATTTTAGTTATTTTATGGTCTCCCAAGTCGCCCATGAAGATTTTAGCCTCAATGGGATTGAATTCAGGAATCTCGGTTAGCCGGGATATATATGGGGTAAAGGCATGTCGGAACTGGAGATAGCGGTAGAATTGTGTGCGGGGCATGCTGTATTCTGTTTGTAGATCAAGAAAGGACTTGAGAGTGCATCCACATACTACTGCCCCCACCATATCTATCCCAACAGCCTCCAAGCCCTGAAAGCCGGACAAATGCGTCAGCTGTGGTAATTGTCAGTTTCTCCATAGGGGAGTTTCTCTAGTGAGTCTCCCCCACCAACCCATCTGACAGAGGGCCGACTTCCAAGTCCTGAGACCGTAGCTGTAGTGGGTGGTAGCTCTCGAAGTAGCATAATTAAGTACAGAACCATGTGGAGAGCGTTATCTCCCGGTAGCCAGCGCTCCACAGCATACGCCGGATCTTCGCGCCTGCTATACCACCAATCATTGAGGACGAGTAGGTGAGAGGCCATGTAGTATGCCTGAACGTCTGCAGTGGCTACGCCAACGGACTAGGTAGATTGGAAGCAGGACCTCAGGGCCACCCGCGATGCACCACCCCCCAGAGAAAGTGGGCCAGAATAGCATTCAATTGGCGAAACCATGTTGGTTTTATCGGATAGGGATGGTTCTGTAGTTGATAGAGGAGACGGGGCAGGGAGATCATTTTAAAAATAGCGGACCTACCAAAGAGAGACAAGAGCAAATTAGACAACACTTGCGTCTGGTCGCCTACTTGTGTCCATAAGGGGACTAGGTTATTGCTCCACGCCAATGCCTGGAACAATGAGAGATACACTCCCAGATACTTAAAGCCGTCAGGAACCACTACCACTTCCCGCGACCAGTCACCCAGTCGATCTCCGCCCTGCAGTAGCCACAAAAAGGACTTCCCCCGGTTCATAGAGAGGCCAGATGTTTGGCCAAAGATCTGCATAACGCGGAGAAGGCGTGGACTAGACCGTTCAAGGTCTGTGAGGAAAAACTAGACATCGTCCGCGTAGAGCGCTATACGGTCAGATATGCCAGGCACTGATACGAAACAGCGCAACTGCACGTCTATACGTATCCAAGCCGCAAGCGACTCCATAGCAAGAGCGAAAAGATAAGGGGAGAGAAGGCAGCCCTGACTCGTCCCTCGCCTGATATGAAGACTACCAGAAACCTAGTCGGCCACTCAGACTGAGGCAGTTATGTCAAAGTAAAGCAGGCGGATAAAGCTCAGCAATCGTGGACCGATATTCAGACGAATGAGCAAGGCGAACAAATACGTCCAGCTGAGAGAATCAAAGGCCTTGTTCAAATCCGCCAGCATGAGTGCGGCAGGGGTATTGAGTTTACTAGCTGCGGCGATAGCATTGTGGGCACGTCTGATATTGTGGCGTGTAACGTGGTTCGACATAAATCCTGCCTGATCAGGGTGGATCAGATCTGTAATATATGGGGCTAGGCGGTTTGCAATCACCTTAGCTAGAAGCTTAGCTTCCACATTAAGTAAAGAAATTGGGCGATAAGATGAATAATGTTCTGGCGGGCGACCCGGCTTCAATAACACGACAATCTCTGCATGCCGCCAATCTGACGGAGGACCGCTGCTCTCTAGGGAAGCCTCCAGCGCCGCCAAGTAGGGCTTTAAGAGCTGTGGTGTTTCTGTCTTTTAGTCCGCCTTCTGCAACATCATCAGTGACACATTTTCAACCCTCCATGAGGAGATCATGGATATAAAGTTAAAGGTTCTAAGTAGGGTCACTTCAAGAAGGACAGTCATTCTATTTAAGGTATGTATAGATGTATACCAGGGTTCCAGCATAAGCAGATCAGTTGCATCATTCAAAAAGGCTTATGCCGCAAAGTTGATTTCAAATTTTGAATAATTAAGAATACCGAAGAGAAAAACATTACTGAAAATGCCTTTTGTGATTGCACTTGTTAACCATGAAGTCAAGAGCACAGAACCTGATTTTTTCAAGGTTATGAAACACAACCTAAGTCTGACAACATTAACGGTCCTCAGGACACAAGAGGACCTCATCGCCCCACCAGCAGTGCGCCAAGAGGCACGTTTGCAGAGTTGGGTAAAAAGGGGCATGGCATCGGTCCACCTCTCAGCAATCCCACTGTGTGGGGCTTACTGGAGGTGCCTGGTGGGCTAGTTGGCACCTAAGGATATTTAGGATTCAAGGGGACCTAATCCCCCAACCCAGAACGCACCAGGAGGCGCGTTTGCAGAGTGGTGAAGGGAGGAGGTGTGGCATCTGGCAAGTTGACGGTTTCTTTAAAAAAAAAAAATTAGGATGGGGGTCTGTTTGGCCTCCATTCTCTCAACCCTTATGGGCCCCGGGGACCTCATATCCCCCGAAGGCATGAGCCATTTTTAGGTCTCACCTGACCCAGCACATGCGCTGGTCTGGTGAGACTTTTTGAGAGGGCTCCAAAAAGTGCTACCAGGCCAGCCTAGAGCTACAGTGCATTTGCGCGGGGCGTGCGCGTCGCGCTTGACCGCGATTACTTGGCCGCTTGGCATAGCCAATAGGTCTCGCTTTTGGGACCTTTTAAGTATTTAGTTATGCAACTGTTGCATGGCTAAACACTTATAAGGTCCCAAAGGCGAGACCTATTGGCTATGCCAATGCTTGTTTTATTTTTTATTGAAAAGGGCGCAAGGCCTCCTCCAGAGGCCGATTACGGCCCCGGGGAACCCTTCCCCCAGGGCCTGGCCTTTTAAAAAAAATATTAATATTGTTTTAAGGAAGGGACGGCTGTTTTGGCCCTGAAGACCTCTTCCCCCGGGCCTGGCCTCACATTCGGGACCGCGGGAGGCTCAATGCCCACGTAGTCCCTGCTGGCTCCCCGCCTTCTGCAGGAGCCGGCATTGCTTTTGGACAAGGGGAGCTGCTAAAATGCAGCTCCCTTTGCTTTGTGCTTCATGGAAGCAAGAGCAGTTTTTCTGCTCTCGCTTCCATGAAGCGAAGCAGAAGTTTGCTATGGCAGGGCGGGAGCAGTGCTCCCGCCCTGCCATAGCAAACTGCAATGTCCTGGGGGTGGGCACCCCAGGACATTGCTAGAGCCGGCCCTGGGGGTGGCGGTCCCCAGGGCCAAGGAGGGCTCCTGGAGGGGGGCCGCTTGGACCCCCTCCCTTCAAGTTTAAAGCCCTGGGGAGGTGGTGGTCCCCGGTGCTTGGTGCGGCCCTCAAGGCCCCCCAACACATAAAGGAATTCCCTGGGGCAGAGTGGGAGTTATAGAAAGCCCTGGGGAGGTGGCGGTGAAGGGGCTGAGGGGGGCTGCGTGCCCCCCCACACATTATTAACAAAGCCCTGGGGAGGTGGCGTTCCCTGGCGCTGCGTGGGTCCTGGCCCCCACATAATAATTATCATAATAATAATAATAATAATAATGGAATGCCTCGGGGAACTGGTGGTCCCCGGGGGTGCGGGCGCCCCCGCATAATATTTAACCATTGCCCCCGGAAACTGGCCCACCCGGGGGGCTTAAAAGAAACAAAGTGCGGGAGACCATGCGCAGTTTTCATGAAGAAGTCGTGATGGAGGAAGAGGGCAGCCCGGGGACGCCGCAGATAAGGAGTTTTCATAGTCTTTAAATCGTTTTTTTACACTTACACATAATTGTTAATAGTGCGGGTGGGAGGCGGGTGGGAGGCCAACTCCGCTCTGCCGCGAGTGTGCGGAGTTTTGCCTACTCCGCCTACTTCGCCGAGCAGGCAAAACTCCGCACACTCCATGGGCGGAGCGGAGGTCTCCGCCCACGGGTAGTTGAAAAACACCCATTAAGTACTGCTCAAGTGAGGGTTGGTTACTAGAAACCATTGCATATTTCTAGAATGAGAGTTGAAAGACACACATTTTGTATGGCTAGATTCAGGGTTGGAAAACACACTTTGCATATTTCTAGAGTGATGGTTGAAAGACATCCGTTGTGCTATTCAGCCTGGCTCCTTCGAAGAGAATTCAAGTTAAGCAACAATGACGCACGAAAACATTTCACCAATGAATGTGGAAAAAGTAAGACATTGTCCCAACTAGAGGAATTTCAAGAAATAGAGTCCCACCTTATGAAAAGAGAAGCAACAAGGTGAGACACCAACAGTTCAATCATTTTGGACAGGAGAAACGCAATTGTGCAATTACAGCAGAAGACATGGGTACTTTAGAAGCTCTGACATGCCCTGTGATAACGCATACCTGATTCACTTGCGGTCTGATTTTTCAGCTATAAACACCATTGCCAAACAACCACATATGGTGTAAACATGCACAAAGCTAGTACTCACACGTGTGGAAAATAACCAGAGACTACATGTGTGGCAAGTAATAGCCGTGCATACATCCTTCAATCAGAACGTCAGCTATACACAAACAAGACATTAAGAGGCAGAACAACATCGCTCACGAGAACGAAACAGACTACAATGGGGGTTTAAAGCAGTGACGGGGGAGGGGGTGATTTGTGGATGGGGCAAGCACCAGGAGGTGTGAGGAAGCAAGCAGAGATGGGAGGGAGGAGGTGGGGGAAAAGAAAGCAGCAACGAAGGGAAAAGTAGTGATGAGGAGTGACTGATTTGTGGATAGGGCAAGCACCAGGAGGTGTGAGTGAGCAAGCAGCGACTGAGGGAAGGAGGTGGGGGAAACAAAAAGCAGCAACGTTAGGAAAAGCAGTGACCAGGGAGGAGGTGATCTATGGATGGAGCATGAGGCAGATGGGAGGAGATGGAGCTAGTAAAAGCATGAGCACTGTGTAGAGTGCTGAAAAAGAAAGAAAAAAGTAGGTACTAAAATGGTCTTAAAAACATTTGATGTTTACAAGTACTTGGACAATGCTCTGGGGGGAGGCCTAAGCACATGAAGAGGCATGACCATGCATGCCAGGGACAAATGGTGACAAAGAAAATGAGACAGACGATGGAGCGAGCAAATGGGAAACCTGTGGGTGGGCTGGAACCCGCAGATTGAACACAACATATCTCTTCGAGAAAAAGCATGCACTGTCCAGCCAAGACCTAAAAAGGAGCAGGGAAGTCTGCCTCTGTATTCAGGTCACTTTATTGATTAGTAAGAATGGAGAAGCAAGGCCCAACTGCTCCTGCAGTTCTCATGACCGGAGTCCTATACCAGTGCATTGACAAGACTGCCCCCTACCTTGGAACACCCGCTAAAGCTCACAGCAGAGCCTCCTCTTGAGGAATTACAAAGATTGCTTTAGAGTAACTGTAATAGCTGCAGCCATATTTGTGTTCAGTGCTAACAAATCTTACCAAAATTTGACCCTCTATGACGTGTAAAGCCTCCCTCTCATGTCTGGCATCATAGATGTGAAATTCCTGAATAGCGTAGCTTTGAAAGTTTATGTTTTTGCATCAGTTTGAAGATTTACTACCCCATGATTTCAGTTCCTGCACTTGCATTGCTTTTTTGTTTCAGTTTCGTCACATGATCTCCATTAGAGCCCTGTGTTTGAAAACGAATAGATTTGAGACCTGTACTTGTGTGCTTTAGCTTTATGCTCATGGATTGCCAGGTCCCTTGACACCTGGCTCTGTGATTTACAGACTATTTTATTTTTGTTAATAAACATTTGCAGACTTCAGTTGGCATGAGCACAAATATCTTTCACATTATGCTCAGTGGATGCTTTCCCTGCTCAGTGCAGATGCAGAACTATCTCTTACTTGTCATTAATAGCAGGAACCATAATTAAGTTGCCAGTGCCACCACAGCTATCCTTCACTTACCACAGGCAGCCATCCCTCACTTTTAGCAGGTTAATCCCTTGCTCAGCTGTCAGGAACATTTCTCAGAGGAACCAGTCGGACAATCTCTCATCTTTCAGATCTTTTCCAGATAGAATTACCCCAGCATGAAAGAATCAGCTTAACTATCCCTCACCTTTGGCAGATCTGTTCCTTGCTCATCCGGCTAATATATGTTTGCCAACAGCAAAGCCATCCCACAGCTGCCTCATGCAGCTGAACTGTTTCTCACCTTTGCTGACAGCAGACATATACCTTGGTCTGCTGAGCTGTCCCTGTATAGGTACGTACCGGTTTGATTATTTTCTACCTGTCTTTTCTGGGTGTCTGTTCACATCCATCCATCTATCCTATGGAGCATGTCCCATAGAGCAGTGGTTCTTAACCTGTGCATTTGCGAGGTCTCTTCAGGGGGTCCATAACTGTTTTACAAAATTAAACAATATTTCAATAATAAAAGGAGATTAATAAAGTATATATAACTAAAGAAGCAAATTGAAAACTTTTCAAAATTTGATTGTGAATTATACTAAATATTCCTTGGGTATTTGCTTGGTGTATACATGTTTTTGTATTTTTGTGTATTGTATTGAGATTCAAATCACAGAAATCGATTGGGATGGAGGTCCCCTGCCTCCAATAATGACTTACTGGGGGTCCCTGGAATCCAATAATGGATCAGTGGGAGTTCGCAGCAATCAAAAGGTTTAAGGAAAAGGACTCTTGAGGACAGCGAACCAGGGCACAGCAAGTCTTGGGGCAAGATGACTGCAGCGACTACTCTGGTGTTGCAGGGAGGACCAAAGAAGGAGGAGACAAGTGGAAAGAAGACAAAGAAATTCCTATTACTGGGCTGAGAAGCAGCGGGTAAAATAAAACAGGGACTTTGCACTTAGAAACAAACAGAAACAGTGGACGATAGGGACAGACCTGCTTCGACTTCAGTGAGACAGGGAAGCAAGAATCCAGGCCAGCTTGTTTTAATTAGAACCTTAATAAGGTTAAATACACCCAGATGAGAAATGGAACATCCACCAATTCCTGACTAGAAACAACCATCGATGTACGTTCAAAGGGAACAAGATCCAATAACCCTAAACAACGACACTGAAGTAGTGACACAGTCACACAGAGACAATCCACTACATAGGGCTTCATCATGAGGGGCCTGGTATTAGGGCATGGGAATAATGAAGCTGGTATCTTCTAGACCTCACGATATTACCACACTTACACAGAGGAACTAACAATTTTTGTTGTTGTATTGGGGAACGAAATTAGGTAATTGGGATTTCTGTGACGATTCCCTCATGTTATCCCCTGTTTCAGGGTTAATTTTTACCAAGATACTGTGCCTGCCGAGAGCAGGTGAAATGTACTGGTCAAAACATATGAGTCATAGTATTACAGCGCTTTTACCACATTTCATGCAATTCTGATTTGGAGGGCAACCTCCTTTACCAATTGCATTGGGATTACTGGATTACTAGGTCACCCGTAAATTAATCCAAAATCGATATGCACATGGATTGTCTTGAAAGGTTGCAAGACCTCCCCTACCACAGAACACCTTCATGCGGATAACCAACACCTTCCAACCCATCCATCCATCCATCCATCCATCCATCCATCCATCCATCCATCCATCCATCCATCCATCCACACCAATGCTGGTAGAGAACAAAATCTTCCCAGGACGAACCTGATAAATCACAACCAGGGGCCAATGTGTGTACAAATTGCCGAGAGGCTAAAGGGCTAGATACGAATAAGCCTTTTAGGATGCGATAATTATTCCATATGATAAATTTCTGTGTTTGGAATTTATCAGTTGACATAACTATAGCATATTCTTTGTTTCTGGGGAATAACATGCAGACTTTGATAGATACCATCCCAACATCTGAAAGCCCCAGTACTGGACATGGTCTCCTTTTTAAATTCCGTAAAGGTTGACCTGCTGAAGTTTAATGATGGATGAAATCTTTTTCGCACCTGGTAATTACTAGGTGCCATAAACATCTAGCTACTTGTAACTGCGAACCTTGCCCAAACCGGAGTTGCAATTTAACAGGCTTCTTGTAAACAGGACCATAGTATTTGGCAAACACTGCACTATTCAAAGATGAAGTAATATAATATAATTCAACTGCCACACAAAAAATGAACAGCACTCACCTTTTGTACCAGTACTGCTGCTGTATATCTCTTCAGTTTCACACCTTTAACTTCTAGCACACCCACAGTCATTTTTGAGCAATTCATTTTTTGTGATTCTATGGCTCAATTCGCAAACTGCCCTATGAACATCATAGGGATCTCTGTCTTGCTGCAAACCTTTGGTTTGCAAACACTTATGAATTACTAGGAACTTCAGGAAAAGGTTCACAAATCTGTGTGACCCTCCCAGCAGGAGACTCACCTGGATTGGTCAAAGAAAATCTCTACTTGACCATCAACTTTACAAATAATTATTTGAAACGTTTAGGATAGATTGTTTCCCATGCTTATGCTGCAAAAGTGCTCTTCATCTAAGTTCTTGATTGAAATTCTGATGATTAAAAATTCTTCTAGTGTAGAGTCCCTATATTTACCAAGCAAGCATTGGCACAACCAATAGGTGTCGCTTTTGGGGCCTTAAAAGTGTTTAGCCATGCAGCACATTATCAGACTACCTAATGTGTCACAAACGGAATACAGTGTGTGGTATGTAGATTGTAATTGCATTTATATAGCGCTTACGACCCCTGATGAGGCATTGAAGCCCTTTATGCCGGGCTGCACGCTGTTCCGGAACCCAAGGTTAATGGTTAATTTAGTGTAATTAGTTACTGTTAGTTATTGGAATTAGTTTTGTGCGCTCAAAGCAAGCCATTCTATGCAGTCATTTCAGTTTTTTTAAGGTGGATTAAAGTAATAGAGGTTGGTTCTGATCATTAGATAAGCATAAGTTGTTGGATTACGTGCAGACCCCTGCTGGCACGGTTAGGTCTTATGCTGTTACAAACAGACAACCCCTGGATAGGTGGATGGACAGGTGAAAGGATGGTAGAGCAAGGGGATGATGGATGATTGGGTAAAAAGATGAGTGAATGTATGGTAAAGTGGATGGGCAAATGGATTGATGGGTGGATGGCAGAGTGAATGAATGTATGATTGATGGATGGGTGGATGGATAGATGGCAGAATAGAAGGATGGATGGATGGCAGGGTGGATGGATGGATTTCATACACTGCAGGCCTATGGATATTCTGTGAGGAGGAGCAGGTTGCACCTGCAATCGGTGTAAGCCAGAAACTTCGGTTTTAAATGATACAAGCACTAGTTCAATGTGGCCCTTAATTCACAAGTACTATATCACAAAAACTTTGCACTAGTGCAAAAAATGAGAGCAAAACTAATTAACACAATGTTGCTACTTGCGTGATGCAAAGCAGGACAAACGCATTTTCAGAAGTCTGTAATACAGAAAGGTTTTTGTACCAGGACTGCTGTGCATATAAAAAACGTTATTGAATATAAATCACTTCACTTGTGTAATTGAGAATTTAACAAAAACTCTTAGTCGACAATTATTGTATAAAAATAATAATAATAAACTGATTCTGCACTATTGTTTCTACTAGAGCGAAGAAAATCAGAACGAACTGATCTTGCCACAAAATTAGGGAACGCTTTTACCTTTGAAGAGTGCAGGAAATGTGTAAAAAAGCAATTCAATTAAAAAAAGTGTTTGTTTCCTGTCAGGAAATACTGCGGCTCAATTAACCTGTTATGACACAGCCGTGTCCCAGTGCACACAGTGACAGTTTTAAAGTACTGAGTTGAAGCCCTGGGCATGCCACTGTACCAAGTTTGTGATGGAGAAGGTAAAGCAACATTTTGTATACCTTCTCTATTTTGCATGAAAATACTAATTATGTTATCGATTTATATTTTAATTTGAATTAACTGGGTGCAGTGTTATACTAACCAACAACATGCATTTTTGGTAAACACAAATTACACGCGGGACTCATTGCTATTTGCATGACAGAGTAACTTAATGATTAATTATGGTACGCATATTAACAATAGGAGATGTGGTAATAGAAAATTGCATGATTTATGTTGCTTTTGTGGTGTTTTGCGTTCCTATAAGGACCGAATGGTGAGTAGTATTGCGTTAAATGTCGCTATAAGCTAGGAAAATACTAATATATAAAGGAATTAGTGTGGGTTTAACATTAGAATCTTCATTTCCGCATATTAATTATTCTTTTGTGTTTGTTTTGCTTAAGTTGGCATTCGGGCCTACCAAGCCATGACATACAAAATGGAGTTCGGAAGTGGCCACCGTCTTGTGAGCGCGCTGTCTACTGCGCAGACTCAGATGGCTCAGAAGATCTCCAGGCATCCTCAAATTCAGAGCACAGTGTTCCTGGTCAAGGATAGGAACATGGACAAGGGCCAGATTTCAGTCAGTAAAACCACCCGGACAAACAATAGTCACCTATGATGAAGATTTTACTTTGTTGCATGAGTATGACATAGACTGAGGAAGTGACCCAGCAACTTTCCTGAGAATCCAAGTCAGTGGGAAAACAAGACCATATTACAAATTTCATCAAATGGACCAATCAGATGCTCTCGTAGTCTAAGAAATGTTTCGTGTTACCCACAATTTTATTATAAAAAGGGTAGTAGAATAGAGAGGGGGGTCGCAGATCATATCCGGAGGAGAGTGCGTTCCGTGATCGATTCGCATGCGCGATTACATGGTCCTTTGGAAATCCTTGGGACTGTGTCGTGCCGAGCAAAGAACTTTTCCCCGGACTTTTGAGTCTTGGCCTGCTTCCGATTGAGATGATTGAGCAAAGAATTTGGGTTATGCAGAACCAATTGGATTAGAAAATAACCCTGATAGCAAGAATAGGTAAATATAAATGTCATGAAATTTGTGTTGATTAATTAAAATTGGAACTTTGATTGACTGAAATGCCAAATCATGCAACTAAAAGAAATTAATTAGATAAACTAAACATTGATTAACTGAGAATGAGTTTGTGGTTTCTTTAAATAGAGCATAGAATAAGAATTCCAAAGCTTTAAATATGTTTTAGCTGGTTCTAAATCACCATCAACCAGTCCAACTAATTGGTCCATTCGACCAAGTGGTGGAGTGCCTTGATGTTAAGGTTAGGATTCTATAGGGGTTGATGTATATATGTAACATTTTGTAACATATTTCTTTCCCTATAGGTAATAAGGTACCCCCCCACATGTCCAGCGGATTCATCGTCCCCCTGTGAGCAGATACAAGTGTGTTAGTGTGAATGTTGGTGTTATGGGCCCCACCAATGAATGCATGTGTGAATGAATAAGTGTGGTAACGGTTCTGTGACGCAGGGAGGATCTGTAAAACTTGCCCCACTTTTCCGCGCTGGATCATTTGCTTCAATGCCCATATCATTTACGTGTGAGAATACGCAAACTTGAATTGCTTCTGGTATGCATTTTTATTTACATGGAGTGATCGACGGTTGTTTTTGCTTGGCTTTCCCGTTGTCCTTTTTGTTTCCCAAAGAGATCCTTTTTGTTTGTAATATATAAAACTCATGCCACTCTTAGAACACCTGCAGTTGTAGGACACATTTGGATGCTATGAAGTGTTGCCCCTGAGGCGTTGGTGGTCCTTTCAACCAATACATCAAAGATACCCTAGCATTGTAAGTAGGACAAGCATTACATTCACAGCAGCTATTGCCATCTGATATCACTGCAGGCATTGGTGCAACAGTGAATTCGGAAACCAGGATCAGTAAATGACATGTAATGCAAATGGGGTGTCAGTGCCACACAGTTATTATAGGGGACACCATCCCAATTCAAGGCATATCCATGACCACGCAGATTAGCACGCCGAGTTTGTGCAGTTTTCATGTGCAGTACACCCATACAGTAATCTACACATCCCAGCGTCCCCACTTTCAATTTCTATCTGGATTCCATATGGATAAATTGCAATGTAAACACTGACCATCTATGCAACTCTCACAACAGATTAAATTATGTCCTCATGACTGAGGATGTTTGCTTTCATTACGAGACCCTTTTGCCTCATTTTAGCTCGCTAAAATGGTTGAAAAGATGAGCCAGCTGCCGCTGAAGTCAGGCCTGTAACTTAGAAGCCAAAATCCTATCTGATTAGCTGACACCCAACCCACTGAACTCTCTTATCTACAGCTTGGCTGGGTGAATGAATGCTTGGACGGATGAATACTTGGAAAGACGGATATGGTTGGGTGGAAGCGAGAATTTATCAAGAGAGACCAGCCTCGGAGTGGGCGAATATATAATTACATAACAGAAACAGGTTGTAGTAAAAAAATAGATTCATATGTAAATATAGTGCTACTCTCAAGCAGCGGTTTGCAGATCCGTGTCCTTTCTCACCACAGGCATATTGTTTGTTTTATCTAAGCCAACATGCCTTCACCATGGGTAACCCTCCTAGCACTTGAAAGGCCACCCGTTCCTGTAAACTTTGTTTTCTTCAGTGAATTTCTAGGGTTTTTTAAACATAAAGCAATATTTAATTATCAAAAGTTCATCCAACCGCTACTGCACTTGGCCTTTAGCCATGTCCGGAAGAGATTGGCTGCAGTCAACTTCCCCCCCGCATGCTGCCAACCCCACACTGTGCACGCCCTGTGGTCGGTTCTTAATTTGTAAAAAATTAAGTGCCAAGGCTCTGTCAGGAGTCCTCTTCTGCTTATAGCGCCCATTGCGGCTGTCAGCCCTGCCAATTACAGTTTAAACACAACTACTAACCCTCCCACTCCTACAAGTATGACAATGCTGACTATTCCAGACTACCCCAAAGCTATAAGATTGGTTTGGGCAGCAGGTATGTCATTTTTAATGTATATTGAAATAAGAAACAACTTTTGTTGTGTTTGGCTCTAAATTAGACAAACAGCACCAACATGTGGCAGCCTGTCATAAGTGCCGGTGTTGACAATCAGGTGCTGGTGCCAAACACCAGAAACCACTGGCTCAAATTAAGCACTGGGCCAGGCCCTGAGGCCAACCCCCCAAAGGCAGCCAACCTGCAGGCCCCTGGGTGTGTATATGGTGTGAGGGTCTGTGAGTGGGTGTGTCACTAGCTGTATGAGTGCGCACATGGCTGTGTGCATCTGAGTGGGTGTGTGAGTGCCTGTGTGGATTTGTGAGTGGATGTATGAGTGGTTCTCCGGGTCTGTGAGTTAGTGTGTGATCAGTTGTATAAGTGTGTAAATGGGTGTGTGAGTGGTTTCTGGGTCTCTGTGTATGTGAGTGGCTGTTTGGGTGTGTGAGTTGATATCTGAGTGGTTGTGTGAGTGTGTAAGAGTGTGTCTATGAGTGTGTGCTAGGTGTGTAATTGGCTTTGTGGGCTTAGGAGTAGGTGTGTGCCTTACTGTATACATGTGTACATGGGTGTTTGTGTGAATAGGTGTGTCTGTGTGGGTCAATTACTGGACGTGTGACTGCTTCTCTGGGTCTGTAAAGGGTGTGTGAGTGTCTGTATGCGTGTGTAAATCAGTGTGTGAGTAGTTTCTGGCTCTCTGAAGGTGTGAGTGTCTGTATGGGTGTCTGAGTGAGTGTTAGTGATTTTCTCTGTCTCCGACTGGGTGTGTGAATGGCTATACAGTTGCGTGAGTGGGTGTATCGGTGGTTACGTGGGTGTGTAGTAAGTGTGTGTAAGTGGCTCTGTGTGTGGGTCTATGAGTGGCTGTATGGGTGTGTGAGTGGGCATGTGAGTGGTTGCGTGGGTGTGTAAGTGGATGTTTGAGTGTGTGGTGTGTGTGAGTGGGGGTCTAAGTGGCTGTGTGGGTCTGTGAATGGGTGTTTGTGTGGCAGTATGGGTGTTTAAGTGGCTGTATGAGTGTTTGAGTAGGTGTTGGAATGGTTGTGTGGGTTTGTAAATGAGTGTGTGCGTGACTATTTGTGGGTCTATGAGTGGGTGTGTGTTTGTTTTGTGGCTGTGTGAGTGTCTGAGTTGGTGTGCGAGTGCCTGTATGGGTGTGTGAGTGGATGTATGAGTGGTTCTCTGGGTCTGTAAGTAGGTGTGTGAGTGGCTGTATGAGTGCATGCATGTGTATGTCAGTGGTTTCTATGTCTCTGACAGGGTGTGTGAGTGGCTGTATGGGTGTGTGAGTGGGTTTCTGAGTAGTTGTGTGTGAGTGTGTGTATATGTGAGATGGGTGTGTAAGTGGCTGTGTGGGACTGAATAGGTGTGTCACTGGCTGTACAATTGTGTGTATGGGTGTGTAAGTGTGTGTGTGTGTGTGAGTGCCTGTATGGGTATGTGAATGGATGTGTGACTAATTCTCTGGCTCTGTAGGTGGCTGTGTGAGTGGCTGTATGAGTGTGTAATTTAGTGTGTGAGTGGTTGGTTTCTCGGCATCTGACTGGGTGTGTGAGTGACCGTATGGATATGAGTGTTTTGAGGTCTTTGGGTGTGTGAGTGGCTGTACAGCTGTGTAAGTGGTGTGTGAGTGTTTGCGGGGGTCTGTAAGTCAGTGTGTGGTGAGTGTTTGAATGGGTTTGTGGTGGGTATGTGAGTGTGTGAGTGTGACTGGCTGTGTGGGCCTGTGAGTGGTTCACATGGCTGTGAGAGTATATGAGTGGGTCTCTGAGTGAATGCATCAGTTACTGTATGGGTGTGTGAGTCGCTGTGTGGATGTGTGACTGGGTGTGTGAGTGGTTGTGCAAGAGGGAATGAGTGTGTGATGGGTGGGAGTATGAGTGGCTGTGTGGGTCTGTGAGTGTCTGTATGGATGTTTTAATTGATATGTCAGTGGGTTTGCTGTCTGGATGTGTGAGTAGGTGTGTAAGTGGCTGGGTGGGTCTGTGAGTGGGTGTCTAAGTGGCTGTATGTGGCTGTATGGGCATGTGCATGGCTCTGTGAGTGGTTCACTGAGTCTCTGAGTGGGTGTGTAAGTGGCTGTATGGGTGTGTGAGTGGCTATTTGAGTCATAGTGTAAGTGGGTTTGTATAATGGATGGGTGTGTAAGTGGCTGTGTGGGTCTGTGAGTGGCGCATGAAGGGCTTTATGGGTGTGTGAATAGGTGTGCCAGTGGTTTTGCTATATGGATGTGAGTGAGTAGGTAAGTGGCTATGTGGGTCTGTGAGTGGGTGTGTAAGTGGCTGTATGAATGTATACATGGGTGTGTGAATACATATGCGGGTCTGTGAGTGGTTCTCTGGGTCTGTGAGAGGACGAGTGAATGACTGTATGGGTATGTGATTGGGTGTGAGTGGGTGTATGAATGTGTGAGTAGGTGTGTGAATGGTTGTGCAGGGGTATGTGAGTGGGTCCGTGAGTGGGTGTATTTTCTTTAATGAGCACTGGATCCACAGATCTGCTTCTGATTCACAAGGGGGCCCGCACTGAGCACAGCAGTGGATCCTCACAATTCTCATGTGCTCCCCCCAAAAAATGTTTTTGGACACCCCTCCATTAGTCCCATGGGGTCAGAATAACTCTATCCATATCCCCCTTATATCCTATTTTTACTTTACCCCCCGCCCAGGATCCATCTCCTGATACACAAAATGGCAGCTGCAAATGTTCTCTCAGGTTGCGGCCAGTCAATCACGTTACAGCTGTTGGTGGGTGGATCCGTGTCTCTAGATATACATAATTCTTTTTTTTCTAATAGCTCCAAAACTATTGAACAGATTTACACCAAATTACAAAAAGCACTGTTTCTGGACCAAGATCTAGCTTTCTGCCAAATTTTGTGTAATTCCGTTCAGCGGTTCAGACTGCAGTCATGTCTGAAATCCATATGGGTTATTGCATGGGGAAAAAATTATTCTCAGCCCCCGCTTGACGAACCACCCCAAACCTTTCCAGACAGCAGTTGAAGTGAGTGGAAAACTAGTTTTGAAACTTTCGTGAAGATTAATCAAACTGTGCCAAAGTTATTAGCGAGAAAATATTTTCTCTGTCTATGGAAATTAGACCCTAACTGAAATTCGTCCTCCTAATTAGATTTTTAAGTCTGGACTTTCATATTGATTTAGCAGTATCACAACCTATTGTTTTTCAAAATGATTCACACTAAATATACCTGTATAGAGGAGTTTTTGGCCAGTGATCTTCATCCATTGGTCTGTTAAACTCTCATTCACATTTTCCTTGCACAGCATACAGGGTAAGCAATCTTTCCCTTTTGCTTCCTTCACTTTGATTGATTACAGAAAGTGTTTGTACCTTGATCATTTACGCCTAAAAACAGTTGCTTTCACTTTAGTGACAAAGGTTATTTTATTTTTATATTAACTCAAACACCAGCTATTTCTTTTGTCTGCAGTGTGGGTGCCCATTTAGGTGGCGATTTATTTTCGTCTCTTTTTTAAAGTACTTGCCATATAGTCTTTATGTGACATTGTGGCATGGTAGCTGCCTGAGCTTTGAATCCTAGGTGGTGATTTATTTTTGTCTCCATCTCACATAATAGTAATAATAATAATAACAATAATAAAATGCATAGCACAACTGAAAGGCTTGCTATTTAACAAGTATCCCAGGTAAAACAGATGTGTCAGTGACATTTTGTTTTTAAATTTGCAATACAAATAATAATAATAATCATTGCACCAGGTTACGAAAGCCAGACCTATTGGCCTTGCCAATGCTTCTTCAGTATAAGCAGTCTGTTTTTAAATTTAAAGTGTCTTTAGAAGACACTGACTCTCTGATTCTGCAAATAAACTTCAAACTCTAGTCTCTACCTGTATGACTTTGGCTGTGTGTGAGCACAAAACAATGAATTCATTGACTGATGCTTGTAATATGTCTCACGTTCTCATTCACACCTGTCCATGTTGCTGGGTCTGATACTATTTATAGACTGAGCTTTCCAGGTGGGAAAGGGAGATTCGCAGTTTCTTCTCTTCTCGAGGTTTTCCCCGTGATTTCACATTCATTTACGTTTTTTATTTGCAAACACTAGGTTTCTTTCTGCGGCATTTAGTAAAGGCATTTTACTGCCACTTTGTAGAGGTGAATATCACATCCAAGCAGCAAGCTGCATTTCATTTTTACCAGAGATGGTTTGCATCAGCTCAAGCAACAGTGCACAGTTAGGCAATGGAATACATAAATCGAAGTGGTGACCACGTTTTTGAGCAACAAAGCTATTTTGTGATTATGAAACAACAACGCCCTGACAGAGAAAATGCAACAATGTGACAAATGCACATGGGAGGACTATTAACAACTTTGGTGCATTCTGTGCCACTATTTCTTTTTGTTCCAGTCACAAGATGACGTATCAGGGTCATTCTTAGGTAATGGTGGCAGTAAATTCCAGTACTTGGGAGTTTAGAAGGCAAAATGATTGGAATCTAGATACTGCCCAAAGTGATCTGGGTATGAAATTCAGCTATGGTTGGTGGATCATAGATTCCAAAAGGGCGCGGGGGTCAGTGTGTTAGCAAAGTAGCTTAGGGAGGTACCTTGGATCGCTTTACGTATGGTTGTCATTCATATAGGGTCTTGTTTTTAGCTGAGAGCCACCTAGCTTCGTGACGAAAGGGAGGAGTGGGTATCGGCCTCGGTAGGCTGAATAATTTTCCAGTGGCAAAACCACATGGGTAGGCTGCTACAGTAATTTAATTCATTAAGTTAAGTAGTATTAGTGAAGGAATCAGGAGGAACAGTAAATAGAGAAGGGAGTTTATTACAAATAGCTGGATGTGATCTCAGAGAAGCATGATATGAAGTCGATTGCTGAGAGTGAAGGATGAGAAATGAACGTCTGTGGCGGGGATATGAGGTTCATGATCTCACATGCCAGACTTTGGGGCTGAAGTCTTCCCAACATGTAGATGTATTGATAGTAGGAGGACTTTGCCTGGTTTGTCTTTAGGTAAGGAGTCACTGTTAAGTAGCAAATGATTGTATATTAATGGAGCAAAGTGGGTATTGCGTACTGGGTGCTAAAGCTGAGATTGAAATCCCAAACGAGGATGAGAGGGCGGTGAAGGGGTAAGACGTCTCAAGAATAGTGTCAATGTGTTCAAAGAAAGAAACAAGCACAGCTAATGGATAAAAGATTGTTACAACTTTAGTTTTTAGAGGAGCCATGACTGAAGTCAAATTACATCGAAAGAGGTGGTAGGTGCAGTTAAAATTGGAACTAGTGGCCAGCGAGTGTCGTGTTCAGTATAACACCAGCTCCACCGACTTTGCGGTCGGTACATGGTTTGTGAGGAAATGTGGCATAGTTTGTATCGACGGATGCGGGTGTGGCAAAGTCTTTTCTTCACTCCAGGTCTCAGTCACGGCTGTGGACTGTAGGAGAGTACTATCTGTGTCAAAATGGTCAGTACCAAAATATATTTAGCTGCAAACAGACCAGGTGCTCCATAGGCACAAAGAGACAGGAGCTTCCTGGCTTCAGCTCAATACAAAAAACCTGTTTAGAGCGGAGTCTGGCTGCATTGCTCAGATACTGTGTATGTGGTTTAAGGAAGTACACGCAGTGCGTTCGGTGAAGAGGGGTAGAGAGGCAGCAGTGAATGACTGGAAAGGCTGAAGAGACCCTCTGTTTTGTGAAGTAAACAGTGAATTAGAAAGATGAATACAATTGGTGGAATCAACATTTCTTTCCGCATAAAATGGTGTGTAGGGCAAGGATCTGTTTGTTGGTTACGGGAAGGAATATGAGCAGGCCGCTTGTAGATTTACAACTGGGTAGAGCACTCAGGTACAGGCGAATACAGGTAATCAATTGCAGAGAGTACAAACGAGAAGAGTGTTGATGGCTGATTGCTGATCAGTTTTGGAATGCCTGAAATTATATAGTGCTGCAGATTGTAATCAATAGGTACGCTTGAAAGATTTTTTGTCATTTGGAGTAACAATGTTGCGCTTACAGATTTGGCGGCAATACGCTGGGGGCACAATCAGCTTGCTAGTTTTTATGGCTGAAATATTCAGTGCTGTTTTTGTAGGGGACCTGGCTCTCTTGCCGTTCTCAGGCCCGCACGGGGAACCAGTGACTTCCTTCCAAAAAGAATTTATTGCGCAACAGTGCCATATTGTGCGCATGGGTCTCCTCCTGAGTCTCCACATCTCAAACACAATGGGGAGGTATCAAGGCGGAAAGCTCAGTGCTTCTTATAAGTTAGGTATGTACAGTGTTGGAATTTAAATTGGGTCAGTCGACAGCAAGGTTGCCTCAGCAGTTCCTCTTAGAGCCATCAAAGCATCACACCCCTTTTCCTACAATCCGTGGCCCAGCTCTGTTTCCCACACTGCATTAAGCCAGGACGGAGGCTGGGGTGTTAACCACTAAAGAACTGTACAGTAGCAACAGGTTCTGTATTTCAGTCACAAAAAAGGCCCCTGTAACCAAGGATTCAAATGTAATGCCTTATTCATATGTTAATACTTGTCAGTTAGTATGCGTATCCATTCCTGTGCTGCGGGTAAGCCCCCTTAGCCCACACAGTTTTGTAAAAACAGTACATAAGGGTAAGATAAGGGTCGGCAGGCACAACGTAGCGAGTAGTTGAATTAATTTTATTCCTAATGATTTTCTGCGATTATTATTTCAAGAGTAAGCAGCCAACACGTTCGGTCCCTAGTGAGGAGCAGACCTGGGGATTTTTCAAGATAAACAATAATACACGTTAGAAATATATAAAAAAAAATATATATATATATATATATATGTATGTATATATATATATATGTATATATATATATATATATATATATATATATATATACATATATATAGTAGAAGTATCTCATAGTCAATGTTCCGTGAATGGACACAGTGAAAAGGACTCCAAAACACAGCAATCGTTAACTGTTCAATAAAAGACGGTGGGAAGGAAAACCATGTGCAAGTGACTTGAGTGAGTAACGCATGAATGCTATAGCGTTTCAGTTCAATTTTTAAATGCCTGCTTTTATTGAACATTCTACCTTATGCATTATCTTTTGATCGTTATTATGCAAGTCTATATATGCCAGAATTTCAAATTCTCTGTAATAGGCAACATTTTGTGATTTGCTCATTAGGAGCTTAACCTCAAGTAGATTGGAGTCTTGTAGGCCTTCTACTTTAGGTAGGTATAGGGAAAAAGCACTATGGGGATGATAGTATCTAAAGAATTGAGCTTATGGCGGGCAAACTTCAACTGAAGGTCTGCCAATGAGGGAATGGTGCAGCGGATCACAACATCTTCCAGGCTAGAAATACGATGGTGCCTCCGCCCTGGAATCCCAGCCGGCATGGACATGTTTCAGGTCTGTGCCCACCCATAAAGTAGATTCTTCAATGGGTCAATTCTACCAGTTACTAGTCTTCAGGTTTTCATGCAACACCTGAATTCCTGTGACGGTGATGGCGGTGGTTGGATCGGTTGTGTCCACCGTATAGGAAATATAGAAGGTTGCCCACTTTTTAACTGCATAATTACAGTTGATGTGCAGGCAAAATATAGAATAATTAATGTGTACTAATTTAATCCTGTATACCTTGTCTGCATTCTCAGCCTTAGAATAGTGGTAAGTGTAGGAAAACTGCGCGTTGAAAATATTATCAGTTAGGATGGAAGTGTATGGAAAAGTCATTTATAACATTATTTAATAAAAATGTGGTTGTTGTATATTGCATTGCATATTCTGTATAGCACTTCATGACTTGAGTCAAGGCATTTACCGTGGTGAGTCAGACAGCAGTAAGGTTTGGTCACATTTATGATAATGGATCATGATTACGTAGCACAGACTTCAAATACCTACCTGACTTTCTTATGCATTACATATTCTATTTAGCATTCACAACTTCTCCTTAAGTAATACGTAATAAGTTACTTTATTTTTTACACACCCTTTTCATTGTTTGCACATGACGTGCACAATAAGTCATCACGTAACACATTAGATATTGTAAAACTTGAAGGGGTAATGGATCCAGATATTATGCTCTCCTGTGTACTAATGAGGATAGTTATGAGACCACTTGTCCTTGGCAACGGGAAACCCCTTCCCCATTCATTTTATAGTTGAGAGATATACCAGGACAAGTAAGAATATTCGTAATAATGAGAGAGAAAACCCTTGTATTGAATCCAGTATTTATTTGAAAGAAGAGCTTTCAAAATCGTTCCGAACAAAATTTATTAGGAACTAATTATTTGTGGCACAGCCAACAAGTGTTTCGCGCCCTATCGGCCCTTAGGCCTGGACCTTCCTCAGGGCGTAGTATCGGTGTTCAAATGCGTACTTTAGAATATCAGTTCCTGTGGTAGTCCAAATGGAAAAGGTTGGACCATCACACTCGAGAATCCACAGGAGATTCTCGGCTTTCTGTCAGAGCGGTCTTAGTCAGTTGGCGCAGGCGGAATATTCTTACCTGTCCTGGTACATCTCTCATCACGTAACACATTTCAGTGGTGTTGCACTGTGGATGTTTCAATTGATTTTACATGAATTTAAAATGTTTGCACAATTACGACCTGGTTTACCTTGATGGTAATTTGAGAGTGTGATTTCTTATTTTTGGGACATTTCGCTATTTGCGAATGCCTAGTACACTGGTGAATAGCAATTTGGTAATCACAATTTAAACTTGCATTCTGTGATTATCAAAACTATTCAGTTTGCTATGCAATGTTTGCAACTGATCCAATTAAGGGACTTTGTACATTGCAACATGCTGTTTTGTGATTCCCAAACCAGTTTGAGACTGGATTGTGAATCGCAAAAAGTACATCAATCTGTCGAAATATTACAGAAACTGCACTGGTTACACAAAAATACTAAAAACCATTTGCACCAATATTGCTGCGTTAATGATTTGTCTCATTCAGTATTACAGAATTAACAAAAGTAGGGCCTGATGTATCAAAGGGTTTTACCCATTCTGTGTCTATGGGAAAATATGTTTTTTGTGCCAGTGAAAATTTTCTGTAATATTGGTTCAGAGTCCTCAATGTTAACCCACATTGTTTGCAAAGCAGTCCACAAGAGCTGCAGTAAGTAGCCCCTTTCCTGACAGATCTACCTAAATCCGTTCAGGGCTGATGATGCCTTGACAGAACACGCAAGGTTTGAAACTACTGTATATTCTTCAGTTCTCTTCTCAACTGAACCACTTAGAAAGCAATCCTGTCCCGCCCTTAGCACGACCTGCTGATGGAATATAGGTGAGAGGGGGGATCAGACATGGGATGACAGTTGTGGTCCACAGTGTGTGTGTGTGTGCAGTCACATCCGCTACAGTGGTGATTTTGGTGAATTGACGTCAGTGCCAGAGCCATCCTGTAAATATGCTTCCCACCACATCCCTAAGTGACTCAGAGGGTCCACCGTCCAGATCATACAAACTCACGCTAGCAAGAGGAGAAGAAATTGGCCTACTTTGATTTGGAGGCAAGCAGCAGGGTTGGGGAGGCAGATTCTAGAGAGCAGGAGCAGAATAGATGCTGTTACTTTTTTTGCTAAACATCTCCTTATTGATGATTTTGTGGTACAGAGACAACAAAAAAGCAATTATACCTTGAGTGCAGCAAGACTACAGTATTCCATTACATTACAAGACAGTGAAATCAGTTGCATACTCCACATATATTAGTAAGGCAGCCAGGAAGTATAGGAAAAGTGAGGGATTACCACTGCAGCGTATTTGGACAAGAAAAAAACACAACTTAACAGAGATGGAAAAAACAAAAACGTGCTCAAAAGAGAAGCGTGTCATACTAGACTGAAAACGACCCTCTATGACAATGAAGTATTCCTAGAGGGCCCACGGAGTGGGGCAAGGGGTGGGAGGAAAATGTGGCCACAGATTTAGACCGGGAATGAGAGCTCAGCCGAAGAGCTAGAGTGCTTTAAGTCTAGGAGGCATAGGGCAAGTGTATTCCAAATGGGAAAAGTATTGTATGAGGAGTTGCCAAATTTGGGTGAACTCCCCCTCCGTGTGAGTTAGTTTGAGAAAGCAATTCCCTAACTAAGACTAGCCACATGCATGTGGACCATGGAGCTACGGGGGAGCAGTAGTTTTTGTCCCAATCTAGGACTATCAGTTGCTTGGCGACTCCCAACATGTGGGTTATTAAGTGCCATTCAACATGCGTCATGGCCTGTATGTGATTGGGTCAGATACCAAGTATGGCTGTGGAGTAGGAATCCAGGAGCAGGAAGCCTATAGTCCCCTTAATGTGGCTGAGAATTTCTTCCCTGAAGGTGGTAATGCTTGGGCAGAACCACCATATGTGTAAAACGTCTCCTGGTGCTGAAGTACAGTGCCAGCAAAGTGGAGAAATTAAGGGTAACATAGTGCGAAGCCAGATAGGCGTAAGATACCAGCACGTCATTACTTTGTACGCTGTCTCGCTTTGGGCTATGCTTTCAGAAGTTTGGGGGATGTCACGCCAGAGTTGTTCCCATTGTTTCATAAACAAGTCATCCCCAATGTCTATTTGGCATTGTGATTGGCAAGGATATGGGTGGACAGGGATGGAGTGTCTGATAGGTGCGCAAGATGAGTCTGCGGGTTCTGGTAAATGACTGAACCAGGGTCATAAAAACTGTCAGTTGGCGAGTTGCCCCTTCTGCATTGGGTGGGGAGAGAGCCCAGTGGTGCAGTTGATAATACTATAGTCTGGTAGACTCAGGGTGTCGGAACTCCTGTCGACATTGATCAAATGTCTTGAGGGAATCAACATCAAAGAGGTCCCTAAGAGTGCAACAGTTGCCCTCCCTCCAATGACTATAGGAGTGCGGCTGCACAGGGGAGAAAAGTCTAGATTATGCTCCAGGGGGTTATTGGGCGAGGGGAAAGTGATAAGGCCTCGTTTCACCGCAACTTAGTCCCAGATTTCCTGAATAGTTTTAGTAGGCATGGCAATATAGGCGCTTCGCGGCATCGCATGTCTGGGGAGTCACACTAGGTTTGGAAACAAAGAGCTGGGAGTGTGAAGAACACTAACCAGTCTTGGAGGGTGGAGAGACCCTTTCTAACCTAAGAAAGGAGATAGGGGGCAATATGTCCTCCCAAAACTGAAATAACATTATCTATAGAGTATCCCACCAAACCTCACGACACTGGGCGCGATGAAAGAAAGTGCTTGCCACATCTAGACTCCACCCCACCAGGAGTGGGAAAGGAAATAACTCCTTTTATATATGTGTAACCCTCACACACTCTATTATTGTCATGCTTCATCATCGGGCTCACCTTGACTACTAAAGGTCAGGGTGGGCTCGACTGTATTCCAGGGTGCTCTTAAAAGAAAAGAAAAAAACAAAGAAGACAAAAGACATGGGGAAGTAACCAGAAGATAAAAATCCTCCATCCACTCCAAGGTATCCCTTTATTTGCGGAGCGGATGGTTACAGTAAAAACTAAATAAAAAAACTGTATCTCACTTGTGTGGATAGGCCTAGTGCCCACGACAGGAAATAGCCCAAAATGCAACGTAGGCACACTACATTTTTACAGTGAAAACTGACTCTTTTTTTGCAAAGTGCCCAGCTGTAGATTTTGAACCCTAGCTCTGCCGGCACCTTGGGAAACCTAGCAAACCTATACATTTTTTAAAACTAGACACCCAGTGGAATACAGGAGGGGGTAACTTGTTTGGCTCTCACCAGGTTGTGTTACCCAGAATTTCTTGCAAACCTAAAACTTTGTAAAAACAAAACACATCTTCCTCAAATTTATGTGATGGAAAGTTCTGAAATCTGCGTGGATCCAAAAAATTCCACCCACCCCGCATTCCCCGAAGACTTCCGATAAAAATGGTACCTCACTTGTGTGGGTTGGCCTAGTGCCCACGGCAGGAAGCAATCCAAAATGCAATGTGGACACACCACATTTTTACAGTGAAAAACGACTCTTTTTTTGCAAAGTGACTAGTTGTAGATTTTGAACCCTAGCTCTGCCGGGACTTAAGGAAACCTAGCAAACCTATACATTTTTGAAAACTAGATACCCAGGTAAATCCAGGACAGGGTGATTTGTTTGGCTCTCACCAGGTTCTGTTACCCAGAATGCCTAGCAAACCTCAAACTTTGTAAAAAAAATTAAAAAAAGATTTTCCTCACATTTCTGTGAAGGAAAGTTCTGGAATCTGTGTTGAGTCACAACTTCTACCCACCCCGCATTCCCGAAAGTCTTCCAATAAAAATGGTACCTCAGTTGTGTGGGTAGGCCAAGTGCCAGAGACAAGAAGCTGTCCCAAACGCAATGTGGACACACCACATTTTTACAGTGAAAACTGACCCTTTTTCACAAAGTGCCTAGCTGTAGATTTTGAACCCTAGCTCTGCCGGTACCTAAGAAAACATATACATTTTTTTAAACTGAACACCCAGGGGAATCCAGGATGGGGTGGCTTGTGTGGCTCTCACCAGGTTCTGTTACCCAGAATCCCTTGTAAACCTCAAACTTTGTCTAAAAAAATAATTTTCCTCACATTTCTTTGATGGGAAATTCTGGAATCTGCATGAGTCCAGAAAATTCCACCCTTCCCGTATTCCCCAAGGTCTTCCGATAAAAATGGTACTTCACTTGTGTAGGTAGGCCTAATGCCCGCGACACGAAGCGGCCCAAAACACAAAGTGGACATACCACATTTTTACAGTGAAAACTGACTCTTTTTGCAACGTGCCTAGCTGTAGATTTTGAACCCAAGCTCTGCTGCCACCTTGGGAAACCTAGCAAACCTATACATTTTGGAAGACTAGACACCCTGGGCAATTCAAGATGGGGTGACTTGTGTGGCTTTCATCAGGTTCTGTTACCCAGGATCCCTTGCAAACCTCAAACTTTGTAAAAGAGAACACATTTACCTCACACTTCTGTGATGGAAAGTTCTGGAATCTGCGTAGGTCTACACACTTCCATTCACCCCACATTTTGCAAAGTCTCCCGATAAAAATGGCACCTCACTCATTTGGATGGCTCAAGTACCCGCCATAGGCAAGGGTCCAAAACGTATTGTGGAGACATCAAAATTACCTATCACGAAACGACCTGGTTTTGCAAGGGGGGGGGGGGTACCTGAGTTTTTTGCTCAGCGGCCATCTAAGGAAACCTACCAAACCCACACATTTCTGAAAACTAGACACACGGGGGATTCCAGGGAGGTATGGCTTGCGTGGATCCCCCAAAGTTTCCCCACCCAGAAACCCCTGCAACCCTCAAATTTAACTGACAGAAATTAAACTTTTCAAACATTTCTGTGTGGGAAAGTTGTAGGAACACCGGGCTGACACAAATTTCTTACCACCCAGCGTTCCCCAGGTCTCCCGATAAAAATGGTCCCTCACTCGTGTGGTTGGGTCAAGTACGCGCGACAAGCAATGGCCCAAAACTTATTGTGGAGACTTCAAAATTACCTATCATAAAACGACCAGGTTTTGTAAGGGGGGCACTTTTTTTTTGGCCCGGGCTCGCGGCCGTTTAGGGAAACCTACCAAACCCACACATTTCTGAAAACTAGACACTTGGGAGAGTCCTGGGAGGTATTGCTTTTTTCAGTAAAATTTGAGGCTTGTAGGGGATTCTGGGTAGGAAACCTTTGAGGGGTCCACACAACCCATACCTCCCTGGACTCCCCAGGGTATCTAGTTTTCAGAAATGAGTGGGTTTGGTAGGTTTCCGTAGATGGCTGCCGAGCCCGAGGCCAAAACCAAAGGTGACCCCCCTTGCAAAACCAGGTTGTTTTGAAATAGGAAAATATGATGTCTTCACAATACGTTTTGGGCCCTTCCCTGCTGCGGGTACATGGCCCACCCACACAAGATAGGTACCCTTTTTATCGAGAGATTTGGGGAAATGCTGGGTGCTAGGAAATTTGTTGTTTCTTTCTGAAGCGTGAAAATTATGGCACAGTAATGCAAGGAAAGTGTGACAGTCACATTTTGAGGTTTGCAGGACATTGTGGGTAAGATAACTTGTAGGGATACACGAGAGAGACATCACCATGTAATCCCCTGGGTGTTTAGTTCATGAGAACATCTACAGTTGGTAGGTTTTTCTTAGATGGAATGTACACCTTGGCAGAGAAAGACTGAAAAGACAAATATTACTGCACAACTATCTATTCTTCAAGCATACACACATACTGGATGTGGCACGGGGGTGAGTGATGGTTCAGTATTTACAATTTTATTGACAAGAGATTTCACTAAAATGAAATGCACTGTCAATATTTGAAAGGACAAAAAACGGAACTAGTGACTCACAGCATGTGAGCTATAAAGCTGCATCAAGGTCCAAACCGCTTTACAGGCTATCTACACACCTTTTGTATGTGATACACACAAGACCATTCACCACCAGGTATGGAACCAACACATTACAACATTATAACATTCACAAAAAGGAACAAGGTACACCATGCTTGAGAGAAAAGACAAATATTACTGCACAACCGTCCATTCCTCAAGCACACACCGATACTGGTTGGATTTGGCATGAGGGTGAGTGAAGGTTCAGTATATACAATTTTATTAACAAGAGATGCCACAAAAACTGAAATGCACTGTTAATAATTGAAAGGGCAAGAAACTGAACCATTGACACAACAAGGAACCAACATCTTTACAGGCCATTCATACACCTTTCATACAATTGACACATACAAAACCATTCACACCGTTAGCCGTGGGCCCATCACATTACAACACTCACATCAGCAGACAGCGCCATTCAGGGGCACATAACTTTAACATGCCCACATGCCTAACACAGCAACCACACCGGCTGATGGATTGTGTGGCCTGTGTTTGGCTACCAGTGTGTGTAGTGACCAGCGGCAAGTCACTACTCACACACCGCCAGCCAAGGGCCAGTCCACTCACACCGCCAGCCAAGCGCCAGTCCACTTACACCGCCAGCCAAGTGCCAGTCCACGCACACCACCAGCCAAGCGCAAGTCCATTCACACTGCCAGCCAAGTGCAAGTTCATTCACACTGCCAGGCAAGCACAAGTCCACTCACACCGCCAGCCAAGTGTAAGTCAATGCACACCACCAGCCAAGCGGACAGTCCATGCACACCACCAGCCAAGCGCCAGCCTACACACACCACCAGCCAAGCGGCAGCCTACACACACCGCCATCACATTTTAGGTTTTTTCATACAACAAAGAAAACACAAACAAATTGAAAGTAGATACAACTCTACTAACACAAAATCTGAAACTAAATACATTGCACTAATGCCAACCTTGAAACTGAACAGAGAATATAAAACAATACAGACCAGGCAGTTAACTTTACCACTAATGGATGCTCACAGGGTCATAAAAACTGTCAGTTGGCGAGTTGCCCCTTCTGCATTGGGTCAAAGAGGTCCCTAAGAGTGCAACAGTTGCCCTCCCTCCAATGACTATAGGAGTGCGGCTGCACAGGGGAGAAAAGTCTAGATTATGCTCCAGGGGGTTATTGGGCGAGGGGAAAGTGATAAGGCCTCGTTTCACCGCAACTTAGTCCCAGATTTCCTGAATAGTTTTAGTAGGCATGGCAATATAGGCGCTTCGCGGCATCGCATGTCTGGGGAGTCACACTAGGTTTGGAAACAAAGAGCTGGGAGTGTGAAGAACACTAACCAGTCTTGGAGGGTGGAGAGACCCTTTCTAACCTAAGAAAGGAGATAGGGGGCAATATGTCCTCCCAAAACTGAAATAACATTATCTATAGAGTATCCCACCAAACCTCACGACACTGGGCGCGATGAAAGAAAGTGCTTGCCACATCTAGACTCCACCCCACCAGGAGTGGGAAAGGAAATAACTCCTTTTATATATGTGTAACCCTCACACACTCTATTATTGTCATGCTTCATCATCGGGCTCACCTTGACTACTAAAGGTCAGGGTGGGCTCGACTGTATTCCAGGGTGCTCTTAAAAGAAAAGAAAAAAACAAAGAAGACAAAAGACATGGGGAAGTAACCAGAAGATAAAAATCCTCCATCCACTCCAAGGTATCCCTTTATTTGCGGAGCGGATGGTTACAGTAAAAACTAAATAAAAAAACTGTATCTCACTTGTGTGGATAGGCCTAGTGCCCACGACAGGAAATAGCCCAAAATGCAACGTAGGCACACTACATTTTTACAGTGAAAACTGACTCTTTTTTTGCAAAGTGCCCAGCTGTAGATTTTGAACCCTAGCTCTGCCGGCACCTTGGGAAACCTAGCAAACCTATACATTTTTTAAAACTAGACACTGGATACTGGATGTGGCACGGGGGTGAGTGATGGTTCAGTATTTACAATTTTATTGACAAGAGATTTCACTAAAATGAAATGCACTGTCAATATTTGAAAGGACAAAAAACGGAACTAGTGACTCACAGCATGTGAGCTATAAAGCTGCATCAAGGTCCAAACCGCTTTACAGGCTATCTACACACCTTTTGTATGTGATACACACAAGACCATTCACCACCAGGTATGGAACCAACACATTACAACATTATAACATTCACAAAAAGGAACAAGGTACACCATGCTTGAGAGAAAAGACAAATATTACTGCACAACCGTCCATTCCTCAAGCACACACCGATACTGGTTGGATTTGGCATGAGGGTGAGTGAAGGTTCAGTATATACAATTTTATTAACAAGAGATGCCACAAAAACTGAAATGCACTGTTAATAATTGAAAGGGCAAGAAACTGAACCATTGACACAACAAGGAACCAACATCTTTACAGGCCATTCATACACCTTTCATACAATTGACACATACAAAACCATTCACACCGTTAGCCGTGGGCCCATCACATTACAACACTCACATCAGCAGACAGCGCCATTCAGGGGCACATAACTTTAACATGCCCACATGCCTAACACAGCAACCACACCGGCTGATGGATTGTGTGGCCTGTGTTTGGCTACCAGTGTGTGTAGTGACCAGCGGCAAGTCACTACTCACACACCGCCAGCCAAGGGCCAGTCCACTCACACCGCCAGCCAAGCGCCAGTCCACTTACACCGCCAGCCAAGTGCCAGTCCACGCACACCACCAGCCAAGCGCAAGTCCATTCACACTGCCAGCCAAGTGCAAGTTCATTCACACTGCCAGGCAAGCACAAGTCCACTCACACCGCCAGCCAAGTGTAAGTCAATGCACACCACCAGCCAAGCGGACAGTCCATGCACACCACCAGCCAAGCGCCAGCCTACACACACCACCAGCCAAGCGGCAGCCTACACACACCGCCATCACATTTTAGGTTTTTTCATACAACAAAGAAAACACAAACAAATTGAAAGTAGATACAACTCTACTAACACAAAATCTGAAACTAAATACATTGCACTAATGCCAACCTTGAAACTGAACAGAGAATATAAAACAATACAGACCAGGCAGTTAACTTTACCACTAATGGATGCTCACAAAAATTATTTTGTGCGTGGTACATTCTAAAACAAGCAGGCATACACAGCGCAGGGTTCGAAGGACACTTGGGGCAGTACATACGAGTCTCCTTCCGCGTACCTCTTTACCAACAGACTCTATATCTCCTACTGGGAAAGTCTTTTGAGGGTGTGAGAGGAATGTGATCAGGAAAGTGGCGATCTTTCAGTCTAGCCACATCCTCCACTACTCCAATTCTAGGAACACTTGCCTGTTCCACTACAACAAAGCTGCCTATCACAGACTACTGAAACTTAACAAAAGTCATTATTGACTCAGAACAACAATCCTTAAATAAAAAAAAGCATTAACGGCTGCCAAGTGGAAAAGATGGATAGCCAACTTCTTATACCAAATGTAAGCCTTATGAGGAGCAGTGTACGGTTCCAACCTCTGATCTACTCTATCAACACCACCCATGTGCCTATTATAGTCTAAAATGTACACAGGTTTGCGCACTTCAGCAACCTGACCCCAAACAGTCACAGGTGAAGTGCTTTCATTATGGATGGTAGTCAGCATGTAGACATCTCTTCTGTCTGCAAACTTCACAGCTAGAAGTGTCTCACTACACAACACACTGCACTGTCCCAGCACAAGCTTTTGACAAACAAGTTATTTTGGGAAACCTTTATGGTTAGAGCGGATTGTACCACAACCAACAGTGTCCACTTTGGCCAATTCTCTGAGCAACTGCAGACCAGTGTAGAAGTTATCTACATATCATTGGTGACCTTTGTTAAAAAGTCATCTTCCAAGTTCCCACACAATTTTCTCACTCACTCCAAAAGTGGACAGACAACCAAGGGGGTCAATCCTGGAATTCCTACCGGTGTACACCCTGAAATTAGAGTCATATCCAGTCCTACTGACACACAGCATATACATCTTAATTCTATAGGTGCCCTCTTGCTAGGAATGTATTGCCTAAAAACCAAGCGGCCCTTGAACAAGACCAAAGGCTCATTCACAGCTATTTCTTTCCCTGAAGCATAGATCTCAGAAAATCGATCTACAAAGTGATCAATGACAGGCCGAATCTTAAAAAGACAGTCACAAGCAGGGTGATCTCGTGGCAACGCTAAACCATTATCGACAAAATGCAGCATCCAATGCAGAAGCAAAAACCTATCCCCACTCATGATTGCCGGAAATATAGCAGTTGCCATCAAGGGACTAGTAAACCAATATGAAGACATCGATGGCTTCCTTACCATGCCCATCAAAAAAGTTGAACCCAATAACTTCTTCATCTCTTCCATATTTGTGGGAGTCCACCGGGTAGCTATAGAGTAAGACCTAAGGGTGGCAATGTTGTCCCTCAATTAGTATTCAGCATACAAATTAGTCTGCTCAACAATCTCTCCCAAAAGTACATCGTCCATAAACAACTGAAATCAATTTATAGGCAAAATGTTTTCAGTATCCACTCTACACCCTGGAACACCAGTAAAGTCTGGCAATGCCGGCTGCACCATGCCTGGGGCAACCCAGAGGTCAGCTCTTCCAATGGGAAGCCTTGCAGCCCCAGGCTGCAACTCAGATGCCTCTTGCTGCACTATCGGCACATCAATGCCCTCCTCTAAGACAGGAACTTCATCTGCACTAAGAGTGGCTTCATCATCCGATGATTCCTCGTGGACAGAAAACTCACTGCCAGAATCTTCCACTGCCTCCTTTGCCTCAGATGCAGAGTCAGTCTCTGAACCATGGTCAGAGGAGGACTCAAAAAGCATACCAACAACCTGCTGAGCAGTATTCCTGCGGCTAACCATAATCCTTACAAAGAAATGAGACTTCACAAACAAGTCAACAATAACCAACACTGTGCAAAATTAGTAATAAACAAAGTGTGGCTTTATCACAAAGATCTACATACTCAAAAACAATATGACTCACTTGCCAAAGATAGCTAAACTCACCAGCACCTACTCTGTAGAGACACAGCAAAAAGCAACGATATTCCACTAGAAAGAAAAAAACTAAACCAATTACTCACAAGACAACAAATACACATTGAGCAAAAATGCATTAAGATTTTGACATTCAAAAAACAGAAGCCAAACATACTGATATTATTACACTATTTGCAAAAAACTCAGCCATGCAGAGAAATGAAACTCATTTCGAGTAAATAGTACCAAAATAAATCTCTTACCAAACACATGCAACTACACAAACTACAGAACCACTAGTAACGAAACCACTACCTGGAACAGTCTAAAGAGCAAAAGCCATGAACTAGAATAAAAAGGAAAAATAAAACATTACAATTGCAATTCACAAGAAATAAAACAATTAACATTATAACACGCTATGTCACTACACAAATGGTCAATCTGCCAGATGGGCCTTCAAATAGGGCCGAGAAAAATGGGAGGTGATCTTGCCTAAGGGATCTGGTGGGGTTTTCTGCCAGGCCAATCTGCCCCCCAGGTGGGGCAGAAAACAGCAGACAGAAATTCACCCCCTTGCAAAAGAAATAGATCCCTGGTGCCTAGTAGGGTTTTCTGCCTCCCCCCTCCTACCTAGGGGCAGAAAGGCCCCAAAAAAGGGGCAGATCTGTCCCCAGTGGGGCAGAAAATACATAACATAATTTAACCCCCTTGGAAGCGACCCTTGGCCAAAGGGTCGCTTCCATCTACAATAAAAAAGAATCCCTGGTGCCTAGTGCGGTTTTCTGCCCCACCTCAGCCCCTGGGGGCAGAAAGGCCAAAAACAAGCAGATCTGCCCCAAGGGGGGCAGATATAACAAACTTAATTCGACCCCCATGGAGACAACCCTTGTCCAAGGGGTCGCTTCCATCTGCAATAAAATCAAAACCTTGGTGCCTAATGGGGTTTTCTGCCTCCCCTGGGGGGCAGAAAGGCCACAAAAACAGGCTGATCAATTTTACCCCCTTGGAAGTGACCCTTGCCCAAGGGGTTGCTTCCAGTATACAAAATAGAAAATCCCTTGTGCCTAGTGCGGTTTTCTGAAGAGGCCCAAAAACATGGGCCGATCTAACCCCAGGGGGGCAAAAAAAAGTGCACAAAATTGACCCCCTTTTGGAAGCAACCCTTGTCCAAGGGGTCACTTCCATTACACTAAAATAAATCTCTGATGCCTAGTGGGGGCAATTCTGCTGCACGATTGCGATACTGTGCGTAATCGTGAAGCAGAAATGCCCTGCAAACAGATATCAAGGGAGAGGAAAAACTCTTTCCTCTCCCCTGATGCCTCGATGCACAGGGAAACACCCCCGGGAACAAGAATCACCTATCTGTTCCTCTGGACGCCTGGAAGCAAACGGCTTACAGTGTGTCCGGTGCTTCCTGATGACGTCGCCGTGCGCTGTGCAAGATGACGTCATGGGATTGCCACGGGGGGGCAGGGGTGGCAGCGGAAACTCTTCCGCTGCCATCCCTGTTTGTGGGAAGTTGATGAGCTGCCCATGGGGGGGGGGAGCGCCAGCGCTTCCCCCATTGGTGGGTGCCATGACAGACAGGTTCCGTCATGAGCACATGCCCACCGTGACTCATGATGGAACCACTCCCTCATGAGCATAGAAAGGGTTAAATGGCCCAGCGACAAATCCGGGAGATGTTTTCAACGGCAGAGGTCCTCTAAGGCAGATTTCAGATATTCTGGCCAGTTGGCCATTGCCCAGGTAGCCATGGTTGGGGTAAGCTGGAGGCCCAGGTATTGGATGGATCGAAGGGCCCATTGGAAGGGTGTAAGGGATTGAAGCGCCGCAGTTGGAAAATTTAAGATTAGTGCCGAGGCTTGGACAGATTTATCTTCAAACCTCAGACTTCTTCAAAGGTATGGAGAGTGAGGAGCGCTGGGAAAGATTTCTCTGGCTGGGCGAGAGTCAGGAGAAGATTGTCAGCAAATAAGACGATCTTATGGGTGTCCCCCCCAAAAGGTATCCCTTCTATATCCCCCATTTGCCAAATGATGGCCACCAAGGGCTCCACCATGAGGGCAAAGAGAAGGGGTGAAAGGGGGTCAGTAAGTGGATGGCTTGGGATAGGCCTCCATTGAATTGTAGATATACTGAATAGATGCCAACGTGCACTCTTAATAGAACGTGTATCTTAAATAAGATTACTTGTGTGCTTCAAACACCATGACGTCTGCCCCAGGCGTCATTTAGAAAATATCCAGTCGAAAGTGCATGAAGTGAAAACACTTCTGCTGGTGTGAGCACTGTTATCACAGCAAATACAATTGCTATCAACCAATTCATCAAAATGTTCTTGCTCAATTAGTGAAGGACAATTGTAGAACAATGTTCATTGTTTGAAAATTTATTGCATTAATTCCATGCAACATTGATTTATGCAAAATCCAATGATGTTCGATATCATTCGTGAAACATCCATGAATAACATTAATTCATTAGAACCCAATGCATTTCGGGTCTATTCCAGACCCTTCATCAGGGGTCATTCATCAATTCTACAAAGTAAACAAAGAGGCAAATTAACTGCTGACCCTCCTTGCTTAATGCACAGTAAACAGAAGTACACATGCAACAGAATAAAGTTGAAAAACGCTAAGAGAAACTGGTTCTGAAAGAGAGATCATGTGTGCATAGCTAAAGTCCTAATAACATGCAAAGCATAAACACGTAGTGTAAGAAAACATAAAAAATGGCGATGTTCAAAGGAAACATGAGAATACTGTTTCACTGTAAGAATCTGCTCACAACACAGTCGCAATGTGAAACGAATTAATGCGGTGTCGAAGAAAGAACCCACAGCCTCTTGGACTAACATCCATCGTGAACAATAAATAAATAAAGTTTCACCGTTTGAATTAACTCAAACCAAAGTCGCAGAGTCAAACTAATTAACACGGTGTCAAGGACAGAACCCAAAATCTCTTAGTGTATCACCGGTCCTGGAGCTGAATGTCAGGCTGTTTTTCAAGCGTTCTGCGAACTCACCGAGTGTAGTGAATGTGCGTGGCTTCCTCAGCCAAGGACGTGTGCGTGACGTGCAAGACGTGTCTATTTAACATGGAAATAGAAAGCGGATCAAAGTATCTCGTAGTGAACATAGAAGAAAGATGTGAATACAAGTGCGTGGACTGTACCATGCTATGCAAAACATTGTTGAACAATACGTAGAAGACAAAAATCATGAATAATAAATTATGAGATAAACATATTGAAAAAAATCAATCTAACATGCGTAGTGTTTACAAAAAACAACTAAATTCAATCCTGTCATTTAATCCCATCGGTTGCAAGGATTGCAGTTTTTTGGTCCAAAAGAATTCAGAGCGTGCTAGTGATTTGGAAGGATCACAGTCTCTTGGCGGTTTTTGTGCTTCCTGGATGGTGAACCGCAATTGCGATATGTTATGCCTGGCCTCTTTCCAATGTAATGCTACTGATGACTTATCATTCATTAAACGAATGTTGCTTTTATGTTCTCCTATTCGTATCTTAACTTTTCTTTCTGTTCGGCCCACATACATTTTATCGCAAGGGCATTTCAAAGCATAAATCATGTTCATAGTGTCACAGGTACTTCAATGTTGCAATTTAATTTTATGTCCTTTGGTTGGATGATTGAAAAAAGCACCTGTCATGACGTTGTTGCAGTGTATACAGTTCATACATTTTTGCATGCCTTTGGTGCATCTCTCATGTTTTAAGCCATGCTTTTTAGAGGAGAGTTTTTTCAGGTATTACCAGTTGCTACCTGTTTTCTCTCCTACTGTGTTTTGTGTTTAGAGCGGGGCCCCTTTCCCTGAGTTGAGACCAGGTTGAGGTGAGGGCAGCACCCACTTGATATGGGTAAGTGCAATTCAATTTACTACATTGAATGCCATTCAGCATTAGTATATGCGTGATTCAAGGTCATTTAGGATCAATGACCTCTGACTAAGTATGTTTGTACACAATGGCCATTGTATTTTTCTACTTTCTTCCACAGGTATCCGGTTTTGATTGTTCCTGACCTGACCGGTGCGGTAGGATTAGTTTATTCACACACCCCTTTTTGAATATTTGTGTTTACACGTTTTCACATCGAACCACAGCAGTAATTTAGGTCCTGACGAAAGCCCTGATACTATTTGATCTATTACGGGCAGAAACATGTTGACCGATCTTGCTATGGACAATAGCATAATGTCAAAACTATTTATGCCATATTGCCATTTTGCTTCTTAATCTTGACAAGGGTCCTCTACCAATAAAGAACCTTTGAGCACCCTTAGCCATTTTTAAATTCACACCATTATAATTTTTACTGCTGATTTTAGGATTTCCCATTTTGCTCTTTGGGTAGGATTTCATCCCAGACAATACCCGTGAGGGATCAGGTGACAATCCTCCTTTATTGCTTCTTCTATGCTAGTGACCGGATCGTTGCTTCATGAACTGGTCCAGCAGGTTGGAGCATACAGACCCAGATGATAATAACAATTAACCACCTTAAGTGATTGATGGGTCCTGTTTAAGGAGTTGCTCTCTTATAGAGCTGTCACGTTTATAATGGGGTTTACCTTGGCTAATTTGTGTACTTTCTTTACTCAGCCCCAGACCCAGGTTGTCTCAGTGTTGTGGCAATAGAGGATATCCTGATCGCATTCTTGAACAAACTTGCAAAAGAGTAGAATCTCTTGATCGCACTGCACTATTGAAAACTACTGAGAAAACCCAGACTAACCGGATAGTTTGTGTACTAAAACACTCAACGCAGTCTACAACGATCAAATCTGCCATCATGAAACATTGGGATATCATACAAACTGAACCAGATCTCAGTCATCTCTTTCCGCAACGTCCTATCTTTGCGATGCAGCGGTCCAAGAATCTCAAAGAATTGCTAACCAAAAGAACCACGGATCACAAAAAAACATTCAAAGGCATGCAAAAATGTATGAACTGTATACACTGCAACAACGTCATGACAGGTGCTTTTTCAATCATCCAACCAAAGGACATAAAATTAAATTGCAACATTCAAGTACCTGTGACACTATGAACGTGATTTATGCTTTGAAATGCCCTTGCGATAAAATTTATGTGGGCCGAACAGAAAGAAAAGTTAAGATACGAATAGGAGAACATAAAAGCAACATTCGTTTAATGAATGATAAGTCATCAGTAGCATTACATTGGAAAGAGGCCAGGCATAACATATCGCAATTGCGGTTCACCATCCTGGAAGCACAAAAACCGCCAAGAGACTGTGATCCTTCCAAATCACTGGCACGCTCTGAATTCTTTTGGACCAAAAAACTGCAATCCTTGCAACCGATGGGATTAAATGACAGGATTGAATTTAGTTGTTTTTTGTAAACACTACGCATGTTAGATTGATTTTTTTCAATATGTTTATCTCATAGTTTATTATTCATGATTTTTGTCTTCTACGTATTGTTCAACAATGTTTTGCATAGCATGGTACAGTCCACGCACTTGTATTCACATCTTTCTTCTATGTTCACTACGAGATACTTTGATCCGCTTTCTATTTCCATGTTAAATAGACACGTCTTGCACGTCACGCACACGTCCTTGGCTGAGGAAGCCACGCACATTCACTACACTCGGTGAGTTCGCAGAACGCTTGAAAAACAGCCTGGCATTCAGCTCCACGACCGGTGATACACTAAGAGATTTTGGGTTCTGTCCTTGACACCGCGTTAATTAGTTTGACTTCGCGACTTTGGTTTGAGTTAATTCAAACGGTGAAACTTTATTTATTTATTGTTCACGATGGGTGATAGTCCAAGAGGCTGTGGGTTCTTTCTTCGACACTGCATTAATTAGTTTCACATTGCGACTGTGTTGTGAGCAGATTCTTACAGTGAAACAGTATTCTCATGTTTCCTTTGAACATCGCCATTTTTTATGTTTTCTTACACTACGTGTTTATGCTTTGCATGTTATTAGGACTTTAGCTATGCACACATGATCTCTCTTTCAGAACCAGTTTCTCTTAGCGTTTTTCAACTTTATTCTGTTGCATGTGTACTTCTGTTTACTGTGCATTAAGCAAGGAGGGTCAGCAGTTAATTTGCCTCTTTGTTTACTTTGTAGAATTGATGAATGACCCCTGATGAAGGGTCTGGAATAGACCCGAAATGCATTGGGTTCTAATGAATTAATGTTATTCATGGATGTTTCACGAATGATATCGAACATCATTGGATTTCACATAAATCAATGTTGCATGGAATTAATGCAATAAATTTTCAAACAATGAACATTGTTCTACAATTGTCCTTCACTAATTGAGCAAGAACATTTTGATGAATTGGTTGATAGCAATTGTATTTGCTGTGATAACAGTGCTCACACCAGCAGAAGTGTTTTCACTTCATGCACTTTCGACTGCATAGGCCTCCATTGACCCAGATTCTCGCAGTTGGGGAGGTGTAGGGGGCCATAATTTTGTAGATCATTGCAGGACCCAGTCCTACCTTCCATAGCACAGCCATTAAGAAGGGCCAGCTAACCCTGTCAAAAGCCCTCTAGGCATCAAGCAAGAGGAGACATGCCGGGGTAGCGTGGCAGTGAGATTTCTCCACTAGGTGGGCCAAACAGCAAAGATTGTCCGTCCCATGTCGTTGGCGTATAAAGCCAACTTCGTCAGGGTTTATGAGACCCGGGAGGTAAAGCTCCAGCCTATTAGCTAAGATTTTAGTAAACAGTTTTGCGCCGGTGTTTAGAAGCGCTATAGGACAGTAACAGGCACATAGGGAGGGGTCTTTGCCCATCTTCAGGATCAGTGAAATGTCAGCCTCAGACATGGTGGGGGTGTGCCTCAAAGCAGCTGTGAAGGTGCTGAATAGGACACACAGATGCTCTTGCAATTGCCGGAGGAATTTACAATAAAAGGCTACTGGCAGGCCATCAGGCCACAGGGTTTTACTGAGGGAAGGCTCATCAGGGAACGCTGAAGCTCTTCCAAAGAAATGTGGGCTTCAAGCAGCTCTGTGTGAGGGCTGTCAGAGAGTTTCATTTACCACCTGCAAGGTAGTTGGCAATGATGTCAAGAGGAGCCTCGTTGCTAGCATAGAGGGCCAGGTAAAAGTCCTGAAACGCCTGCTGTTTGGCCATCTCAGAGGTAAGCCAGACACCCAGTGCTGGCTGGATCCCCGGGATGTGTGTGCAAGCTCATTGCTGCCAGAGTTTTTGCACCAAGGAGACCTTGTTCTGCCTTGTTAGTATGCTGTGCGCTCAGCTGACCCCTCAAGATGGCCAGGCATTGTTTATCGCATTAAGACGGGGTGGCGGGATCCAGGTGTTCCAAGTCCTTGATATCAGAGGCCAGTCCCATCTCAACCAGCTTGGCCTTTCTCAACCGGGCAATTTAGATAGTGGTGATTGGGCCCCTGATAGTTGCTTTAAATCCGCCCAACAGGGTATGTGCCGAGATGTCCAGGTGGTGGTTGGTGTTAAAGTAGTTTTTTATCTCAGTTCAGATTTCTTCAACATCTACAGGGTCGCGCAGAAGTTGTAGGGGAAATTGCCATTGGAGGAGGAATGAGCCCGGTCCTCCATTCTAGTCCAAGTCAGTTCTACGGGTGCATGGTCGGAGAATGAAATGTCTGAGATTAGGGAGGTGTTGAGGTCTCGCAATAAGCAATAGGGGAGAAAGAAATCGTCGAGACGTGAATATGACTGATCGACATGGGAAAAGAATGAAAAGCCCTAAATGTCTGGGTGGCAGTATCTCCATGCGTCTACCAGGCCCAGATCTGCTTTATCGTGCTTAAGCTTGTTTCCGGTCCAGGGAAGGCATGGCTTGGCAGTTCGGGCTGGACTGTTCCCATGAGGCACAGGGTCAGACTGATTTGCATATGGCCATGTCTGAACTGGGGTGGCAGAGTGGGCTAAAGAAAGGTGATGGATCAAACCCAGATCTGTTGACTGGGTGTGAGTGTTTGATTGGTTCTGATGCTCCGTCCATCACCACCCTCTTTTGTACCGCTTTATCGTGCTTAAGGGCTGCTGCCATGGCACCAGTTTCCTGAAAGGAGACACCACTGCAATCCAAAGTGGGATCCCAGACCAAATTATGTCCTCTCCCAGCACCACATCCCCCCCTTCCCGGAACAGGTTATCCTTGAGCAAGGTCCTAAAGAAAGCATCTTGTGCCTGGTTGGTGGCGTACATTTTTAGAAGAGTGAGGAGGCGCACGCCACCCGGCACAGTAAGCTTCAGGAGAGCACCCACCCCATCCCAGACCACCTCAAGTATCTTGGAACAGGAAGAGGCCTTGCAGAAAACTGCAACCCCTGCTATCTTTTTGGATGCATAGGCCCAGTGATGAATGGGGTATACGTGATGTCCCATGCGAGTGGTGTCCTGCCAAGGAAGTGAGTTTCTTGTAAGAAAATCATGTTGGCATTCTGTTGGAGGAGATACCGCCACACCTGTTTCCATTTGTTGGGCACATTGAGTAACCGCACATTGAGTGTAAGGAATTTAAGTCCAGGGGCTGTAGTCATTTGTGCAGATTAAAGGTTGGTGTACCCTCTTTGCGTAAGCAGCCTGAAGTAAGCAAGCGATTGGAAGGGAAATGAGTGGGGCAGTGCTGTAAACGATACTTAGCCCAGTTTTTGCCCTCGTGTAGTGCTGGGGGTAAACGAGCAGGAGGGATAAGTCGTCAGGGGCATCCCAGTCACACCCGGCCACACTCTGGGACCGGCGGTGCATTGAGTATAGGGACCAGTAGAGGGGAAGAGCCCTCAGGGTGTCATGTAACAGAGAAGAAGAGAAGTGCACATTAAGCAAAACATTAACGGCAGGCCAACAGGGCCAAAACAGTAGATCCAGAATAGAAGGGTGTCTGTGCATGGCAACACTGGCTGGCCAGAGGAAGTCACTCCCCAAAGGTCTGGATCAGAGGGACGGGCCGACAACAACTGAACGTTCGAGGCCTTCCAGACCCCATGGCCCACGACCATCAGGGCCAAAAGCTTAGCACAAGGTCACACTGGCGGTGATGTTGTCTATATGGATGGCAATAAGGAGGAGATGGGCAGCGTTGGGTAGTGCACACCGCTTGATCAGGGGGCAGCCGGCCAGTAGTCTGTTACCAAGGCCCCCAGGACAGCAGGGAGGGCAGACTGTTAGCAAGGTTGCAAGACAGCAAAAGGACATGCAGTGCAGGGTGGCAAGGGAAACCGCAGACCGCCCCCAGTGCAGAGAGGTGAAGGAGGGCACAGCAGATCAAACTGATTCCGATGTTGAAGGGGGAGAGTAGACAGAGCCTTCAGATTACGGAGATGCTGGAGAATATCTTTCTTAGCTTCGTGGGACTGGAGGTACCTGCTGCGTTTATAGGCATTTCTTGATGGCACTGTAGTCCACAAAGGGCGTTGAACTTGTCAGGTTGGTGAGCCGGGCGGTGATGGGCTACTCCCCCTGGAGGCTGGTGGGATGTGGAGATGGCACTGGGCATCTTTCAGTGATGAGTCTGTGTTTGCACTCCCAGTAAATAATGATGGCGAATGGGTGGCCTCACTGATAGCGAACATGGGGTTCCCAAAGCCTGTTTGTGAAGGGGTGGGAGTCCAGATGGCGTCGCAAGGTGGATGGTGCAAGTTCTTGAAACAGTAGAACTGTATGTCCCTTGTAAACCAGGCCGGTCGTCTTCTTTGAGGAATGCAGATGACCTCTTTCTCGACAAATAAGTGCACCCATGTGAGGATGTTAGGAGGAGAATCCAGGTGCTCCGGGGGTCCCTACCACCGTATGCACTCTGTCCAGCTTTGGAGGGGAGGTACCCGGGTCTCCTCGGATAGTATGCAGGAGGTCTGCCGTGAATGACATGATAATGGGGCCCGCCATACCTTTCAGGATGTCCCTGATGTGTATATTGTTCCTCCAGCTGCAATTTCTGATGTCCTCGTGCTTCAGTTGGAGGTCAATTTGCTGGTCTTCTAAGGTCGTCATCCGGTGCTAGAGAGCCTCTAGTTCTTCTGAGCAGGAATCCAACGTTTGTTCCATGTCGATTACTCGCTCGCCAAGCCCATCCACTTCACGTTGGATTTCATGGGTGCAGGATTTGAATTTGGTTTTAAGGGAGCCGATCTCCGCTCGAAGTTCTTGGAGGAAGCTGTCCATGTAGGCTTGGGTGAGGGGTGCTGACGCAGTGAAGGAGAAATCCATAGTCTGCACATTTGCTTTTTTCCACAGGAAGGTGACAGAGACGTCCTTAGTCACGGCTCAAGATGTAGCTCTAGTGGACCTGCCGTGGGGCATGGCAGAATGCCAGTAGCAAATCAGGGGGAGCTCCTACACATCTGATCAAGGGCCCCAGCCATATCACCCTCAGATGACGGATCACCACAGACAAAGAGGTAGGAGCAAGAGACTGTGAGCATGTATCTGAGGGTGATAACATTTCTCTGGGGTAAGGCAAAATGTGGGTCTTGTAGCTATGGGCAGGCGGTCATGTACCAAAGAAATGGGGCAATAGCTCCTCCAGTACCGCCACCCAGAGGTTCCCGGGTGTGGTTCAAGCCTCACCACCCACGGTGCCAATGATTGCAGGCCCGAGCTGGTAGAGCCAAGAAGGGGATTCGCTGGTAGATACTTCACCAGACTATTGCTCCGAGGTGGCAGCACTCACAGACATCAGGCCCTACTGTTTCTACAGTTCCCAGGGTGTCGTAGGCCCGCCTCTCGTCTCAGGTGATGGCAAAGATCACTGCAGCTAGGGGCGCCCCCACATCCCAGCGAGGTATAAGGTTGAGTCAGGGATGTCAAGCAGTACTCCCCTCCTGGAGCACAGAACTTAATTGTTGCCCCACGGCCCTATGAAACAGTCTCTCAAGCATAGGCCGGCATGTTTCATCATGGGCCTGGCGATAATGCGGGCGGCATTGGGAACACATCTGGTGGGCCAAAATACTTTACCCCACGCAATCCCTCACTCTTGTGTGATTTCACAGGGAGGACTGCAGTGTGGTCCCGGGCTGCCGCGCGGTTATTGCCGGAGGATCGGCATTATAGTCTCTTCTACTACCACGGAATTCAGGCACAGCCACGGGCTCCTCCAGCTCAGTCTCGGCACATAGGGCACCAGGGTAGATCTCAGACATTGGGCAGACGGGGGAGCAGCAAAAGCTTACTTCGGGGGACCGCAGTCACTCATTGCCCACGGGCCTTTGCCCACGCGCTCTTTCCCTGTAAGGGCCAGGGCGCAGTCTCAGGCCATCCGCAGATCCCTGCACTGGGGCCCGGCACAGCTCTGTGTCAGGTACTGGGGAGAGGGCGACAGCACACACATCAGTTCCCGGGCTCCCAGCCCCCTGGGACCCTGTGGGGGCTCCCCAAAAGCAGCAGAATCCACAACAGGCCAATCGGGTGCCGCCATCAGCCGCGCCATGGCCAGGCACCACTCACCGCAGCGTCACCCCTCTGGGCCTCTGAAGGGAGAGAGTGCTGGTGTCCACAGGAGTCTCTGCCCGTCTGGTACGTCAATGGGTGTAGCACAGGGCAGCTCACGGTCTCCAGCTCGGTTTGGGCCCTCGCTGTGAGTCGCCCCCAAGTCAGTATGCCGCTAATGCCCAGCCCCCTCAATCTCTCGTCGACCAGGGGGCCCGGAGATGTCGACCCCTCTCCACCTCTGATACCACGGTGCCGATGCACCCTCAGGGTACCAAGCCTTAATGCGCGGTGGTCTCCACAGGCCCAGACCAACTGGGTCCCGACGTCCAGGCAAGATGGCAGAGTTGCTGTCCCTGCTCAAGCCCACATGCAGGGACGCGGCCCGCAGCACCAGAACGAGCCCCCCGTCTGTAATAGGCTCGCCCGAGGCTACAGGGGTGTTCAGGCCTCCAGTCTGTCACTAGATGAGTGGGTTGTCGACCCAGATGCAATGGGTTGGGACGGGAAAGGCCTCGGGGTCCGGTACCCAGGGAAACATGTCTTATGCCATGTTGAGACAGGCCGCACCCCCTGCTATCACGTTTTTTAAGTAGTGCAAATAGGTGCTCTACACTCCATGGGTACCTTGAAAGTGCAGTGTGACATTCTGCAGTGACCCCAAGGAGATAGAAAAAGGTATGCGTTCTCCCTCAAGAAGATGTAAAATCTAGGAAGGCACTAGCGAGCATTATGATTGTGTAACTAACTGGCATAACCGAGGCACAATAACATGCTGGTTATTATACAAGTACTGACGTGCGTACAGCTCTTTCCAGTGGTGTGCTACAAGGATTGGTATATATATAATAGTGCTTGCTGACACTGCAGTGTATAAATATACAATTTACTGTATCTAAATTGAGCAGCCATACTGGAGAGCCTAAGTGTGCTCTCCTAATGCTTTTACTTGGTGTCGTTGGGGCTCAAGGTACATCTAAATGCCCTAATCCCCCAAGGGTGTGCGTAATCCTATTTCATACCACATCCACCAGCGAGCATCTAATTGCTGCAATAAAAACTTCCTCTAATTGATTTACAATTTGTGGCTTCAGGTTGGAGAAAAACCAATGATTATGGGACATCTTGTGATTGATTTAAGCATCTTTCGATCGAATCACGGTAGCCCTTTTCCTTTCAGACCTGGCTGTGGCTCAGTCCCTTGGCTTGGGGTTTCTTTGTCTTCTTCAGCCTAGGAAATGCGGCTCAAGAAAGACATTTCAAAACTCAAATCTTTATGTTACTTCCTAAGACACTCCCTGAATGACTGAGGATTCTTGCATGATTACCTCATCCGTGCAGGAGGGGATTTTCCAAGGTTCTTGCTTATTCCACCAGCACTTTAATGAGACTCCTACCTTCCATGATCTGTATTTGTGAAGACAAAGTAAGACATGTTCTTAGCTGCCTTAGTATGGTGTACAGTTTATAGAACAATATGATGGATGGACCCTTCCTGCATCCCGTTAACCCTAGTATGGATTGTTGACTGGCTCAGCCTCAAAGTAGACTACTGCTAGAAGACACACTGGACATTGCACAAATAATACTGTTTGTTCTAATTTGTTGTTACCATTTCGATACTCACTAGAGGCCTGCTTGGTCCACCTCCATCTGTAATGACAGAACATACTTGTTATCAGTGGATTCAATAAATGTGCCCCCACTCTGGGTACATCTGCCTCCATTTTCTTGCTCTCAGACTGAGGCAAGCGAGTGACACATTTCAGGTCTTGAGAGATACATCCAACAGGGTTCATTGCTTTAACTATACTGTGAAATAAATCTATCTATCTATCTATCTATCTATCTATCTATCTATCTATCTATCTATATATATGTATAATTTTTGTATAGCACTAACAACTGCCCAAGGGCATTGATGCACTTTACGTGAGCACCAGATTACATTACATTACACAAGGTCAGACTCCTTCTATTATAAGCACGGGAGATTATGTGATTTGCACACAATCAAAGGATGTTGAGCCAATGTCAGAATAGAAACCGGGTTCACCAGATCCAAAGTCAGCAGCAGCTCTGGTCATTAGGCCGCAACCATATTTCTCAATTTAAGTGTGAAAGTCAAACACAAGTGGTATGTTTGTGTACGACTGCAGACAGATAATAAGCCCATTCTCTGTTAAAATGGCTCTCTGAAATAAAATAAAAACTGCAGCAACAAATACTGGAAGTCCACCCAGAGTCCTGCTTGGAAATACGTGCAAGGGTTTGTTTAAAAACTTGACTTAGGGATATTGCTCAGCACCTTTGCACTTATGCACAAACAGAATTAAGCATTTCAAATATTACTTAGATACACACCAGGAATTTCGTAACCCACAAAAAAAATCATGTCACGACCCACCAATTGGGTCCTGAACCGAAGTTTGGGAAATGGTGAAGTAAGCATTTCCCAAGCAAGGAGGGGCTGTAAGACAAATTGTACTTATAATGCACACAGAATTCAATAAGGTCTCTTGACACTGGATGAGCATCGGAATTTGATAGTAAATTACATAATGGGAAATTGAGAAACCTGGCTTAGAGTACCCTTGGTAGAGTCTGGTACCAGTGAGTGGCGACACCACATGGCTCTGCATGCATGGCGGCAGAAGTGGAGGTGGTGGTAGGTGGCTGAGGTGCTGGTAATAAAGGACCTTTGATGGTGACAGCCGCATGATAAATACGTACCTCCGTGGTGATGTCTCAATGCCATCTATTCTAGGGGGAAGGATGTTGGCTGTGCAGAAACATGCCACATTGGTTTTTTGCCAATGGTTGCGCTGGAATATATATCTTGCACCGATTTTTGCCACATACCTGCCTGCATGATTGGGATGTGCCGTCATTTCAGTCCTGATAAAACCACTGACGTATGTGGGGTGGCTGCTGCTTGCGACGCTTCATGTACAGGGCCTGGGAGAAGTCAAGGATACACAAGTCAATATATGCCTTGTGTGTACATGTGTCTGCCTGATGAAAGGTATAATTCACTAGCTAATGTAGGATTTGATACTATGTCTCATGCCTGACATGTCTGCTTATATGGTCATGGTGACATTATCACAGTGTGTTTGGAATGGAGAAATCAGGTGATTTGTCCCACTTATCTCACTTAATGCTTGATGCTAGGATTTTCCAGAACAGGCAGGCAATGCAGCAGATCGACATACACGGTGACGTTTCGCTGGCCCATGAGGAGAGAGATGGAAGCGTGATCTAGGTGTCATGCCAGGCATTACAGCTTTACCTGTACTGTGGTATATTTATTCTTCACACGCTTCAGCTCATCTTGCCGTTTTTTATATCCCATAGGATGCGTGCCTCCATTCCCAATCCATTCACTCCGTTGGTATCATCCAGCCATATAGCTGCCTTGCCTTCTCCACTCATTGTATGTGTAGTTCACCATGGTGGTCAACTATTGGTTGACCACATCATATGCTTTCTGTTGAGGGAAGTTCTCTTCTTCATCAGTGCAATGTTCTACATACTGGAGGTTGCTGCATGGATCTGGTTCTAAGAGGTCGTGGAGCTCAAGGGCAAGAGGGCAGAGCCTTGGGCCAGGGCTAGATTTATGTGCTTCTCTTGTGAGTGGTGCCTGGTGTGGTTGATTGTGGTCAGGTTTTGATTGCTTATTTCCCTCCATTCAGAGTTTTACACAATGTAAGATTAATAATACACCTACACACAGTGGGTGGAAAAATGCACAATTTACAAATGCAATGCTACTTGTAGTAACATTAAGGTCATACATTGAGGATTACACCTACCTATGCTTCTCTTTATTTGCCTATTTGCAAGGGGAAGGAAATGTGTGCCTACTATGCTGTGTAAAAGTAAGTGCAGTGTTTACTTACATGTGTAAAGGTACGTGTAGTATGTAGGCATACTACCATGTGTGCAAAGTTTTCCTAATGTACATTTGTCTTTGTGGATAGGGCTCATAGGCTTTTCCTGAAATGTGTGTCAGAATATCATGCACAGAAATATTGTCTGCCAAAAATATTGTCTTAAATCTTGTTCACCAAAATGCGTCCCATAGGATTTTTCATTATTAACTCCAATGCAATGATATTTTTTTAGACACAATATTTAGGACATGATATCTGTCAGGCAATATACTGACAATGATATTCTAGTACCATGCCCTTTTCTGTAGCATGTTTAAAGCTTTGTGTAGTATCTAAATTGAAATCTTGTTGAAAACATTTTACATCTCGCTGAACCTCGACCATTCTGGTAGAGAAAGAACAGAAGCCTAGTGAGGTCTGGTTGCCAACTCTGCATTAAAATCCCCTTCAATTATATGAAGTGCAGATTATTATTATAATGTATTTCAAACCAACACATAATTTCTACAAGAAATGATTCCAATGAGATCAGTATTGTGAACCATAAGACACTAACAGTTAGTGTTGATACTTAGAGAAGGTGATGAGATTAGAAACGGCGATGGACATTGAACAAACACATGACCCTACTTTCATTTATTCTATGTACATAATTACTCAATAGACCCTCTCAACGTCTAGTCATTTCACTTCGATTTCAGGAGTTAATCCTTAAGTAATGGTGCTCCATAAATCTTAGGTCTGATATTTTTGCTTTAAGGTCTGCATTTTACCATCATAAACCACTAGGGTGATTAAGTGCTGTTGACCTGAGCTGCTATACAAAGAGATAGCACCAATCCATTGGGCCTTAAGAGTTTCCTGTGTCATTCAGGGTTCCTTTACTTCTCAGTGAAAGGAAAGCTCTGAAACCAGGACCCTCCTTCTCAAGAGTTGAGTATTCCCTTCTCTAAGATGGTGACTCCGACGATTTGTTTGCGGCCTTAATCAAGTGCAGAACTGTAACGCAAGCTCCATCTCTGGGGTCATTTAAATGCGAACTTCCAGTCCAGCAGTGGCACATGAATACCGCGTTATTCTATTGTGCAGCCTCTGATGGGATGTGGCCTCAAAAGTTGCTGTCTTGCTGATTGTATTTGTGTTTATACTTGCATAATTTAACCTAATTCTATTCAGCAAAAGTGCAAAGTTTATCTTGGTTTCTGAAGCAGTTGATAATGGGTTCCTTCATAGGTATATTTAAATCTGTTTGCTTGGTGCTTCATCCTGTGAAGGTGTGTTATGAATCCTCTTCGCTGAACAATGATCCTTGGAGCACACCCACCAAACCTTCCTTCAGACCATTAGTCAGTGTTTTACCCAGTGGCGTAGCTAGACCTTTTTTGGCACCTGTGGAGGTCCATGCGTTTGCCGCCCCGCGACGGCAGTAGGTAAGAGTGGGGTGGGGGGTGCTGGCGATCCCTGAGTTTGCAACCCCGCAATGGCCGCAGGTAAGAGCGACGGTGGGGTGCTGGTGATCCCGGCGTTTACTGTCCAGCAGTAGCGCCCCGTGGAGGGAGTGCTGCGGTGGGGCGGGGCAGGGGAGGAGAAGGGTGGGGGGTAGTAAACTATGAAATACGGCCCAACGGAGGTAAGTAACCAAATAAATAAATAAAACCAATTTCGTTGCACGCGCTGCATCGCATTTGGCAATGCAGCGCGTGCAATGAAATTCGTTTAATTTATTTATTTGTTTACTTACCTCCGTTGGGCCGTATTTCGTAGTTTACTACCCCCCACCCTGCTCCTCCCCCGCCCCGCCGCCCCACAGCACTCCCTCCATGGGCCGCTACTGCTGTCCCACTGCAGGTAAGAGGGGGGGGGGGCAAAACTTGTGCTGCCTGGGGCAGACTGCTCCCCTCGCCTTCCCTTTGCTATGCCACTGGTTTCACCTGCCTGTCTCTCTCCTCCCATTGTGGAGGCGATGGATCTTCCCTCTGGTACTTGTTTAACACTAAGGGTAGAAGGCCATAAATGTATCCCAGCGTGCTATATAGTCTCTTACCCCTCAGTCTTTACACTAAGATCACACATTTGTTTTTCAGTTAATATCCTAGATATTGGGGGGTCACTCATTTATGATGGTACTGGTTATAGGAGGTATTGCCCATTAGAATTGCAAGTCCTTCTGAAAGACTGGGGATCTGGAGTCCTTTACCCCGAGAATCTACCTACTTAAAGCAGTCTTATGAGACAACACAGGGGTGGAAAATGAAGAATAACCCGAGGATGAAGACAAAAGCTATGATTCCTCTGGAGATCCATCACTTGCCAGGGAAGCCCAGAGTCAAGCATCATGCCCTGGAGTTGCCAATGCCCCCACCATAAGGAACTCTCAAAGGGTAACTACCAGATACAACTCCAGGGACCTAGAAATTAGGTTTTAAGTGCTTAATTCAAAAACATAAAAGCTATCAGAATCCGCATATATGTGAGCCTGTGCCTACACAGTGTAGATTGATATTACTTTATGTACATCATCAAAGGGGTAGGTCTAAATGAGGTAAGTTTTATGATTTACTTAATCCCCCATGTTTGCACCAGTGTCTTAAACCTCTATGAAATTAAATCTCTGCACTGAGGTAAACTGCACATGTAGGTTTAGGATATTTCTAGAATTTCACAAATAGAGATTTTTTGCTTCACATGGAAAATATCTGCTTTGTGAAGACATTTCTTTTATAACATACCAATGAAAAACGGGTCTTCTCTGCCCTTTCCTAAACTTTCTGAACCACTTCCTCCAGGATCATTTGAGTGGGATTTCAAAAGTGCAGATGAGTTTGGGTAAGGCATTGCAAATGTTACTCAAGAACTACAAAGTCACGACTGTGTGTCCCTTCTCATTTGCATAGACAACTCTTCTGACTCTCTGTGGGAACAAACAGCCTTTTGGCTTTGTCAGTGTTTGCCTTGCTATGGTTAATTCAAAACTTTATTGTTAGTGCCCTCATCAACCTGAAACACAAATCACTGGCTCAAAACCATTAATATGTTTTGGTCTCAAAAAGCCCACATTGCCATAGTAGTCCCTGGCACTTAAGTGGACTACTTTGTGTGTGGATGTGCTCCTTGTGAAAGGGTAGAATGCAATCATTCATAGTGAAGTTAGACATTGGCTGTAGTGGGCTGATGCACTGTCCTGTGATGCATGCCGTAGTGGGCGGAAACAAAATGCGAATGACACAGTTACAGACCAATGGATGTAGAAGGCTCCCTATATATAATTTTAAGAAAATCAATAAGTCTTGGCTAACATTAAACCCTAATAAAATTTAAAAAAAGAAAAATTATTAAAATAAAAAATAAATATAGTAGAAACATCTAAGCATATGTCACATAAGCCCGGATGATGCTCGCGCAGACCTACTTCGTTGCACGCGTTTGGAGTACTTGTGTATTAAGGTGAACCACGCCACAGCATACAGACGTGGGTATTATACAGCCATAATTATTGACTTCCTAAAAGAACGCTCTTCCATTAGCGCTCGAGTACAGTGGTTGTTTCTGTGTCCTGTATCGATCTGCGCCGGCTGCTCCCCTGCCCAGAGGGCCGTGGTTCTTCCTGAACGGTGCTCGCCCCCTGGGCCCTGTAAATTGGAGGAATAGGTGGACAGATGTGGCTGCTCGGAGAGGAAGAGGAGGAGGGGAGGATAAGAAGGCGGAGGCAGGCTCAGGGGGCTGGCTGCTTCTGCCTTCTTAGGGCTTGCCCGGCTTCTGTTGCATCTGCCGCGGTGCTCACGAACACACCCTCCGACAGATTGTATGCATATAAAAACGCAAGCTTATACTGCCGGCCAGCATCATCTCTGTCTAAGACAGCTTATGCAAACCATTTAGTATATTAATGCCTGCAACATGCTCTGTAACAACGAAAAAAAGCACAAGTCGGTTTTAGAAGATTAATTCTGACCGGGAAAATCCAGCCGTACGCATTCCTTTTATGGCACCCATGTTTAATCAAGTAAATTCAATTGCGCTACCACGGGGCACAAGGGGACGTCCTCCGGGAGATTGTGCAGGTGACACGCAGAAGCCGCTGCTCGATAACCCTGGTCTGCCAGCTAGGAAATGGCGTGGATGGAAACACGTCTTTCTATTGGTCCCCCTCAGCTCGCGCCAGCCGCGCATCTGTCTAAACGTGAAGCGAACGTGCTGGGGTTTAAAGGGCACCTGCTCAGATGTGAACGTACTCCATCTTTGGTGGCGGTAGCTCCTCGCAGTGTTTTAATGGTACTTGGGGTCCTGGAATTGTACAGTGTTTTTTAGGAGGAGCATGATCGCAATCAAATAAGACATGATTTCAAAACGTAACAATCGCTTAAATTCGCTAGTTAAAATCCGCTGCACGAACCGTAATTCTCATTCCCACTTAAAAAAAAAAGAATTGTCTATACATGAACTCTCAACATCGTAGCTGCCATGGTTTCAGACTGCTTATGTGTTACATTTTGTTGGTTTCAGTATTTCTACTGCCAAATGAGTGACACTTTGACAGTTTCTAGCAAGCAAATCAAAGCAGTAACTTGTATTAGAGTGCTTCTCTGTGAGTTTTCGAATATCATGCCTACAAGTATCACAAACAAGCATTTGCAATGCAATAGGTCTTGCATTTCAAGAGTTTGAGCTATTGGCATTGTAAATGACAATGCCTTTTATTTATCTGTTTTTAAAATTAACACATAAATTAAAGGCATTGTCATTTACAATGCCAATAGCTCAAACTCTTGTAAATGTGAGACTATTTAATTTTAAAGAAGTGGCCCCCATTGTCCCGGGCTGCTTGGAAAGTGAAAGCACGCACGGCGCGCTGAAGGTTGCAGGAAAGCATGTCGTGCCTGCAGTAGGAGAAACTCATTAAAGAAAATAGTGCTTATAGACTAAATAAGACCTACCGTTTAACTACAGAAGTAAAAGGGCCAGTCCTCATTGGAGGTTACAAATGAAGACAAGGCGTTACTAAGTAGGGACTAACGAGCCTATTAATGAATCAGAAGCCAGCATTCACAAAGGACAATGACACAAGCCAATGAAAAATATAGGCGGAGAGTGGGCGGAGATTCAAGTCCATAGTCTAATACAGCATGCCTCGCAGAGCAGCGCATGCGCTGCCAACCTCGACCTAAAAACAATCAAATTCTTAAAATGATTTTGAACTATTGCAGGCATCGCAAATGCTTGTAAACATCAGCTAAATTAGTAATTGAACATTACTAAGAAGTGTGAAAGGGCTACTGGTCTTTGGAGTTTCTCAATCTATTTGGCACAGAGCTGGCCCTTTTTAATGCAACAGAGGAAATCAGATGCACAGTGGACATATGTTGTTATGTTATGTTATGTTGTGTTACCTGAATTTATATAGCGCGCAGCTGCCTCAGCAAAGAGGCGTCCCGGCGCTGCCAGCATCAGAAGAACGGAGCTATGAACCAGAGCAGGAAGGCAAAAGGAACAGGTAAAAGGATAAAAAATGACTAGGCAGAGGGAAAGAGAAAAGTTTTAATAGCTTTCCTAAAGTCCAACAAACGTTCCATCCTGCGGATCTGGAGAGGCAGAGAATTCCATAACTTGGCTGCCAATCAGCGAAAGGAAAGACCCGCGGCCCGAAGGCGCTTCACACGGGGAACTCTAACCAGATGCTGCCCCGATGAGCGCAGCTGACGAGTAGGAACATACGGGGTATGCAAGTTAATTAACAGGCTGGGTGAGGCAAGCTTCAAGATCTTAAAAGATAGACAAAGCGTCTTGAATTGGATTCGCTTAGCCATAGGTAGCCAGTGGAGCCTCCGGATGGCACCAGCAGAGAGGCACCTACGCGGGAGTCCCAACAAGGCTGTAGCGGCAGCATTCTGAACTCGCTGCAACCGCATAACCTCCGCCTGATTAGCCCCCAACAGGAGGGAACTTGCGTAGTCTAGTCTGGATAGAATGGCAGATTGAACAATCAGCTGACGCGTAGGTGGATCAAAGAACTTCAAAAGGGGCTTAAGTCCCCGAAGGAGGCCAAAACAAGTGCCGGCAACTTTTTTAGTATGATCTTGAAAACTAAGGGTTGAGTCCATCCAAACCCCCAAGTTCTTAACCACCGACTTAGGGGTGGGTGTACTACCAAGAACATTCGGCCACCATTGCTCACTCCACAAGCTCGTATTCTTCCCCACCAACAGGACCTCTGTTTTATTAGCATTCAACTGGAGGCAGTTTATAGTCATCCACTCTGCAACGGCAGCCAGGCCACTCTTAAACCTAGAAGCATCCAGGGTGGAACCGTCCGAGAGGGCCACCACCAGCTGCGTATCATCTGTATACGAGACCATGGTGAGGCCCATGTGTCTGGACACCGTTGCAAGAGGCTGAACATTCAAGTTAAACAGTATGGGGCTCAATTCAGAGCCCTGAGGCACCCCCTGATCGATGGAGTGAACCTGAGAAAGAAACGGGGGGCAGACACTCTGAAGGATCTTTCGTTCAGAAACGATCTGAACCATTCCAGTGCCATGCCCACCACACCCGCTTCCTCCAAACGCTGTAACAGAATCCCATGCGAAACCATATCAAATGCGGCACTCAGATCAAGCAAGATCAGTGCCGCCATATGACCGGAGTCAAGAGTGGTTCGCAGATGTTCTGTCACAGCCAGGAGAGCAGTCTCAGTGCTGTGACCAGGGCGAAAACCATTTTGAGATGGGTCCAAGATGTTATTGGTGCTCAGGAATCTCATTAGTATGTTATTAACATGCACCTCTGCAATCTTAGCCACCCAAGGAAGGAGAGATATTGGTCGAAAGTTTTCCAGTTTTGCCGGGTCAAGTGAAGGTTTTTTAAGTATAGGGTATACCCTCGCCCGTTTCCACGGCGCCGGGACCACCGCAGTAGAAAAAGAGGTGTTAACTATCTGGCTCAGAGGGGCCAGGAGAAAAGAAAGCGAATCCCTAAACTGGACAGGTTTTAAAGGATCGGCCGGAGAACCAGATTTAACTTTTCTACTCAACAGAGTAAACTCTTCCTGTGAAATGCTGGGGATGACTATCAGAGAGTGCAGTGGCGGAGATCCAAGAGGAGCAGTCGGAAGGGCAAAAGACCCTTGTGGGAAGGACCGATAGATGGTACGTACTTTATCAACAAAGAAAGTTGCCAGGTCCTCACACTGCTGCTCAGATGTAATCACAGAGACAGAGTTTTTCCTTACCCTAAGGTCTTTAAGAATCTTAAAAAAGCATTTGTCCAGATTTGGGCTAAGCTTTATTTCATTGGCATAATAAGCTGCTCGAACAATACAAATGGTTCGATGATAGTGTTTGATCGCGGCCAAGTAGCATTATTTTTTCATAGGGTCATAGTCCTTTCTCCACGCGCGCTCCAATTTCTTACAAGCTTTCCGTATAGCAGTCAGCGAGTCATTATACCATGGGCTGGCGTCCGAAGTACGGCCTCTGGACCATTAGCTGGAATGAGGGAATCCAGCCCTTGGATAATCCAGTTCAAGAATGATCTATAGCCCATGTCTTCATCCTTGTGAGGTTCCAGGGGATTCATAGCGAGGAACGCGTAGAAATCCTCCAGCCTCAATTTATGCCAAGGGCGTCTAAAGACGGGCAGTTGAATAGCCTTATCAAAGGGCTCAACGGCAGGGAAGAACATTGCTACCAACGAATGGTCAGACCAACCAATGGGTTTAGGGGGTCTCCACTGTTGCTGAAGAAATGTTCGAGAAGATAGGGTCTAACAGATGGGCAGCTGAGTGGGTAGGGCCGGGGACCAATTGATTTACTTGGCATGCAGCCAGGTCCACAAGCAAACTACAGATTTCAGTGTCTTGCACAAGATCGAAGTGCACATTAAGATCACCTATGATGCTGAAATTAGCTGTGCCCATAGCAAGAGTGCAGATAGACTCCAATAGGGCAGCTTTACATTTCATAGCAGGCCCTGGAGGGCGATATACTAACAGCCCTGATAAGGTTAAATGGGTGCTGACGGTAATGCTGAAACGTGCGCATTCACAGCCCTCAATTGCTTCTTTAATAAAAAGGCAAGTATAACGAGATTTAAAAATCACTGCAATCCCACCCCCCCTACAATCTCTATTCACCGTAAGAATGGTATAGCCAGAAAGCAGCGCTAAATTAGGTTCGGCCACCATAACGTCATTAAGCCAAGTTCAGTCAGAAAAAACACATCCGGAGATTCCTCCATGATCAAGTCGTAGATTTCAAGATAATGCTTAGCCAATGACCTAAAATTTAGATGAAGAATTTTCAGCCGCATCCCGGGCTGAGAAGGGAGAGGTAAAGGAAGCGGTAGCATCGGGGAGGCATCCCAACAGCAAAAACAGCCAAAAGGCCCTTCCAGAGGACCTAATGGAGGCGCACTGTATACCTTAACCGTGGACCTGACTGCTAAAAATTCTTCTCTGGAGTAGGTACACAGTCCTGAAGAGCCCCGACCAGCATTCCTGGCGAGAAGCGTCGGACAAGCACGTACGGGTGCAGACGGGCTTGCCTATGGCGCGCCTTCGGCACGCCGCCGGCGTGCCCGCTGCGCGCCTCCGTTGCGCTCCCACGCCATCACCCGATTAACTACCGGTGAAGTCAGGGAGCTCAAACAACTAGACCGCCGAGCAACCAAGATGGCGTCTAGGAATGGCCGACCGGAAGTGGGGGATTCCGGCGGTCAAGTTTCAACTCACCCTCCACAACAATCAGCCAAGGGAGGCTGCGGTGGACCGGGGCGTTTGAAGCCACAAAAGAAACAGTGAAGGTGAAAAGAACAGGTAATAAAATACAATACAATAACTGCCACAACACAAACGTAATACAGGTTTAAAAATATGGCAGAAGCGTGAGTGAGCAGTAAAATCAGTAGCGCTACCAGCAGGGTGCACAACCGCACGTCAGCTGGACTATCAGTTGCACTCCCGCGCCATAGAGGTGGCAAGGCTGCATTGATCCTGTTGGACCTCTCAGTGGCATTCAACATGGTCTACCACCATCTGCTGATCAGCTGTCTTCAGGATTTGGGGGTTGGTGGCTCTGCTCTATCCCTTCTCAAATCTTTTTAAACATTTGGAGAGCAAGTAGTGGAAATCGGCAGTCCAGAAACCACTCCTTTTCAGCTTCCTTGTGGGGTGCCCCAGGGCTCCTCCCTTAGGTCTTCTCTTTTTAACTTGTATGTCACCCCATTGGCACAACTCATCAAAACCTGTGTTTGTCATGGTGTCATACACTGATGACGCACCGATTATTGTTTCAATATCAAGCAATATTCAGGACACCGCATCTAGGTTTCACCAGTGCATGCAACAGATCAGGTAATGGATGCTGGAAAATTGTCTGAGGTTGAACTCTGGAAAGACTGAGGTACTGCTTGACAGGTCCAATGTTTCCTTCTGGTCACCTCAATGGTGGTCCCAAGAAATGGGAAACCTGCCCACCCCAGCAGTAAAAGCAAAGAACTTAGGGGTAATGTTCAATACTAAGCTCTCTTTCAGATATCATATCAAAGTGATTTCTTCCTCCATCTTTCTCATTTTAATTAAAAAAAAAAATCTGGCCATTTATTCCAGAGTCCTTTCAGAAAATGGTGGTTTCTGTCCTCATTCTGAATAGACTGGGCTACTGCAATGCCCTTTTCTTTAAAAAAACAAAACATTTTTATTAGTTTTTTTCATTAATTGGTGCATAGTACGATATACTAAGAAATATAGATACAGCATGATACATGGATTAATCATATATTTATTGTTTACATTTGTATGTTCTTCATCACAATCTCTCCCCAGAATTATTCCAGCATGTACATACAGAGTATTGAGAGCGGCGCTGCGCCCCCGATCAGCATTTAATCACTCATATCTGACACCGACTCAACTAGAGGTGGATCGCAAATGTTACCCCTGAAATTATTCAATTTTCCACACACCCGTGACCATTTCTTGGGGCACCCTCTATTCACATATACCACTTTCTCTGCTATCATTGCGCCATCCATATCACAGCACCACTGACGATAGGTGGGAATGAACCGCGCTCCCCAGTGTTGCGCTATGTTTCGTTTAGCAATCATCATGCCCAGCGTCGCCCAGCATTGGGCCATTTGGTTAAGGTCTGACGACTGCCAGATATTTAGAAGACATCTCTTGGGTTCCGGTTCAACAGTAGCTCCGCCCACCCCGTGAGATGGTGCGCATGATAGCTTCCCAGTATGGTTTGATCTCCAGACAGTCCCACAATATGTGGTAAAAGGTACCCAGCCCCCCACATTGCCTCGGACAGAGTGGTGTGTCAGCGCGACCCATTCGAGTGCATTGTCGTTTGTGTGTAATAGATTCGGTGGAGAATTTTCAGTTGCACTAACTTTAATTTAGATGGTATTGCAACCAGTTGCGGGGACGCAAGTGCCTCCTGCCGGCCTGTCTCGTCCAGTTCCCCAAAGTCGGTCTGCCATCTTTCCCTAAAGATTTTTGTGGGGTCCGGTTGGTTATTTATGATTTTACAGTAGGTTTGGGAAATCATTTTTTTGTCATGCGGTCTGTCAACAGTCTATCCTCTAATGGTGAGGCCTCTGGGAGCTCAGTTCCCGGTGGGATAGTTCTTATGAGTGCATGCCTGATCTGCATGTAACGAAAAGTTTCCGTTGATGCCATGCCATAGTTTCTTGGAGCTGGGCGAATGGGACAACCTTGCCCTTACTCCACAGATCCCCCACCTGGGAGATACCTATTAGGTCCCATTGTTTAAATCCTTTCCTATTGCGTAATTTGCCTAATCGCCAGGTTTCCCAGAATGGTGTGGCTTGTGTTAAAACCCCATGCCAGTCAAGTGCGCGGAGTGCAGTGAACCACATTCGTACAGTGTGTGCTACTGGTCCTATGAGGGTAGTCCCCCGATACTTATTATAGAGTGCTCCCATAACGCCCTCTACCCCAAGGACATATCCATCCATACGTAGCACCGGTTCCTCTTGCGGGCGTGGAGCCATTGGTTTATCATGGTGAGCTGTGAAGCCCAATAGTATACTTTTATATTCGGGAGGACAATTCCGCCATCATACCAGCCCCTCACCAATTTATGCATAGCTATGCGGGTGGGTTTACCATCCCAAAGGAGATTACTTACTTCAGCCTCAACTGCTTTAAAATAGGTGTGAGGAACCAGGAACGGGGTAGTTTGTAGGGCGTACAGGAATCTGGGGAGTGCCATCATTTTAAAAAGGGCAGCTCTTCCCAGTAGCGTCAATGGTAGGAATCGCCAATGTTTTACATCACGGTGGAACCGTTTTAGGGGTTCCAGGAGATTCTTTTCAGTAAATTGCACAGGCTTGGGCGTGGGATGCCGTCCCAGGTACTTAAATCCACTATCTGCGCTCTGTAGCTCACAGTTCCTTGGTAGTCGCGGAGGAGGGCCCTTAAGCACATATAAATGTGATTTCACCCAATTAATGGTATAACCTGAGACTTTGCCATACGCAGCGCAAATATCCAGGAGGCAATTAATGGAGCTTTCGGTGGGATGCCATGTATAGCAACATATCATCCGCATATAAGGAAATGTGGTCTTCCCAGGCCTCAGTCCATTTTAGCCCCCGAATGACCGGGTCCCGTCTTATCCATGCTGCTAATGGCTCGAGCACCAGTGCAAACAGGAGCGGTGATAAGGGACATCCTTGTCTTGTCCCCCTTCCCAATGGGAAATCGGCCAAGATATGTCCATTCACCACCACATGTGCTAAGGGTTTCGTATATAGTAGCTGGACCCATGCGCAGAACTTGGGGCCAAAGCCTAGGTGTCTAAGGACTGCGAAAAGAAAAGGCCATTCGACTAAATCAAATGCCATAGGCGCATCCAGGGAGAGAATGACAGCATCCTCTTTATTGAGTGGTATACGCGCCATGACGATGTGTAGTCGTGTCAGGTTAAGTGCCGTGTTACGGCCTGGCATGAACCCTGACTGATCCGGGTGTACTAACTTTGTGAGATATGGTAGTAGCCTGGTGGCCAGTGTCTTAGCCAGTATTTTGGCTTCTGCATTTAGCAGTGAAATCGGCCGATAAGATGTGCATTCCTGCGTGGTTTACCCGGTTTATGTATTGCCACTATTGTCGCTAGACGTTGATCCTTGTGAAGTTCTCCTCTTTCTAGGCTGTCTCCATACATGTCTAGCAGGTGTGGCGCAAGTTGACTTACTGCTTTTTTATACAGTTCGATAGGTATGCTATTAGGGCTCAGAGCTTTCCCAATGTGTAGTGCACCTATTGCTAGTGTCAGTTCCTCTGACGTCAAGTCTACGTCTAGGTCCTGCATTTCGCTAGGGGCAAGTGTAGGCATCTGGATATCTTTGAGAAATGCAAGATTGTCTTCTATCATGGCTGTGGCTGTAGGCGTATATATTGTTTCGTAATGGAGCGCTAACGCATCAACTCTCTGCTGTGGGTCTGTAGTGGTAGCTCCAGTGTTTAGTCTTCTCAATTGTGCCACCCAGCAATCAGCATTTTCACGTCTATCCAACCATGCTAGAAGCTTACCCGCCTTATCTCCAACCTCCAAGCTCTTGGTGAGCCTAGTCTTTGCCTTCTCCCACATGTAGTCTCTATATTCTTGTTTGGCCAAGTTCACCTTGTGTGCCGTAGTGTCATTTGTATCTGAAGCATGATCATGTTCGGCTTGACCTACCTTCCACTCCAGAGCCTCCAAGTGGCGTAATTTGTCATGCTTGTGGCATGTGATTTATGAGATTGCTTGGCCCCGCAGTATTGTCTTATATGCCTCCCATAGAGTTGTCGGGGATGCGACTAAGTGCTCGTTTTCCGCAAAATACTGTCTTGTGGTTGTAAGTGGCCCTTTCCATATCTTTAGGGTTTTTAAGGAACCCAGGGGAGACGGGAAAGATGCGTCGTTGTCCCAGGACATGAGATGTGTATTTGATTAAAACAGGGAAGTGATCGAAAATACCCCTGGGTAGAAGTGATACTTCCAATACTCTCTCTAAGCCCGTCGCCAGTGTGAAAATATAGTCTATTCTCGAGAGACTGCCATGTACTCCCGAGCGGAAGGTGTATTGTCGCTCCTGTGGGAACCATGATCGCCAAACATCCACGAGACCAAAGGCGTCAAGGAATTCTGCTAAACGGAGGTTTGTGCCACATTGGACTTTGGGGGGTTGCCGATCTATGGTAGCATCTACTGTGGCATTAAAGTCACCCCCTTGTATCAATTCGCCTTGTGGGAGTGTAAGTAGGAAGTTACCCAGGAAAGGCCACCTGGTGTAGAGCCGGTGGGATATATACTGACACTAGATAATATGGTCGCCCCTCCCATTGGCATGCGAGAGCTGCAAAGCGTCCCTGATCATCTGTCCATGACCCAGTAACAATAAGCGGGAAGCGGTTATTAATCAGGACACCTACCCCTCGAGAACCGGAAGTGAATTCGGAGTGAGCCACCATTTTGAAACCCCACCTATCCAGGGCTTTGCAGGCAGAGCCTACCAGGTGTGATTCTTGGATCAGGGCCACTGCTGGTGCCTTGCGTTTAAGATATTGTAAGACCAATCCTCTTATCCCCAAGGCCGTTTACGTTCCATGATATAACAGAGACAGGAGGGCCCTTCGTACTACAGGTCAGCAACTGTGTGGCCGAAGAGTCGGTCAAGGTATTCGCTTGACCGACTTGACTGTCATGTACTCCCGAGCGGAAGGTGTATTGTCGCTCCTGTGGGAACCATGATCTCCAAACATCCACGAGACCAAAGGCGTCAAGGAATTCTGCTAAACTGAGGTTTGTGCCACATTGGACTTTGGGGGGTTGCCGATCTATGGTAGCATCTACTGTGGCATTAAAGTCGCCCCCTAGTATCAATTCGCCTTGTGGGAGTGTAATTAGGAAGTTACCCAGGAAAGGCCACCTGTTGTAGAGCCGGTGGGATATATACTGACACTAGATAATATGGTCGCCCCTCCCATTGGCATGCAAGAGCTGCAAAGCATCCCTGATCATCTGTCCATGACCCAGTAACAATAAGTGGGAAGCGTTTATTAATCAGGACACCTACCCCTCGAGAGCCGGAAGTGAATTCGGAGTGAGCCACCATTTTGAAACCCCACCTATTTAGGGCTTTGCAGGCAGAGCGTACTAGGTGTGATTCTTGGATCAGGGCCATTGCTGGTGCCTTGCGTTTAAGATATTGTAAGACCAATCCTCTCTATATCTTATACCCAAGGCCGTTTACGTTCCATGATATAACAAAGACAGGAGGGCCCTTCGTACTACAGGTCAGCAACTGTGTGGCCGAAGAGTCGGTCAAGGTATTCGCTTGAGCCATATATTACATCATCAGTGGGAGAGTACAAGGAGCATTGTAACATGAACACCATGCAGACATTTTGTGTATATCTAGTAATCGCGTAGTGTACCTGTAACAATAGAAAAAACGTAACGTTAAACTGGTCCCGGTCCCCCACCCCCTCCCTGCCTCCCTGCTCGTCGGACATAGAACTACCCGCCATCCAAGCTTCGCAGAGTGCTTTTTCTCCATAACTTGTACTTGCGTGAGGGGAGAGAGTAGTCCCACGATCACCCTGACTCATCCCCTTGTTCAGAGCATGGTATATCGGCTAGATGTCCAAACAATAAGTATCTGTTCCACCACAGTGAAGGGGCCGGGTAGTGCTGAGTTCGCAATGCGTCCGGTCCTGAGCACCGACCTGTTGCAGTCAAGTACGCCAGCATTCGGGTCAGTCCGCTAGCCTCGTGAAGCCCCTCTCCATTCTAGTTATGAAAGCACAGAGCCGAGCTTCATCTTCATTCTCCACCCTTTTCCTGCGTTAAGTCCTCCGTGGAGTCCAATTCCCTCAATTCTAGAGATGTCTCCTCCATTAGTCGTTGCTGTTGTTTCTTGCAAGGTCTTTTAGGCCCGGATGCCGGGCGCCATCCCTCCAGCCAGTCGTGGGCTTCTTCAGGTGTCTCAAAGAACCAAAGCTTCCCCTCAGCTTCTACCCTCAACTTAGCCGGGAATAGCTTGGAGTATTTTAGCTCTCGGGTTCTCATTTCCCTCTTAATGTCCAGAAAGCTACAGCGTTGTTTAGTTACCGCTGACGTGTAGTCCGGAAAAAATATAACAGTATAGTTCTCGAGACACATTGGAGGAGCAATTCATGCCATTTGCAGGATCGCGTCTCAATCACGGAAGTTGAAGATGCTGGCGAATATAGGTCTGGGGGTGGCCCGGGTCGTGGTCTGCCACCCGGCACTCGGTGGGCCCTTTCAACTGAATAGAAGTTGGACAGTCCACGTGGTTGTAGCTGATTCTTTATGAGGTCTTCAACAAACAGGTCTAGTGCATGGCCCCCAGTCCCTTCTGGCACCCTGATAATTTGGACGTTGTTGGGTCTCAAGCAGCCTTCCAGATCATCGAGCTTGGCCGCCATTAATTTGTTATCTGCTTCTAGTTGCTTTACCTGACGCTGTAGAGCGGACGTATCTGTGGAAAGAGCTGCTGTTGTGGTTTCGACCTCTGTCACCCTCGCGGCCATGTTCTGAAAGTCACAAAAATAACAGTTGATGGACAGAATGCAGAACAATGTCATACATTCACCCCAGTACAGAGATCTGGGCCTAAATCCATAGTTTTTTTGCTCACCATGCCATTCCAGTTTGAACCCAGCCATATGCAAATCAGTCTTGATCCTGTGATCAGTCGTGGCATGGAGAGCACGGGACCCACGTCTGGGCATACCCGTCCCACTCGGGGTGACAAATGCAAAAACAACAGTTGATAGATTTAACCCAGATCTCTTGACTGGGGATGAATGTTTTGATTTGTTCTGCATTCCGTCCATCAATTGTGTGTCTTTTTCTTTCTCGCCCTAAGTGCGCCAGGTAGGCCCAGACGTGGGTCCTGGGCTCACTCTGCCACTGGAATCAAGCTATCCTGGCTGAAGAGGGGTGAAACCCCGAAACCGGTCCTAGGATGCGTGTTTCCGGTCCAGGGAGGACCTGGCTTGGCAGTTTGGGCTGGACTGTTCCCATGAGGCACAGGGTCACGACTGATTTGCATATGGCCAGGTCTAAACTGGGGTGGCATGGTGAGCAAAAGAATGATGGATTTAACCCAGATCTCTTGACTGGGGGTGAATGTTTTGATTTGTTCTGCATTCCGTCCATCAATTGTGTGTCTTTTGCTATCCCACCCTAAGTGCGCCAGGTATGCCCAGACGTGGTTCCTGGGCACACTCTGCCACTGGACTCACTCTATCCTGGCTGAAGAGGGGTGAAACCCCGAAACCGGTCCTAGGATGCTTGGTTCTGGTCCAGGGAGGACCTGGCTTGGCAGTTCAGGCTAGACTGTTCCCATGAGGCACAGGGTCAAGACTGATTTGAATATGGCCAGGTCTAAACTGGTTTGGCATGGTGAGCAAAACAATGATGGATTTAACCCAGATCTCTTGACTGGGGGTGAATGTTTTGATTTGTTCTGCATTCCATCCACGGAAGTTTGGAGCTTATTCAGAGTAGTCATGATATCTTGCAAAGTGACCTCTGCGGGTTTTTCAGTCGTAAGGCTTTACCCTCGCCCGGCGTGCAATCCTGACTGTTCCGGTGGATCTTTATTGTAGGTATACTGGTCTAGTTTTAGGTTCTTTACAGTCCGTTGACCCTGGTCCCCCATTGTGGCCGGTCCCCTATGAACCACGCTGGGCTGTGTGGGTGAGTGGCAGTAATCGCCGCTGCCTGCCTGCGGGACTGACAGCCACGCGCGGCCTTTCGGTTTTCCTGCCGCCCCCCCTTGTAGTGATAGCCAAGGGACGTGTCAGGGGAGGTGCACCAGTATTGTGGCTTATCTGTACTGTGGGACGTATATGATACCACCTAAATCCTACCGGCGGTATTGCAGTTTACCAGAGGTCCAATAGGGCTATCCGCTGCTGTGTGGTCCCTTCTAGTCTAGCGTTAAAAGAGTATCCGCTATGCACCCCTCAGTTTCTGCGGGTCCCTGAACCCCCTACTCCAAACTTCAGTGCCGGCAAGGGGTAAATCACATCACAGGGCTTAAGTGCGCACTTACGATCTCGTATGCAGGCAGCGTGCCGTCTCTGGTATAGTGTTGGTGACGATATGTTATTCATTGCAATTTAGGTGGCGCAGTCTCAGAGAATAAGCAACGTTGCCGCAGGGAGTGTCACTATTGCGGCCGTAGGCACTGGCGAATACCTGTTTACCACACCGTGTATTGGCAATCTGGTGCATATGTGGGCACGGGAAGGCCCTCTGTGTTGAAGCTGATGGGATGTTCACCAGCAGGCCTCACTTATGGCTCCCTGGTCTGCACCAGTTCCCGCAATGTCAGCGCGTCCCACTTCTGTGGGTAGGCGCTCGGTGCAGATCGTCACTCCCCACTGGGTAGGGCACACCAATTCTTCCTCCGTCAGGCCAATTCAGGGCTCGCGGTTCCGCTGCTGCCCAATCATCCGTTCACTCGCAGCCCACGCGCCGCTCCGCACTGCGTGGAGAAATCAATTCCCTGCGTAGCTGCACTCAGGGTCTTAGTTTTCAGGTGCGCTCGCTGCTGTGATGACTTACGAATGCCTCACGATTCCTCAGTGCGCAGCACTGCCTCCAACGTTTCGCGGCCACTCAGTCTATGAGACACCCCGGTTCAGGTGTACGCCACAGGCCGCATCTCTTCCACACGACGTAGGCTGTCTAATGCTTAACATTCAGAGCTCCAGAGCCGTTCATTGGATGTCTCGGTGCTTCCGACGTCTCATCCGCTGCTTTGGGGCATCCTGCACTGTCGGATCAGTCTCCAGATTAATGGGGAAGTCGCTTCAATCGCAGAGCCTCTCTAGGCAGCGGCCATTTGCTTTGGCTACTAGCCTGCAATGCCCTTTTCCCTGGTCTTCAAAAGGGGCTGTTGGCTAGACTTCAGGTACTTCAAAACGTGGCTGCCTGACTATTGTTAAAAATTCTCAGGTTGCAGTCTGTGCTTGCCAAACTTCACTGGCTTCCTTTGTAGGCAAGGATCCATTTCAAATCCCTCTGTATTGCCTTTAGGGCCCTACACAGGGCTGGTCCTGAGTATTTTAAACACAGGTTCTCCTGGTACACTCCTCAAAGAAAGCTCCAATACTCCGCTGTATTAGTTGAAGTCCCAAAGTATCGGTTCGAGAGCTGGGGTGGTAGGAGCTTCGTCTCTGCCACATCCATACTATGGAACTCCCTGCCTCCTCATCTAAAGTCAGCTTCTGATCTGCTAGCTTTTACAAAAGCACTTAAAACCTGGCTCTTTATTCGGTAACATAGGGTAGTTTGGTTCCTGATGCCTTTTTGTAGTTTTTTTCCCTTTGCAGGTTTTTTACTTTCTCAGTGTGGGCAGCACCTAGACGCCTCTGGGCATTAGTTGCACTCTACAAATACAATATCATATCATATCACTGTACCGCTGTGAAATCTAGGTCAGAAAAGTTTGCCAAGTGCGATGCATTTTCACTTCTCTATCAAACTATCTCAATGCTTCTTGGTAAGAGAGGCATGGAGCCACCTTAAAGTTAGGTGCTGGCTCCATTACCATGAGTCAGCCCATGTCTCTTGTCTTTGCCCACAATAATAGGTATCCATAGCAGCTTCAGCACAGAGTGGCAGAGGCGATCTGTCTGAGTGTCCCAGAGATAGCAACAGCTACCCTGCTAGACACAGAGCCACAACAGCCTACAGAATTGCGCAGAATGAAAACAATTACAGAAACAACATAATCTAACAAATGCAAATATGGAGGGCAACATAAAGTAAATTGTTGTGGTGCAGAGTGTCTAATTACCAATAATTCTGTGCTTTTTCAGACTGTCGTTGTCAGAAAATGAGGTTGTTGATGGAAAAAAGGGGTCCACACGTATATTTTAAGACTTTTTATTTTTCTTCTTTTCGTGTTTATAGCCTTATTTATATTTTCTTGTTTTGTAGCCAACACGTGCTACACCCCATTTAGTGCATGCAAGGCAGGGGCTTTTTCAAGGCTAAAAAACAACATACATTGGATACAGTTATATATAATGATTTGGCCAACTTCACAAGATAAGACACCTCTTGTGAAGTACAGTGTATGAGAAAAACAAAACTGTGTTCACTGTACTTTGGTACTTGAAATTCGTGATAGTGCCCAAAAAGAAATATAACTATCAGGGAAAAAGGTAACCTTATTCGCCCTTTTAGAAGAAAAGTTTTTCTATCAAGCTATGACATACTTAAAAGAAAAATGAGTGACACAAGATTTAAGGTATAGTGGGCATAATCAAATAGCATGCTTGCTGCACATGTGGATTTGTGAACTTCAAAAAATAAAAGGAAAAGCAAGGGAAGGGAAGAAGAATCCAGGTTACATTTTTTAAAAGTGATACGATCACTGGAACTATATGTGGCTTGTTCAATCATATTACCTTTTTCAAAGATAGAGACGCTAATAGTCAATCTGTTATTATTCCTTAATGTGAGACAGCAGTGGCTGCTGCCAAATAAAATGGTGGGCAGCGTGGGGGTAAATATTTTAAAAAAAAACACTTACCTGCTTCTCTTGCTGCCGCCCCAACTGCCGGGTGTTGGGTGCTCTGTGGTAAGTAGTTCAGGACCCTTCCATATAAGTTACAGGTAGTTTTATTTAAGAGCACAGCTGAGCGCACACCTCGCCAGCTAACCAGACCATCAACTGACAGCTCCCGTTTTGGGCTGTTGATCACGTTTCTGGTAGTATTTCCCTGGTACTGGGTCACTTTGACGCCCTTGTAACCCTAGAGACTTGGTGAAGTGAAAAGGCAAGCTAGAAACTTGTTGGTCTGTTGAACTGGGCAAAGTTACTCTGTTGGACTGGACAACCACTTTTCCACATATTGAATTTTCGGCGTGTTACAGACGCGCTGGCTCCTCAACACCGCCCTTGTTGAGCCATATGAATACAATTAATAAAACAATAGAGGATTATAATTTATACACATTTTGTGCTTGAAGAGAATTGCATGTGTTAAATGATCATAGTTGTAGGTGTGCCTATCACCGTGAGCGCTGTTAAATGTGACGCACAAGAAAAATAATGCCAACAAGAGATTAGAGTGGTGTGCGCGTCACCGTGAGCGCTGTTAACAGTGAGACGCGATGAAAGTAATGGTGTACAAAGAAATTCAAGATGGCTGCTCTTCGAAGTGTCGTCATTTTAATGGCTGCGTAGACGTGACGTTGATGCCGAATCGGGGAAGAAATGCTCCTTTCAATTATGCTGCAGTATTGACGCCGTTGCTTTGCAATGTTTTAAACAAGCAGAGATCGTGCATGCAGAAAGAAGCGCGTGACGCTGTTTCCTGGCAACATTTTGAACATGCAGAGATCGCGCATGCAGGAGGAAGCGCGCGCACTTGGTAACTGACTCAGGGTTTTGAAGAGTGACGTCAGGAGTACTTTCGATGAATTTTCTTCTTTAATTTTCTTCGTTTTGTTTTTCCAGTTTGCTCTTGTTATTCCGGTTTCTCGTTTCTAAATGTGGCGCATGCAGGAAAGGACACGGGCAGACCAGCAATTGACTGACAGTTGGGGCGAGTGACGTATGAGGTACTTGCTTCTTCTTTTCTTTTCTTCGTTTAGTTTATTCTAGATTTCTCTTGTTTCTTGGGTTTCTTGTTTCTTTTGCTCACATTACTGGCAGCAGATGGATGGACCGCAGTGGGTTCTTGGTGCGAGGTGCTGCTCGAGGCTGTGCAGGGGACGTTCCCTCTCTGGTCTGGTCAGCCAAATCGCCGCCAAATTGTGGTAAGAAGTTCAGGACACTTGTATATAAGTTACAGGTAGTTTTATTTTAGAGCACAGCTGAGCGCACACCTCGCCAGCTGACCAGACCATCAACTGACAAGAGTGGAACACTCTAGTACAAGTTAGAACACTCCCATGTATTCTGGGAAGCTGAGGAGGTGAGAACACAAAGGAAGGCCTAATAACCCCAGGTGGCCATGTTGAGAGAAGAACAAATATACAACATGCTCCACTTTCGGAGGTCCTGGGCCAGCATAGGCTCCCAGACTCCCCACCCAATCCAGACGCTGCCCTCATGCTGTGAGAGCAGCACCTGGAGTGGTCTGAGCAGCCTGGTTAAGCGCTCACGAAGGGGCTGGGAGCCTGTGCCATTTCTCCAACCAGCTGTACAATATAGCTGAGAGGAGAAATTCTAAGTGCAGATGTCTGTTTGGAGGGCCTAAGACAGCCAGCCAAACAGACATGCACACTTACTAGTGCCCTCCACACCTCCTCCCAGTCCCTAGCTAGTGTTGAGAGAATTGCCTGGTCAGGCCTACACTCTGCAGCATCGGCTGCCAGTGAAAAATGTAATGACTATAAAATTGTCTTATTTTTCGTTCTCCGTGGGGCGATGCTTCTCCACCATTGTGTGATCTATAGAAAAGGAATTAATGCAGTTGGTGTAAGGCTATAAGTTAGCCAGAACTTTCATTTTGCTTCCTAAAAAGTTACTTACTATACACGAGGGTAAGATAACCTATTAGTCATTATCCCTCCGTCCCTCTTGCCATGATAACTCACTCATTGAGTGCCTCCAGTCACTACCATTTCCAACAGATAAAAATCCCTCCTTACTTCCTATTCTTTTTTTGAGCTTTCACTTCTTTCGGGCAGGTGCAGTGTGCGTGCTCCAGCAGTTGAGAAGCTTCCCTATCGCTGCATGGTGCTGGTGAGCCTGGGAGTGGCATGATGGAATTGATCCCAGTACGATGCCAGCAATTATTGAGGCAGTACGTTTTTTGGGACCTGTGGGACGTCTGCATGTGGTGGGGCAGACTTTTCCAATTTTACGGGAAGGCTTTTTCTCCCGGCCAGAGGTCTGCAGAGCCTTCCTCTGTCCAGGGTGGGCAAGGTCTGTTGCAGGGGCTGAGTTCAACCGGCCGCAGGTTTGCTCTGCCTTTCTCTGTCTGGGTTGTGTGGGACTGTGTTGCCGCAGTGACCAGCTTATCAGCGCTCTTTCAGTGCAGACTCGCCAGCTACATAGGGCTCAGTGTCCGCATAGTGGAGCTTGCGGGCCAGGAGCAGCTTTTTGTGGGGCTGGTGAGAGCTTGTTGCTCTGCGGGGCCTCTGTTCCTGCTTGCGGTGTGGTGGCATAGAAGGCATGGTTTCGGCATCTCCCGGGCTGCTGGGCACCTGTGGTGGATGAAAGAGGGAATGAATATGTCACATATGACCATGTTTGTCTGGCTTAGCATGTGGGCCAGGAACAGCTTTGTCGGGTAAGCTCAGCAAAAATCTATGGAATTCTTTGCCTGGAGTGAAAATGGTCACCGGATATGTCCAGTCCTCTACCCCGCCAAGTTTCTATGTTTGGTACTGCCTCAGCGTTTTTGTGGAGCCTGTTTTCGTACTGTCGCACTTGATATCACACTTGTGTAGGTGTTTTTTGGGGCACCTAGGCTGTGCCAATGATGGCCCTATCAATCTTCATAACTCACACCAGTCTGCCCCTTCTCAGGGAGGACCAGGAGCTGTGGCTCAGCGGCATGGTCTTCTGCTTGTGTGTCTAGTCCCTTGGCGGCAAGGGTTCCGGTCCCAACTGTACTGGCAAGATGTTGTATGGTCATCTTTGTAGATAGCGCCACTAATAGCGCTCCCTGTTTGGATGTTACACTTTGGCTCATTAGCATTTGGTTGTCTTAATTCTGCATACAGCAGGGCTTGGGGATGCTCCTGCTTGCGGTGCGGCGGGATACGCAGTGTGATTTTGGTGTCCCCCAGGATGCTATGCACCTGTGGGGGACGCGATGGTTGGAATTAGAGTCATGCTACGCTTCTGTGTTTTCTGCCTGGCTTGTGCAGCTGTTGAGAAGGCAAGTAGTGGGTGTCCCAGTGGGTAGCTTTGAACCTGCTTAGGTCAGATTGTAAGCGCCATTCACAGAGAGTGTGAACCTGTAGCCACTATTGTGGTACTCATGCTGTTTTTAGGTCTCGCCTACGCAGCGCGCATGCGCTACTTAGGAGGGGACATTTTGGAATCGATCAGCATTTTGGCAAAAAGCGTGCACGTTTTGCATTGCTTTCTATTGAAACGCGTGCACGTTTGGCGTTTCCCTTGCAGAAGCGAGCTTTGGCACCATCTGTTTGTAATTCTCTTGAAAACAGATGGTGCCCCTGCTCGCTCCCGCAAGGGAAACGCTGTGCGAGTCTCGCTCGTTTGAAACCTTATCTCTTTGCTCTCTGCTCGCTCCCACGTCACTATAACTTTCGCGGCAGCGAGCAGCTACTGGAGAGGCTGCTAGTGAGTACGTTTTGAAATTCCTTCCTTCCTTCCAACTTGAAGTTCCGCTCTTCCTTTCAAAGTTATACCTGTTAATGGTGTGGCTGCGAAAAGTGCAAGCAAACTGTAGGCAGACGTGGGTCAGAGAATGCATGGCCTAGCCAGAAAGCTGTTGTGAAATGTGGCTTGATTAAGTTTCATGCTACTTCTTGGCTTAACCTACTCCTTTTTTTTAAAACAGTAATTTTCCATGGCCCTGGGCTTTTCCTATAATCTTACACGCGTCACGTGCACTGCTGTGCTACATCACGTTACCGCGGTAACCAGCGCAGCTTGCCTTTGGTTGCACAAGGAGTGTGAGAAATACCAGATGGCACCTGCCCGTTCCAGTGTTTGTGAAGAGCTGTAGATATTTTTTGACGAACCTTTGGAACCACGCTGAACATGCACAGGGCGTGCAGCAGGTTGACACTGCAAACACAATGCCCATGATGTATAATCAATCAACAGCGCCACTGTCTCTGTCTCATCTAGCAGTGAGCACCCCCCACGTATTGCGCCCGTTCTGTTTGCTGACGCACCATCTACGTAGGCTCCGGGCCAGTTTTTGCTCTCAGGCTATCGCTGTATCATATGTGACCAAATAGTAAAAATGCAATTGAGGATAGGGAGGCCACGCGTGTGTATACTGGCTTGTTTTTTTCCATCTGTCTGTTGCTTCACCAGAGACCTTGTATTTTGCTATATGAACTCTTATTTCTATCATTTTTACACTTCTACAATGATTTTTTTGCTTACACACAAAAGGAAATATACAGCCCGACGCCAAAGCACTTAAACATTGGCATCGGCATTGGCATAGCCAATAGGTCTCGCCTTTGGGACCTTATAAGTGTTTAACCATGCAACAGTTGATGTTATTGCACCAAGGATATTGTGCTGCATAACTAAATACTTATAAGGTCACAAAAGCGAGATCTATTGGCTATGCCAATGCTTGTTGTAAATATGCACGCAGCCTAGGCCTTTGGCTCCATGTTACCGGTGCTTGTCTATGGTTCAGCATCAATTTCAGGACAGGGGTTCGAGTCCTGCCCAGGAGATCGAGGTGCTCTTTGTAATACTGAAGTTGTCAGTATTTTAATTGCTGTCTTCTTGGTTGGGATTCAAGCGCAGCCTTGCGTCTATGATGTAGTCCGGCCCATGTTTCCAGTAGACAATTTCCGGGCCATTTGTGCTGGTTCGCAGGGGCGCGGGTTTCAGGCTTAATGCCATTTCATGTCAATTCATTCAATTCTGCCCAGCTCTGCTGAGGGCACTTTGACAGCTGTTTCATCCAATTCTCTATGTTGCCCTGGTTTGCTGGCATGCTGCCTGGGTGTGGCACGTGAGATGTCATGTCCATGGGTAAAGGAGAGTTTCTTATGGCCCGTCTGTGAGACTGGACAGGTTTTTTGCATTTGGATTCTTAGTTTACTGTTGTCTTCAGGTTCGCTTACTCATTGTCTTCATTGAGGTCTGTGTGGGCTGGAGCATCTTCTGCCAGCCAGATCCTGTGGTGCTTCTCTTTTCCTGCTTGCGGAGCTGCAGGATATGGTGCCTGGCTTTCGGTGCTTGTGGTGGATACCATTGAAGGGGCTTGTGTCTGACTTTCACCTGCGTTGCCACACTTCCATATTGTCTGCTTGGCAGGGACAGTGCAGGTGGGTGGTGGGTGCCCCAAGGGCAGCTGTGCTCCTGCGAGGGTCACTGTTGTGAATGCCGTTGACAGGTGTGGCTGGTTGCCCAGTGCTCTTGTGAACAATCTGGCAGACTGCTGGGAGTGTTTACTCTGTGACGCAATCTCTTGCCTCTGGTTTCAGTATCACTTTTCTCTGCATTGCTCTTGGTTGTTTTAGATGCAATTATACCCCATTGGTGAGACATTGGTCACGGTCTCCCGCTTCTCCTGTGCGTTGTGCTTGGGGTTACGCTGTTGTCTCGTTCTGTACTGCTTGGTTCCCTCTTGGCCCTTCTTGTTGGCAGGTCTTCATTGGTTGCCTGGGGTTGTTATCCTCAGCTCACATGATTCACAGGGTAGTTGGTGGCCTGACAGATTCTTGCAGGGCCTCTTCTTTGGTGTCCTGGGCAGCATAATATGGGGCATTGGTGGCTCAGTCCTTGGGAAAGGATTTTGAGGCTATGACTGTGGTTGCGCAGGAGGGGGCAAGAGTGTCGGATGTCCGAGTTCAGAGGGATCGAAGCGTTGTATTCCTGGCTGTTGTGTTGACTGTTATAATTTCAGGTGTCTGTGCTTCCCTATCTGCTTTCCTGGCCAGCGGTTCCTCTGGTTGTGGGACTGGTGGGCAGTTCTGGCTGAGGATTTTCATTTTCATTTCTTTGGTTGCCGTTTGAGGTGCCAAGCAGCTCGGTGTACTGTTGGAGGGTCTTTCTGTCTGTCCTTCATGGATTGGTTACTCACCTGGTCTTGTTGGCCCTCTTTCAGCATTTATTCTGAGCCTTGGATTCGCGCGGATGCCAGAGTACCCAGGGTTTATCTCATGAGGTCGGCCTTTCCTTTTACTTCTGTTGGGATATTCTGTGCCTGGTGGTCTAGACGGCCAGATGTATCCCCCCCATGCAGGTCCCTCAGTGAAGCACTCCTGGCTTGGCCTGTCAGGTGGGCATGTGGCCTGTGGGTAGTCTACACGGCATCCCTTCCAGCTTGGATGCTTTCCCTTTGGATTCTGTCCTTGCTGCAGCTCCTTCCCCTGTTGTCTCTTGGGGTATTCGTGGCTGTATTCATTTTGTTGATGCGTTTCTGCTCAGGCACATTTATCCGTGTCTTCAGCGGTTCTGAGGTTCACTGTGGAGTTGTGCTTTTCCTATTCCTGGTCCTGACATACGGCCTGTTTACTGGTCCCCGGGTTGTTGCCTGAGTGTTGACTTCTTCGTCTGCTTGGGGTTTCCTTCTTCCCTTTTATAGCTGGCTGTTACATGTGCTGACAGTGCTGGGTTTCTGTCATTTCATGGCTTCTTAGTGCTGCAAAGAAGTTGTTTTTTATGGGTTCTGTCACCTGTAGGGCACCTGGCGGACTTTTGGTCTGTGGGCCTGATGTATGCTTTCCCTCTTTTTTCCTGCTCTGGTGGTTTCTGGTTCGGAGAGCGGGATCTCTGGTTGGTCTGTTGGCACCGGCATTAACCCATTCTGTTGCTGGAGGTGGTAATGGATCTGAAGTGGCAGTTTCCTTTGGTTCCGTTTCCCCTGTGGTTTCTCTACCTGGGTCTGCTCTTCTGTGATGATGTCCAGAAGGTTGCTATATGTCTTCCTGTGCTCCGCACGTGAGTCTTTTCTGGCTTGGTGTGCTCGGATGCATGGGGTTCCACTTTCTGTTTCTCAGGTGCTGCTTTTCCTCCTGAAGCTTCTTTTCTGGCTTACAGTCTCCTTGAGGGGATCTGGTGGTCGCTCGGAGCCTGATTCCTAGGGCCTTTTCAGGGTTTTCAAATCTCTGTCCTGTCCCTCTGGTGATGTGCCCATTTTGGAATTTGCCTCTGGTTTTGCGGACTCTCCGGTCCCCTGTGTTTGTGCCCTTGGCATCGGTGGGATCCTGTCTTTTGGCTTTGCTTGTGCTGTGTCTGGTGGTGGTACTGTCTGCTCATCGGCTGCTTGCACTTGGCTAATTGTCCTTGTTTCGGGTGTTTGTGGACATGTTTATTCTTTGGTTGGGCCCAGGCTTTGTGCTCACTGTGCCTTCTTTTGTTTCATTATCAACTGGTGGCGTATTTCCCAGTGCTTTTTTGCAGCTCCTCTGTCTCCTGGACAGGTGGCACTTCCTTCACTAGCTGTGTGGAAGGCGGTTCTGCTCTTCCTGGTCCCTGTGAAGATGATCTGAGTCTCCTCCGCTTGCTTGTGCGCTTGGTCCCACTCATGGGGGTCAGACTTTGACTCAGGCCCTGTGTCAGAGGGTTGGTTCATGCTTCTGCTTGTTGTTTAGCAGTTTGGTCTGTCTTCTCCTCTAGGGTTGCTGGGGAGGTCTCCTCGTGGCTTGTCGGCTTCCATGGTTGGAGTTCGGGGTACGTCTTTGCTGGAACTCTGTTGGGCTGTCTTTTGGGCAGTCTTTGTACTTTTGAGTCTCCTTCTTGGGTGGTCTAGGGTCCGGCAGTGCCGGATTTGTTGGGCTCCGTGATGGCGGCTTCCGTGTTGTACATTTTTTGGCCTGTGGCTTGAACTTATGTTTGCATTTTCTGTGCGCTTGTCCTGGCCACTTTTTGGCTTGGGCACATCCCAATGAGTAAGTCATCACGGTGACATGAGAGAAGGGGTAATGCTGTGATTACTTACCCGTAATAGCATTACTCTGAGTCCTTCTCTCACCGTGATGACTCAGGCCCACCCTCCCACCCTTTTGGGTCAGTCCAACTGTGGTGTTTGAACTTGGTATGGAACAGGACGTACTTGGGGGGGGGGGAGGAATTTCTATCTATAGGAAAGGGTTGTGATTGGAGGCACAGGGGTCTCAATGATTGAGTCATCACGGCAAGAGCAGGACTCAGTGAAATGCTATTGCTGGTAAGTAATCACAGCATTAAATGTTAGACCAATGGAAACACCAAAGTGTAGGTAAGTCATAAGTTTGTTAATAAAGAAAAATATATTAGTTTTTACAGCTTTTGTAGGTTAATAAATGCCATGAAGTTGGTGGGACAGCAAACTAGGCGTTTCCTGGTGAAGTGATACTTAACAACTGAAAAAACTGCATTTCCAGCGTTTCTATGTTTGTGGGAAACAGTACTGCCAAAGGTTACATTGTGCAATATGAGGGGACATAGAACAAGATAAGCATGTGCATCATCAGCGATAATGAAAAAAAGCATGAAGCACTTTATACTGTTCTCGTGAGGTTCTTAGAATGATTATGAGTAGTATTCAAACATTCTGAACTGCTGGCAAGCTTGGGGCACGCTAAGGTTAAACTCTGTATTTCAACCTAGAGATTAAATCAGTAGCGACTGCTGTATGGGCGAAGTGCCAGGGCATGGAGGGAATGGGGGGGATGGCACGATGGTTGAAAACATAAAAAAAGAAAGGAAAACAAAAACTGATCTGACGAAGGCCTGCCGCTCTTCTTCTCCTCCCTGCAGCACAGACTCCCCTGTGGCCTATCCTGGCACTGCTCTCTAGTTTGAAAGCAGCGCCAGGATTCACCTGGTGCTGTGAATTTGTGCTCCCAGAGAGACTGGGAGCCTTTGCTTTGCTGTCTCCAACCCAGCAATGCAGCTGTGTTGGAGACAGCTCAGTGCGCATGTCATTTTGGCTGGTCTGAGATGGCTGGCCAAACCGACATGAGCACCACTCCTTCTCCTGCCTGCACCAGCAATGGTCAAGCCCTCAAGACTAGAACTTGAAAAATAAACAATTATAAACCTGTTTTATTATTGTTTTATTTTTCAAGTTTTGGGGCTGGGGGGGAGCGATACTCCTACGCCATAGCGAGGAGCCGCCACTGGATGAAATAAAGTCACTGTGGTCCGCTTGTAACACCTGTGACTCCGTTGGTGCTGGCTATGACGTTGACTATGGCTACCATTTTTGAAGGACCCTTGAAATTGTGATATAGTAGTCCCTTTTTAGTTTCAATCATTACTCGTTAATATATTTGCCTCCGAGGCAGCGCCAGCTTGAAAGAGCAAAAAAGGATAAAGAAAGCGAATCGCCTATAGTTTGGCATAAATACAAGCATTGCGTTTTTTAAAGTTTGGAGTTAAGGGAGTAGGTTAAGTTAAAGAGATGCACATTACACATTGCACATTGCATTGTTCACTATGCAAGTTGTTTTTGTGCTTTTTAAGTATGATGCTTAAGTAGCCATAGCCATCTTTTAAACTGGAATGCATTTGAAGCGAGTTTATTAATCTCTATGGCTGCTCCATTTTAGGGATGCTAAAATATATAGTGATTAGATAGTAATTAGATATATTCCGCTTCCTGTTGAGAAGACATGTTTTGTGAGCTAAGCGAAAGGAGAAAGAAATAGTGTTTTAAAGAATATGTGACAAAGCAACACATGCGTTTACAGCGCATGCCTTTACAACACGGTCGTTACAACGACCGCATTTTTACCACGCGTGCCATTACATCGCAAGTCATATCTACGACTTGCTGTAGGGGGCACATTGGACTTAGGAATAGTATTAATTACTATTCCTACTCCAGTTTGTGCAACAGCAGGGAAGGTTTTGGATTTAAAATCCAACACATTCCCTGGTGTTGCACGCCCCCTACAGCTAGTCGTTGATACGACTTGCAATGTAATGGCACACGTGGTAACAACGTGGTCGTTGTAACAACCTTGTTGTAAAGTTACCGCGTTGTGGAGACAGCGTTGTTTACCATTTTAAATGATAGTATAAGTGCTTTTTAGAACACTTAAAGGTTGCATGCAAGTTTACTTTTAGATTAAGGCAAGCGTTATTAACTTTTTGATACATGTCCTCCTGGTGGGGAGAATTAGAGGAGTACAGTATGATCTGACGTTGAATTTAGTATACTCTTATTATGGAACCAATGCTCATGGTGACGGTATGTTTTACTTAATCATAGCTTTGATTCAATTTGTAACTCAAGCACAATATTAACAACAATGGTTATGAAACACCACAATACAGAGTTCTACATCACGATATAAAGTTTGTTCTAACCCATCCCTGTCTGAAAAGAGGAGGGTTCACTGAGTGTTCATCTGTGTGAGTCAGGACTATGTCAGCCAATTGTGAAGTTCTGAGTTCTTATGAAGGCCCTTTTTGACTGTGTTGCATTTTATAATCATGTTGCTTTCCCGTTATCGTAACAAGGTTTCCAAATTCCCTCATCTCTGGTTCCTGCTCAACTTTTCAGTTCCATAGAAGGAAAAGATTTGCTGGTGTGGATGAATTTTTATGAGAGGATCAACCAATGGTAGTTTCAAGTCTGATATCTGGATTTAATGGAAGTGCTCTTGGATCCAAAGCTTGAGGGGGTCTTATCGTGCTGCCAGTTTTTTTTTTCAACAGGGGCAGATTATAATGTACACCACATATGTGCTCTCACAGTTTATCCAACCCCGAATTTGGAATTTATGATCATTTATTGAGCAAGTTTTTATTCTGTTGAGGCCAAGTTTACAGACGGAACACCTACTGCAGGTATAGAAGCCTGCAGATTTTTCCCAGAAAGTAGTTGTTTTCCTTCTTTTTCCTGGTAGAAAAAATGACATAGCTTCTGTTTAAGATTAGGTGCTTCTTTGAACCCGATTTGGGGGAAGTGTTGAGTCCCCTTTTTTGAAGTTGTGTATAGTGTGTTAGAAGCAAACAATGTTTCTTTAATGTTTTTCCAATATAGTGGTGGCCATTACTGTAATCTGTGATGAAACTGATCATTGACGTTTCTGTTCCAGTTTTCGAAGGATTTTGTAGAAATAGAGTCCAATGTAGCTGGCCAGTTTCATCTTGGTTTTGTGTAAATATTTGTCATCATATCCCTGTTCTTTCAAGCGGTTCATTATTTCCATTGCTTTATATTTGTAGACCTCATTCCAACTGCAGTTTCTCCTGGTCCTTTGGTATGCATCCTTAGGTATATTATTAATTTTATTTTTTGGGTGGCAACTCGTGGCATGCAGGATGGAGTTTTCTGCTGTTGTTTTTCTGTGTATTCGACGTTGCAGTTGATTTTGGTCTAGGAATAATGTTAGGCCTAAGAATTCAATCTCTTTTTTGGATATAGAGGAGATCATTGTAATAACCCAATCACTGGCTGATAGTTCAGAGATATATTCCTGTAGAGTATTAGATTGGTCATGCTAAATCATTAATGTATCATCGATATATCTTGTCCATAGAATGATGTTATTTGTGTATTGTTCATGTTTCTCATTACCCAGCCAAAGCTTTTCAATTTGTCCTATAAAGATACGGGCATGTTGTGGAGGGAATTTGTCACCCATCGCAGTCCCCTGTTGTTCCCTGCCCTGGCTCCAGACTAAGGGTGGGTGGTGAACTCTGCTCCGCCAGCAGAGTTTGCGGAGTTTTGCCAACTCTGCGCTCCGCTGGGAGTGTGAAGTTCGGTAAAAAGCTCCAACATCGCTGCATTGGCTCCGCCGCCCACCCGTAAAAATTTCTGTCTGAGGCCAGACAGCCAATGAAAAACAATCAAGAATGCCCTAGCCAATCACGTTATGCGGTCCTCTAGCAAATGCAAGTTCACCACAATTGCGTACAACAGCCCACCCCTGATCTAGACTCACAACAGGGGGGTATGCAGCCCTTTGTGTGGGGGTAAGATCTAGCCCTTCCATGTAAAGTGTCAGGCCCTCCCACACATTGTGCTCAGGCAGACCCATCAACATGCCGATGACCACTCAGGCATGCTTATCCTTCCTTTGCATGTATCTGTCTAGAAGGAATGCAGGAAGCCAGATGACACCCTGCCCAGATCTGTATTCTAGAGACAAGCAAAAGGCACTAAAGGATTGAGGTAAGAAAATACCATCCTTCTAAAAGTTGATAGTTCAAGAATGAAGTATATGAGACTGGAGGTTCACCTTGCTGATTAAGATCGACGTACTGATATTACCAGCAGGCTTTCAACTCATGACTTTACCAACTTATGACCTAAAAAAAGTGGATATTTATGGTAATGTTAATGCAGTTTATGCACTGTCGTATTTGGAGATCTGTTTTATTCTCACGTTATGTGCACTGATTATATACTTATATTTTTGAGCATGTAATTGGAATAAGCGTCATGTTGTTGATACAATTTTGCATGATATAATTTTGTATGGCAGTGGTTGCAATTCTATTATTTATTGAGTATTGTGTCAATTGGGGGGGCATGGTGAGACTGTTGTGTTTAGTTTATTTTCATGGTTATTTTCAGGCTTACGCAAGTGCACGTTTTTGTTCTCTCACGTGGTAACATTTAAAAACACAGGTGTTGTTTGAGCATGTTTGATCAGCGTTTACACGATGGTGCATGGCAAGTCTTGACGTGACAACAGTTGAAGGCAAATCAAACTGAGTTTAACATGTAATTTTCAAACTTAAATAAGTTTGGTCTCGTCATTGTTGCTTTGTTTTGGCATATTTTCCTTTTACTTTGGGGTGGGGACTTTTTTTTATAGCGCTTGCTTATCAACCACATGGTATTAAGGAGAGGTTACGAGTTTAGTTTTCTTTGAGCAGTCGTTGTATTGTTCCTTTTTACATTTTGAGCTAGCCGTTTTCCTTTTAAAATCTAATAGATATGATTGATTATTATCATCATTATACTGATTGAATACCAAATGGCAGATGCTAAAAAACACCAGCAAAGTTTTACATTGAGTAATTATATCACAAATGTTTATGTGCTGGATATTGTTGGCTTAGATTTTAAATACAATCTGTTTTATTGTAGTTACCCCTGAGGAAGGGCAATTTGATGCCCGAAATGCATAGGGTTTTGTTAATCACATCGCGCTAAGAGGCACAGTGAACCCCCATATGTTTACGGAAAAAGCATGGACAGGCAGACGTTGAACTTGTTGTTGGAATACTTTTTGGAATACTAATGGGCAACAATTGAGTATGGATTGAATTGGAATCGAAATAAATAATGTTTTAAAAAATGGATTAACATTTTCTGACATTGATTTGTTGGTGAACTCTCATTTTCGCAGTGCATTCTGGTTTTGTAGACCTGACGAGGTTCTAATCTTCATTCATCTTTCTAAAAGTGGCATTTACGTACCTGCAATTTAAAAACCAGATTCACTAAAAGAAGTGTTTTTAAATTGTGAGTCCAGAGAAAGAAAACTATCTTTTTTTTTAGTTTATTAAAAGCTTTATTGAAGTGTAATACAGATGTGCAGAATTTCTTTTTAATAATTCCAAGAAAAAAGAAATAGTATTAAAATAAAAGAAGAGATAAAGTATACAATAAACCTATTAAATAATATCATAATTCTGCACTCACAAAATTGCATTTTATGTTTTATAATGTGTAAAAAAGAAAAGAGAAAAAGGAAGAAAAACAAAAGAAGAAAGAGAAAGAGAGGAAAAAGAAGAGAAACAAAGAAGGAAGAGAAAGCTGAAAATATGCAATACATGTCGTATATGTGTATCATATAATAAACTTATGTCAACTAACAACTTATTTCATATAATAACATTGATTAAATATACTATATATGCTAATAAACAGGAAAGGGTAAAACAGTCATGGGGGCTGAAAAAACGCCGTAGAATCCTTGGAGGGTTTATGATTTTTGTTTAAGTAGTCAGTGAGCGGAGACCAAAAGAGTTCTTTGTTAATCATCTGTAATGTAGAATAACCGATGATGTATCAAGTCTCTGATGAGAACAAAGAAGATTCCACCAACTAGTAACATTAACATTTTTGGCATTCTTCCAGTTGGATGTAATAACTTGAAAAGCAATGGCAAGAGACAGGTCCACAGATTTTCCTAATTTAGGATTAACTGGCCAAGAGCGCGAGGAGCTCCCCCAAAAAATGTGTTGAATATCAAAGCGGAAATTATTAGAGCAAATAGTAGAAATGGTTCTACATACCTGAAATTAAAAGGCTGTAGCTGGTAGACAATGAAAAAACATATGTAGTTATGTGCCAGGGAGGGAGTTACAAGACTAACATATAGTTGAAAGAGTTGGATTGTATTTATGCAAGGGAAGTGGAGTAATAACCAACCTACTATAAAAATAATAAAGGGTTTGTGTAGTACTGGCATTACAAGAAGTATGGTGTATCTTGCTCCAAATGAATCCCTAGACCTTTAAAGGAAAGGAACCCTAATTCGGTTTTAGATTTGGGATGAGAAGGGGCAATGTAGTGCAAATATTTATATATATCGGATGCTTTAAGGAGGCGAGGAATGAATAGGAAATTGCGATTGCCTGTGCATGGAAATAGCTTGCATAAGAGCGTCCTTGAAAAACTCCTACCTGGCGGTATAAGCAGAAGAAAGACCAAGTGTAGTTTGAATTTACAAAGAAGAAAGAGGACTCATACCACACAATAATTGTTTGACTTGAAATATGCCTCTGAGAACCCATTATTTCCCAAAAATAGTACGTTTCGAAATTTTGATGACTTTGTAATGCCAAATAGAGGATTCCAAAAATTCTTGCATCGGAGACATGAGTCGTGTAAAAATACGAGAAGATATTATAATATAATATTTAGTAGAAAAAGCCTGAGGAGGTTTTGAAAGATGTGGTAGTTAGCGGAAAGGGAACGGTGATATAAGGGAATCTTCCAGTTGACGCCGAACAATATTTGGTAAAGAGTCATCATCCCTAATATAAGGTAAGACTTCCTTTAGGACAAAAGCAGTATGATACTGTTGAACATTTGGAAAATTTACGCCACCCAATTCTTAAGGTTTATAAAGAGCAGTTAAAGATATGCATGTTTTTTTTCCCATTCCATAAAAAAATAGAAAGCGACTTATTAACTGTCTTAACATTTTTTAAAGGAAGCTTAATGGGTAGCATGAACAGATAAAAATTAATGACGGGCAGAAACATCATCTTTATAGTAGCCAGCCTGCCCCACTAAGACAAATATAAAGGAGACCATTTTCCTGTCATTTGAAGAATTTTATGTTGGACATCATCTAAATTAATCTGAATGGTCTTTGCCAGGGAAGTAGAGTATTTAATTCCCAAACACTTGATAACTTGCAGGGACCATTTAAGCCCAGTGCCAACAAACATATCCTTTACATAAAACTTATTAAGGGGAAGAGCCTCAGATTTAGAAAGTTCAATTTATAACCAGATAACGTAGGATAAGATGATAGAAGATTAGTAAAAACAGGTATTGATGATTTGGGATCAGAAACATAAAGGATCACATCATCAGCATAGGCTGTGAATTTGATTTCAGTGTCTTTATATCGGAAACCACGAAAGGAAGAGGAGTATCGTAATGTATGCAAAAAGGTTTCTAAGGACAAAATAAAGAGTAAAGGAGATAAAGGACATCCTTGTCTGGTTCCCCATAAAAGAGGAAAATATGAAGACTGGATACCATTTAGAAAGACAGATGTCATTGGAGAAGAATATAATATAGCTATATATTTTAGAAAATTTGGATTAAAACCATGCCATTTGAGAGCACGCATCATAAATCGCCAATTGACACGGCTAAATGCCTTTTCGGCATCCAAAGTTACAGCAGCCTTAGGCTTATTATTAGTTAAAGTAATATGTAAAATATCCCAAAAAACACTAGAATTATCAGTCATGTGCCTTCCTTTTACAAATCCCGTTGGCTCTAATCCAACCATATCCGAAGTAAAAAGAGAAATCCTATTTGCTATTGGCACACGAGGAAAGATCTTAATCATTTTTAGGAATTGAACAGATCATAGCTTCCAAGAAAGTCCCATTGGCTTCGTTTTGTGAAAGAAAATACTGATATAGAGTAAGTAAATGTGGGAGTAAAAGATGTGAAAAGCCAGAATAAAATTCAACTGAAAATCCAACTGGACCAGGGGCTTTATCTCAGGGCAATTAATCAAGTGCTGGTTCTATTTCCGAAATTGAAATAGTCTCATCTAAAAAGGAAAGATCTTGTACCTATTGTTGTCGTGGTGGAAGGGAATGAAAATAAGAATCCAATGCCTTATCCGTGGGAAATTGATCAGGTGTATAAAATAAAGAGTTGTAAAATAATCAGAAAAACACTTCAAAATTTCAGTATTTTTAAAATGCAGAACATCACTTTCATAAATAATCTTAACTATATTAGACTTCTGAGATTTAACCTTCAGATAATTAGCAAGTAATTTGCCAGCCTTATTTTGTCCTCCATAATATTTGGAATTGATTATTTTTTTTTTTTTTTTTAGAAACCTTTATTTTATATCAGTGACACAGCTATTCAGCCGACATCCCGGAGGTACGGCAGCTTGAGAAGTTCAACACATGCTTGCGTCCACATATCACTGACAGGAGAGCCAAAGGTTCTATTTTGCATAAACATAAATACAACCCTAAACACAAGCAAGGCGAAAGGTACGGTAAACACCAAGAGAGGTTCTCATCGGGGGGGGACGAGCCCCATCACGTCCAACAGGCACTGATCTATAGTAAGGGAAAGGAGGGAAAGGCAGAGACTCCAGAAACAATCACATATCAGCGGGAAAGTCAAAGCCGGAAAAGGACTAAGGGGAAAGTTGCTCCTCAGGCGGATCCAGGTCGGGGGGCAGGCATATGTCCCCTCTGTACTGGTTCCATGGCCCCCACACAGCATGCCATTTCCGAGGGCGCCACCGAGCACAGTACACTGTCTTCTCCCTAAACATGCTCCAGTCCATGTTTTCCATCCACGCTGTCAATGTGGGCGGCCTATCGGAGCCCCACAGCCGAGCGATATCGCGCTTGGCTACCATGTTCCCCAGGGTCACCCACTGAGTCTGTGCCGCGTTGTGGTCAGTAGGGCTCCAGACATTCAGGAGACAACATCGCGCCTCAGGCTGCATAACAATTCCTGTCACCTCCCCCATCAGCTCATGGACTCGCCTCCAGAACTCCATAATCGCACCGCATTCCCAAATAATATGGAGGAAGGTACCCACCATACCACAGCCTCTCTTACATAGGCCCTCCTCAGAAAAACCCATGTGAACCAACCTGGGCCCCGTCACGTAGACCCTGTGGAGTATTTTTAGCTGCACCAGCCGCAGGCGCGCGGGGATAGCGACCTCTTTGGGAGAAGAAACTGCGTACTGCCAATCCTCATCATCTAGTTCAAGGCCGTCCCTTATCCATTGGGCGCGAAACCCTAGGAGAAGATACGCCCGAACATTGATAAGCTTCTTATAAATGAGCGAAATCGTGCTCTCTGGCATGTGACCATCCAGGATCCGATCCTCCAACGGGGAGGACTCGGGCACCTTCTCCCCCTCCACAAGGACTGACCGCAAGGCGTGGCGCACTTGTGCATATCGGAAGAACTCCGTGCTCCCCAGCTCGTATTCCGTCTGCAGCTCCTCGAACGACTTTATCTTACCCTTAACCAAAAGGTCTCCAACCCTGGATATGCCGATCAAATCCCATTTCTCGAACCCTTTTGTGCGCCAAAGCTTCCCCAGAATCTCGGAGTCGAACAGAGGGGTGGCAAGGGTAAGCTTACCCCTCCAGCCCAGCGAGTCCGTCGCCACCTTCCACACATGGACGGCCACTCTGGTGGGCCCCGTGAGGGTGAGGTCCGACGATTCCGAATACAACGCTCTGTGGTAATTACCCCCACGGAGCAACCAGCGATCCATGGCGAAGCCAGGGCTGAGCGCCGGACCATAGACACCATGGTTAATCGCGCTCAGCTGGGTGGCCCAGTAATAACGTCGAATGTCTGGAAGCGCGATACCACCGTCGTACCACGGAAGCGTCAACTTAGAGACTGCGATACGCGGACGCCCGTCCCATAATAGCGCGCGCTGGTGGCTTTCGATCTCACGGAAATAGCTGGCCGGGACCAGGTCAAGAGTATTCTGCAGGGCATAGAGGAAACGGGGAAGGGACATCATTTTAAACAGTGCAGCGCGGCCAAGGAGGGAGAGCGGCAATCGCTGCCAGCCCGCCACATCCCGCCGCAGACGCACCAAGGGAGGGAGCAAGTTCTTCTCGTAGCGCAAGATGGGGTCGGTGGAAATATAGATCCCCAAATACAAAAAGCCCTGCTGGGCTATCTGGATCGAACAGTTACGCGGAACAGGCGGGACATCCCCACACAGAACGTACAAGTGTGACTTCCCCCAATTAATGACTAGGCTCGAGTTTCTACCGAAAGATGTCAAGACGTCACAAACCACTATCAGAGATTTCTTAGGCGAGGCAAGATATAACAGAATGTCATCAGCGTAGAGTGAAATACGGTCTTCGTGGTCAGGCGACCAGCGAAGCCCACGTATATCCGGGTGCCACCGTATCCACGCCGCCAACGGCTCAAGAGCAAGGGCAAACAGCAACGGCGACAGGGGGCAACCTTGCCGGGTGCCTCTCCCGAGCTCGAAAGGTGCCGACGCCCGCCCGTTCACCACGACGCTTGCAAGAGGCCCCTCATAGAGCAGCCTCACCCACCCCACGAATCCAGGCCCGAAGCCGAAATTGGCCAGCACCGCCCACAAGTATGCCCACTCTACCGTGTCAAAGGCCATCGTGGCGTCAAGGGACGCCACAATAGCCGGCTCTCGTATCGTACCCGTCCTGGCAATCACTCCGTGGAGGCGTCTAAGGTTTAGTGCAGTGTTACGGTGCGGGATAAAGCCCGACTGATCCGGGTGGATCAAGTCGCCAAGTACCCGGACCAGGCGGTTCGCGAGAATCTTGGCAAGGATTTTCGGCTCGACGTTGAGGAGCGAGATCGGCCGATAGGAGCCACACCTATCCCGGGGCTTTCCGTGTTTATGTATTATCACGATCGTCGCCAGCCGTTGATCGAGCGGAAGAAACCCGTTCCTCCGCGCCTCCACGAACATGGCGGTCAAGTGAGGAGCAAACTTATCCGGACAAAGCTTGTACAGCTCTACCGGCAGACCATTTGGGCCCGAAGCCTTGCCGGAGCGCAACGCACGGATAGCACCTGCCACTTCGTCTACAGTGATATCACCATCGAGGTCCTCCCTATCAATGGCGGAAAGGCAGGGCAGAGCGATGTCACGCAGAAGATCACACGAGTCCTCAGTCGATCTATCCGAGACCGAGGCGTATACCGTACGAAAATAGTCTGAGAAACACCGGACTATACCGTCGGGATCAGTGACAACCTCTCCCCCATCCCTCAACAACTCCGGCACCACACGATTAACACGCTCCTTTTTGTCCAGCCATGCCAGCAATTTCCCGGCCTTATCTCCAACATCATACAACCGCCCCTGCTGCTCCCTGTGAAGGGTCTTGGCGGCATTTGTCACCAGATCCCTATACTCCAATTGCTTCAGGCTCAAATTGTGCAGCGTGGACGTCTCAACATCCCCTTCCAAGGCCAACTCTAAAGCCGCTATCTCGTCCTCCACTTGCATCACCTCGGCATCTCTCCGCCGCTTGGCGGCCACTACCAGGGACAGGGCTTCTCCTCTCAGTACAGCCTTAGAAGCCTCCCACAAGGACACCGCGGAGTCAACTGAGCCCTGGTTTTCTCGAAAGTAGTGGTCAACTGTCTTTAGCAACGCGCTGCGCAGCTTGGGGTCCCGAAAGTACCAGGGGTTAACGGGAGCCACCCTGCCCCCCGCCACCCGGCCCATGTCCAGACGTGCCCACACCGGTGAATGATCTGATATGCCCCGTGCCATGTGCCTAACCTCAGTTACCAAAGAGGCGTGTGCCGCCAGAGTGAGCAGATAATCAATCCGGGAGAGACTCCCGTGGGCCCCGGAGTGGAAGGTGTATTGTCGCTGAGTGGGGTGCCGCAGCCTCCAACAATCTACCAAGCCAAAAGTATCAATAAAGTCGGGAAGCCACTTCTGAGCCCCCCCGGTGTCTCTGGGCGGGTGCCTATCTAGCATTCCAGAACCAACCGCATTGAAGTCTCCTCCCACCACCAGCATCCCTTCGGGGAGTTCCAACAAGGCCTTGCCCAGATCAGCAAACGTGGAGGCCTGCAAGGCAGGAGGAACATAAACAGAAACCAAAACCAACGTTCTGCCCTCCCACCTCCCCGACACGGCCACAAAGCGCCCCCTATCATCAGCAATGGTGGAGTCAACCTCAAATGGTAGGGAAGCTCTGACAAGTATGCCCGCACCCCTGGAGCCCGAGGAAAACCCCGAGTGAGCAATGAATTTATAGCCCCTTCTGTTAAGCGCATAACACATATTCCCTATAAGGTGGGTCTCCTGCAAGAGGACCACGTCTGGCAAGGTCCGTTTCAAAAATTGCAGGACTATCCCCCGTTTTATACGGTCCCCTAAGCCATTAACATTCCAGCTGAGTACGTTTAAGCCCCTATCCCCCATCCCTGAACACAAAGAGACCTCCCCCCCCCCCAGAGAACCACAATCGGACAATTCTGACAGTCAGTGCTACGCCTTGCAAGAAAAAACAACAACCCCAAACAACAACCCCAACATCCTGAAACCCCCCCCCACCCTGCACCCCTGCGTCAGCTTACAAAGCCCCCCCAACTTGCAGTGTGCCTGTCGCCCTACCAAAAACAAATCTACAAAAAGCACCCCAAGGGAGGAAAGAGCCCCTATCTTCCCCCCGCCGCCCTCCCATTACTGCCATAAGGTGCGAGTCACTGTCCAGGGCTGAATCGAAACAGGCCAGCACCGAGGGTATCACTTCTGTCCGTCCCGGTCGCCTTCCACCCCATCCACGCTGTCCCGGCCGGGCTGTCGCCGAGGGAGTGCATCCAGCCAGTCCCCTGCCATGTCCGGCGATTCGAAGTAGAAAGTCCGATCCTCATATACCACACGCAGCTTAGCGGGAAAAAGCATGGCATACTTCAGGTCCATATCCCTAAGCCGCCGCTTCACCCCCAGGAAACTTTGCCTTTGTTTCTGCACCATCTGGGTGAAATCAGGGTAAAAGCTCACAGAGGCATTTTGAAAAGGCACCGGGCCTGTCACCCTCGATGCTTGCAGGATAGCGTCCCGATCTCGAAAGTGGAAGATCCGGGCGACAATCGGCCGCGGGGGGGCTCCCACCTTAGGCCGTCCGCCAGGCACTCGGTGAGCCCGCTCCACCGCGAAAAACTTGCCGAGGCCCTTCGGCGCAAGATGATTCACCACCAGGTCCTCGACGAGGAGGTCCACGGAGAGCTCCTCCGAAGTTTCTGGGACCCCAATAATGCGCACATTATTGCGCCGGGCCCGACCTTCAAAGTCCTCGAGCCGGCGAGCGGAGAGGTCATTCGCGGTTCGTAGCTTGCGGACCTCAGCCTGGAGTTCCGAGACATCGTCCGCGAGGCCAGTAGTCTTGAGGTCCAGGGACTTGACCCGTTCATTGGTTTTCCCCAGGTCCGCGCGAATCAAGTTGACATCGACCAGAATCATGTCCACCTTGTGCGCCAGGGTCTCGAACTGTCGCCCAATCGAAGATTGCATCCCATCTATCGCCCCCTTGATATCCTGCAATGATAACTCCGAGGCTGGGGATGAATCGGCCTTCTGTGCTTCCAGCGACTGTCCCGATCCACCAGGCGACTCCTTCTGCTGGGCATAGCGATCCATATTGTTGGATTGGATATAGCCTCCCCGCCTGGTAGTCTTAGACTTCGACCTTTCTGCCTCCGATTTGGTCGACATCTCGGACAGCAGGACGGTCAGTCGCAAAAGGACGTCCCTCACTCAGGTAGAGGAGACAGGTACGACTAGGTCTTCAACAGCCAGTCAGGACCGGGTGGAGGTCTTCCAGACAACAGAGGATCTGTATGACGCACTCCCAACCCGGAGCAAACAAAGGGCGAGAAAGCGAAAGTGAAAGTGCCACGGCATCCGTCCGTCAGTTCACACCTCCCAAGGCCGCTGTTGTTCAATTAGTGGCCGGGCATCCTGCCAACGCAAGCCCCTGGCATCCTTCGGAGGTAGGCCGCAATCTTCCGCCGTGCACAACTTCGGTCCCCGGTGGGCGATCTTGGCCCGGACAACGTCAATCGCCCCAGCTGTGACTCATCTACAGGATTCCGTGCATGAAAATCAGGATTTAGGACAGGATGAGTGCCGGAGGGCGCGAGGGTAGCGGGAGCTCAAAGCTCACGCGGCCATCTCGGTCAAGCGCTAAGCTCCTCCCCCCTGGAATTGATTTTTAACAATACTCCAGCAGCCTCCTCTGTTGATCTTTTATTGAATTCAAATTTGGCATGCATTAAACGTTGTAACACATTATCATTCTTGGTTGTGTAAAATTCATGTTCCAATTGTTTAATAGATTGTAATAGAAGTGAAGATGCTTTAGTAGCTTTTTTCTTCTTAGCCAAAAAAAAATTAAATATATGGCCTCGAGCGGATGCCTTAAAAGATATCCCAAATTATATGAAATGGGAGATCCGGGTGGTTTTATAAGTAAAAAACTCTTGAAGAAAGCAATCAAAACCCTGAACAAAGTCTTTATCCTTCAATAGACTGTCTTTAAAGCGCCATCTATTCGATTTAGAAGATTTAGGTAAGAAGTCAAGATCAACCATAACAGGAGCATGATCTGAAATTAATATCAACCCAATTTCACCATGAGTAAGTGCAGTAATTAAAGGAAAGGAAATAAATAAATAATCAATTCTGGATTGGGATTTATGAGTGGGTGAATCATAAGTGTATTCCAGAGTGTCTGGATTATACAGCCTTCAAGCATCTGCCAGACCTCTGGAGTGAATAGATCGCGTAAATGTTTTCTGCACCTTATTAGGAACATATTTAACTTGGGATTTCCTATCTAAAAAAGGGTCTACAATCTGATTGAAATCACCGCCTACTATGAGATTTGCATTGGGCAGGAGTGTAGCAAAACCGATATTCGTTCACAAAATTGCACATCAATACCAGTAGGACCATAAATATTTACAATGAAAATAGGTGTATGATGAATAGTAGCCTGTATGAGGACCCATTGACCTTCTGTATCTCTTTCCTCTGTCTCTATTACCAAAGGAAGGGATTTATGAACTAATATATTAACCCCATTTTTGTGAGCAAGGGCTGGAAAACAGAATAGTTGACCAACCCAATTTTTACGCGAGTTTACTTTACTTTGTCCAGTAAGTGCATTTCCTGTAATAAGGCAATATTACATTTAAGACGGGATAAGTGATTGACAACTCTCTGTTTCTTAATAGGGTTATGTAATCCCTTGACATTCCAAGAGATAACCTTAAGAGTATTTACCTTTCAAAACATAGTATTATACAAATTGAATTAAGCTAACCATATAAATGAACCCTTTTCCTATCTTTTCCCAATTGAAAGTTACACTGTAGCTCCCATGTTACCCTATGGGAGAGATAGGCCTTGCAGTAGTGAAATACAAATTTAAGAATATTTTACTACCAGGACATGAAAAACTCAAAAGTACATGTCCTACCTTTTAAGTACACTGCACCCTGCCCATGGACCGCCCAGGGTCTACTCTAGTGGTAACCTATATGCAATAAAAGGGAAAGTTTGAGCCTGGCAAGTAGGTGAATGTGGTAAATGGATTCAAGGAATCTTCTACTTAAAGGATTAACGAAGTTTTATTTAAATGAGACAGAGGCAATCTCAGACCCCAACCGCCGCCTAGTAGAATCCCGCAACAGATGACATCAATAACATGGATGTCATAATGTCACGAGCGCGGCAGCACGGGGAGAGCAATACAAAATAAACAATAATATAACAGTGAACTTGCCAGGTTGAAATGGCAGTCTAAAAGTGCACACTTAGGCTTTGCAATGTCAGGCCTGATCTCCACTGGCTACATTATCCACACTTTTTGTCCAGGATGAAAACTCAACCAGAGTGGCATTCCGGTCATTCCAGTGTTTCATGTTCTCCTGGCTAGCTTCAACATTCTCCTGTGCAGATTTCTGGAAGTGGGCTGTCTGATTTCTGAAGGCCAGCATTTAGCTCACTACATTTTGGGGTGGCTTATTGAGTGCTTTCTCCCAGCCCTCCTTCACCAAACTGAGAGGCCCTCTCACAGAGAGCCAGTACAGATGTTTAAAAGGGTGGAAGCCTACTCCCTTCTGTGGTACCTCCCTGTATGCAAACAAAAGAAATGGCTGGAGGAACCCCACTTATGCTTCATGGCTTCCTGTAGACCCATAATCATGGCTTTAAGGGCATGGATGAATCTTTCAACCAACCCATTGATTTAGGGGTGGTAACGAGTGGAGAACTTGTAGGTTACCTCACAGTCCTTCCACATGGCCTTCATGTGCAAGGACATGAAGTTGATACCCGGTCAGATACCACCTCCTTGGAGAAACCCATGTGGGTAAAGATCCCCATCTGTACCCTGCAATGGTGGGCGCAGTCACAGTCCTCAGAGGGATAGCTTCTGGATGGTATGGTCCACTAAGACCAGAATAAATCTGTTGTCTGTGGCTGTCTTCAGATCCAAAGGCCCCACAATGTCAATGCCCACTCACTCAAAAGGGGTGCTCACGACAGGAAACATTTGCAGGGGTGCTTTGTATTTCCCCCAGTCTTGCCACTCACACGGCAGGTAGGACAAGACCTGCAGAACGCATCTGAGGCCGTCCTCATTTGGGGCCAATAGAAGTGAATGACAAGCCTGTCGAAGGTCTTGCCTCACCCCAAATGATCTGCAACTGGCACATCCTGAGCCAGACCCAGTAGGAAGTTCCTGACTTCCTGGAATAGCCCCAACATGCGTGTTGCACCAGGTTCAAGAGCCTTACACTCACTATACAGGAGACCATTTGTAGTAATCTCTCATCATTTTTTTTGCCTCTTTGACATTTTGGTGCAGAGCCGGGAGCAAGTAGTTTGATCATTTTTAACATTTTTACTGTAAGGAAAAGACTGTGCCAACAGGCAAAGTTATTCAAGAATGCTGTGTTCCTTGGGGGTCTGAATGTGTTGTACCCTGACATTACCTTATATTTATTTATTTTCGCAAACGTTCATTTAATACGGAAAAAAAAGGAAAAGAAAGGATGAATGTCTTGGATTGTCATTTGTTTTAAGCTATATAGTGAATTAGTTTGTTTAGACTTGTAAATCTAGTCTAGTACATTTCTTGTGTGTGTTTTTTTAATAAGGCAATATGCAAAATGTACAAGCTCCTCCTCCCTTTTTACAGCTTCCAGGAGATCCCCCAGTTAAGTGGAAAATTTGGCACAGAGCTTTTGAAAAGTATCTTGGGGCAATTGGGGGTTCGAGATTCAGTGCTGAGAGGAAGAGATTTATTCTTGAACACAATTTAGGATTTGAAGGACAAGCTGTACTTGAACATCTACCTCCGATACCTGTAGTAGTAGGTGAAGAGGTTTTGAATGAATACGATCAAGCATTAAAAATGTTAGAAATACAGTTTGATGTGGAAAGCAGTTTAGTTGTATCCAGACATAAGTTTTTTACCAGGGTACAAGGAAGTGGAGAAAGTATAGTTTCTTATGTAGCAGCACTACGCATTTTAGCGTCTGAGTGTGAATTTGAACATTTTTGTTCACAGTTAATACGTGATCAAATTGTAGTTCATTGCCGTGAAAAGAAGGTACAACAGAAATTACTCACACTAAAGAATCCTTCTCTAGAAGAGACAATTAGTATTGTGAAAAGTATAGAATTGTCTGAGAAATCTTCTAATGAACTTAAACCTGAAAAAAGTACAGTCAGTGTGGTAAAAGAACTTAATGAGGACAAAGGATCAAAAGATTCGAAAGAGAGCAGTGATAAAAGTAGAGTCAGCAATGATCAGAGAGCTGTTAGATTTTCTCAGAATAAATTAGTGTCAAGCAAATTAGGGAAGAAAAGCAATTATGCGAGGAACTTGTGTAATAAGTGTGGTTTCCCTTCGCATTTTTCTGATGCACGGGTGTGTCCAGCCAAGAATGCTATGTGTCGTAAATGTGGGAAACCAGGTCATTTCGCAAAAATGTGTATCTCTCGTGGGAGTGTAAATGCAGTTTATGCAGAAGGTACGAGACAGGATGCTTGTGATGAGGTTATTAGTTCCTTAACAGATTTTGTGGTGGTTGTGAAGGATGATTTGGAAGATTGTGTTGATCCTGTGGTTGATATTTTGGTTGATGGTAAGTGCCTTAAATTATTGGTTGATTCAGGGGCAAGAATGACTATGATAACAGAGGAACTTTTTGAGGAAGTTTGGGGAGATAAGCCTCTGAATCCACCGGACAGAAGCCCCGTCTCGTATGAAGGGAGACGCATTGACTTGAAAGGGTTTTTTGATGCTTCGTTGGTTTTCGAGGACAAATGCATTCAAGGGAAAGTCTATGTAGCAAAAAAAGGACTGAACATTTTGGGGTGGTACCATCAGGGGTTGTTCAGAATGACGCTCAGACCAGGGACTCTGGAGCAAGTTTCTATTGTGCATGATGAGCCTAAAGATTTGGGGTTGGGTCCTTGGTTGGGTAAGTTTCCAAAAGTTTTCAGTGATAAGTTAGGATGCATCACAGGATTCAGGCACGCAATCAAAGTGAAAGACGGTGCTTTACCAGTGAAGCATAAGTTACGTAATGTTCCGTTTAGCATCAGAGATGATCTTTCTCTCGAACTCAAAAGGATGTGTGAGAATGGGGTTATCGAACCAATTGAGTCGTCCTTGTGGTTGAGTCCTTTGGTTGTAGCCAGGAAGAAAAATGGCAGTCTCAGGGTCTGCATTGATTTGCGCAGCCTCAATAGAGAGATTTGGGTGGATTCTCATCCTCTACCACGCATTGATGATATTCTTTCTAAGTTTGCTGGAGCTAAGTGGTTTTCCAAGATAGACTTAGCGTCAGCTTATCACCAAATCGAACTGGATCAGAACTCCAAACATCTAACTGCTTTTGTGTCTCCAGTTGGGACTTTTCAGTTCCGGAGGATGCCCTTTGGGTTGGCTTCGGCGGCAGCCGTTTTTCAACGGGTTATGGACAAAGTATTGGATGGAGTCCCAAACACAGTAGTGTTTCAGGACGATATTTTGGTGGCCGGCAAAGACAAGATTGAACATGATGAGAATGTGTGTAGGGTTCTAAAATGGTTAGAAATCAAAGGGATAGTAGCGAATAAGCTCAAATGTACGTTTGGAGTGCAATCAGTAGAATATTTGGGGCATTGTATTTCAGGCGAGGGTATAGTACCTAGAGAGGGTTTGATTGATGCAATATCCAATGCACCTTGTCCTGGATCTCGAGATCAGGTATCCTCGTTTTTGGGGATGTGCGAGTTTTATGCCAAGTTTATTCCAAATTTTGCAGGGAAGACGGCCAATATGAGAGAACTATTGAGGAAAAAAACTGTTTTTTGTTGGAGTGCTGAGTGTCAGATTGAGTTCGAACAAGTAAAAAAAGAATTGGCTACTTGTCAAATTCTTACCCCTTTTGATCCGTTGTTGCAGTGCACAGTATCAGTGGATGCTAGTCTTGATGGCTTGGGTGGCATGATATCTCAGATCAAAGAAGGGAAGGAGTATACTGTGGGCTTTGCGTCCAGAGCTTTAAGACCAAGTGAAAAGAATTATTCAGTCATTGAGCGTGAATTGTCGGCGTGTTGTTGGGCGGTCGAGCGTTTCAAGTGTTTCATTTGGGGGAAAACGTTTAGACTACTGACGGATCATAAACCGTTAATTCCTATATTAGAAGGAAAAGTAGTAAAAGACCACACGCCTAGGATTGCTAGGTTGAGTGCGAAATTGTTGCAGTATAACTTTCTTGTTGCACATATTTCAGGCGGCAAGAACACAAGGGCTGACTATTTGTCGAGATCACCCTTACCTTTAAAAAATGATGAAGGTGATGTAGACATAATGGATGAGTGCATCATCGCAGCTGTTGATGCTTGTTGTATTGGTATTTTTTCTGAAAGTGATTGGTTTCGGGGGATGGAGTCTGACAATCTTCTCAAGAGAGTAAAAGAACTCATAGTGTCGGGGTGGCCTAAGGAAAAACACCTAGATCCTGATCTTCATCCTTTTGCAAAAGTTGCTGATGAACTTTCAGTAGAAGAAGGTGGTATGATCATGCGGGGAGACAAGTTTGTGCCCCCAGTGTCTATCAGGAATCGTATAGTTGAGTATGGCCATGAAGGACATTTGGGTCAGACCTACACAAAAAGAAGGATTAGGGCGGTTTATTGGTGGCCTTCCATGGATCAACAGATTAATGATGTTGTAGAAACGTGTTTGACGTGTTGTACAAGTGACAAAGTGATAAAAGTGGCATCACCGCCGGCACAGCATATTGACAGGCCTGAGGGTCCTTGGCTAAAATTGGCCATAGATTTTGTTGGTCCTTTCACCATTTTGCCCAATAAATATAAGTTTGCCCTGGTGGTAGCTGATTATTTCAGCAAGTGGTGGGACGTGCATTTTATGACGGATCCAAATTCCAGAGAGGTTATTAAGTTTCTTCAGGCTCTTTTTGGTAGAGAAGGATTTCCTAAGGAAATAATTTCGGACAATGGGGTACAATTTACATCGAAAGAGATGTCAGATTTTTTGTCTCAGTCAGGTATTACCCATCGACGAGTGGCTTCTATATCATCCTCAAGCCAATGGGTTCATTGAACGCAATAACAGAGTGTTGGTGGAATGTATTCAATGGGCTGTATCGGGTAAGGTGGACATCATGGAGGCAGTCCAGAGCATGTTGTGGGCTCATCGAACGACTCCCAACCCTTCAACTGGATCTAGTCCCTTCGCTTTATTGCGAGGGAGGGAGGCTTCCTTTTATATGTGTCCAGCTTGGATGAAAAAATGGGAAGTGTTGTCCAAGAATTGTGGAAGTGGTGGTAACAAGGGAAGTGTACGTGGTTCTGTTGCTGAATCTGGAAGAGATGCTGAAGTTTGCTTTAATCCTAGGATTAAGATAGGGGATTGGGTTAGGATTAAATCCCCTTTGCATACTCCCAAGGGTCTATCCAAGTTTGGTTCACCAGTTAAAGTAGATGCAGTGTCACGTTTTGCCATTAGAGTGAATGGGAAAAATTGGTGGAATCTTTCTAGAGTCTATAAAGTTCCAATGAAAGTGGTAACACGGTTGGGTTTAGGGTCAGATGATTTGAGCCAAGCTCAACCACAAGTGGGGGAGGACTCGTCGTTTATGAAATATGTCCCTCCACGAAGAAGCAATAGGACAAGTGTTCCACCCAATCGTCTAGATCTTTAGTGTTAAGTTTGGGGGGAAAAGCAATAGGACAAGTGCTTCACTCAATTGTGTGTTTTGAACTATGGGGTTTTGTGGGTTATGCCCTTATGTTTGCTGTTTTTTATTTATATTGTACTTTTGGGAGATATTATTTATGTGTTTTAGTCATGTTAAGTTATAATTTGTGCATGTTTTTTTATGTTTCTTTTTGTTTTATGATTTCTTGAGAGAAGGGAGATGTTGTAGTAATCTCCTATATGTATATTGACAATTGTACTATTTGCATGTGCTTCTCCATGGTCACTGTGATGTCAGTGCCATGGTGATGGAATGTTATACTTTGAATGTCCAGGCTGACCAGTTGGTTCCTGGAAGCTGTGGAGACAGACAGACATTAAATCTACCTGCTTCATGTAAACTGTCTGCAGCGTGATTACTACACCATTCTCCCAATAAATCAGGTGTTTGCCAGAGGCATCACCAGCTGCCTGGGCCTCAGCCTCCTGCCAAAGATCCACAAGAGTAGGGCACTCATTCTGCGCTTGGCGGAAATCCTCCCTGGAGGAACAGGCATGGCTGGACTCCCAGCTACCCTAAAGGAACCTGAGACCCCCCCACCACCATTCAAAGGGAACAAGAGCCACTAAATAGTGACTCTCATGGTTGGCAGCAGCAACAACTTGGTGGACCACCTTAGGGACTACCTGTTCTGAAGAGACCAGATGACACAAGATGGTCATCATACTGGCTTCTGTGTCTCTCAGAGCCTCCACCCTTTCCCCAATAATGGTAACCCACTGCCTATACTTTCTAGTATTGTCAGGCATGCAGGTTCTTGGAACTATTTCACTGTCACCCAGGGACACTAGGGTAACCTCAGCTGTTTTCTCACCACTAGTTGGGACCAACTTCTCCCTAAGCGCTCCACTGGCCAATCCCAGTGACTGTCCACCAGTGGGGGGCTGTGTCCACTTAGGATACTTAGCATCTCCCTTTCAGTGCCCTTCCTGATTACACTCAAAACACTTCAGGGGTGCCTTCCTTGCAGTCTTGCCGGTAGGGAACCATTTCTTCTTTTCAGTAGGGGATTGGTAATCTTTACCCTGGGAACTAGTTTGGGACCCTTTAGAGAACTCTTTACTCTTGTTTTTGTGCCTCCCCTCTTTCTTCTCAAGGGGACCTTTCCCACCCGTGGCGATATCTGCCCCAGATACCTTCTTATGAACCCTGATGCCAGCCCAGCGGTCTGCCTCCTTGGCAAGCTCCCTGGGGTCAGAGAGCTTACTGACAATCAAGTTCTGACACAGCTCTGTAAAACAGATTGTACAGACATTGAACCCAATCACAGATAGCCTTGCAAAAAGAATCCACACATTACACCCAGGTCTGTGGGGAAAGTTTAACACTGGCCCTAACTTCTGTATATCTTTCTTTGTGGTCAACCCATATTTCCTTGTAATGGCCTCCTTCACCTCCTTCATGGTGAGATACCTCATCCCATCAGTCCCTTCTAGAGCCAGTAAGGTATCTCTCCCTGCAGGTGGGATATGCTTCCCCAAACTTGCCCCACAATGCCCCTCTGGGATCTTGTGCATCTGTATAGGAAACTCATTCGCTTCAAACCACCAATCTATGGGATATGTCATATCCACTCCATTATCAGGCACCAGACCCTTGGGTATGTGTACTTTCTTCTCAGGGGACACAGATGAAATGCTGCCACCATCTGTGCTGGACTCAGTCCTTCAGGCTTTCAAGTCCAGCTCCCTCATGCTCAGCTCATGAGCCAAAAGAGCTTCCTTCTCATCAATGGCTAGTTTCCTTTCCTCCAGAACTTTCCTCTTTCATGATCCATTTTGAGCTTTGCAAGCACCAACTTCAGCTTTTTGGCTTCCCGCCTATCCTCCAGCTCCTCTGAGGGCATGCCTTTAGAGGACATGCTACTGCCTGCTCTGGAGGGAGCCCTTTCTCCATTCAGAATGGCACAACAGGAAGTCCTGGAGTCTCCAGCAAATCCAGATTCAGATGCTGCTCTTCATTATCCACAACATCATACCCCTCCTCTGGGTACACAGCTGCATCCCTGGCTGCCAGCGAGGCCCTCAGCACCCTTTGCAGCCCCTCCTTTTTAGTAAGACCTTTAAAAGAACACTTGACATCCCAGCAGAAACCTGTTGAGCTGGGCCACCTTGTACGTTTACAATTTGTCCTGTTTAAACTCCACTACTGCAAATGCAGCTGCTGCCTCTTCAGACTGAAACACGACTTTTGCAAAACTCAAAAAGATGCCAAAGAGAAAAAAGTATATTGTTTTGTAATGGTCTTAGATATGGAAGTAGAGTACATCAATCACTGTATGCAACACTCAAATATAAGTCCTAATCCTTACTGCTGATCACCAATGCCAGAAATGGCGTTCCTGGTTAGCTGATGTATACACCCAGGCCAGGCAGGAACCACCACACTAGTCAGTGTAAGTTAAGTACACACTAAAGGTTTACCTGTGCTCACCCTCTGGTAGCTTGACACAGATCAGTCACGCTAAACTAAAGAGGCAACGTGTAAAGTGTTTGTGCAACACACCACACAGTAATACAGTGAAAACCCCACCAAAAGAATCCATACAGAGTTAGAAAAATAGTTTTTTCTTTACTCTTTAAAACAATACCAAAATGTAACAAAATCCCATTTAGGAATTTTAGGATATGCACTTTGCCAAAGTATAATGATAACCACATTGTTTAAATCCAACACAATTAGTAGGTTTCACTGGCACAGGTCCCAGGAGGGGATCAATAGATATGTCTCCTAAAAGTCCCCATGTGCCACGGGGTCCAACAGGCACCAGAACTGAGGAATTCAGTAGGTATCTTGGGACCAGTGCAATTAAGGGATTTCAGCTGCCCGTGATATCGCACAGGTCGGCTATAGGAACCTCACAGGTCCCGGGTGCACACAGTACCTTTTGCTGGTAAGATCATCTGCCTTGGGTTCAGGGACCCGTGTTGGTTTCCGTTTGGCGGTGGCTTTGCCCTTGGAGGAAAAGGAGGGTGAGGCTCGGGTGCGACACTCTGCTCTTGATCTGGACTCCGCTGGTGTAGGTGTTGCCCTTGCAACGCTTAGGTAAAGGAATGCAGCGATCGTGAGTGACACAGTGCTTCTTTGTCTGGGCTCCGCCGCCACTCTGAATGAAGCACGGCTTCTGGGATCCACGGAGCCCCGAGCACAGAGCTCACCTGCAGATTAGGGCAAGTGCTGGTCTTGGTGCATGGAGCGCCATGCTCTGCTAGCAGTCCAATAAGGAGTCAATGCCTTTGTAAGTGTCACCGCCTCTCTTTGCAGGCTATGTTGCCAGACTCACAGATAGCACAATCCGGTAGCTGTGTAGATGAAGATGGAGTCTTGGATGGCCCTGATGCTTTGTGAACAGGGGGCAAGCCGACAAAGCCCTTGGAGTTACGTAAGCTTCTGCTTAAGGTTGTAGAGATAAGGTTCAATCCCTCTCACTGCTCAGGCAAGAGGCATCAGGCCAATACAGCAAAGCAAGTAGCAAAGTGGCACTCCCTCCTACAGCACAGCAATTGGCAAGCAGCAGTCCAACACAGTCAACAGAGCAGCAGTTCCTCCTGCAGCAAAGCTCCTCTTCCTGGCAGAGTCTCCTCAGGTCCCAAAAGTGAACTGAGTACATGGTTTCAAAGGTCCAGTACTTATACTTATCAAAGCCATATTCTCATTACATTTTCACTATGAAAGCGATACCTGTTGCTAGTCAACCAGTTCAGTTTCAAACAACTCAACCCTTCGAGACCTCTCGGCGCTTAACATGGTGGCACCCCAGTAGTGGTGTACTTATACATGTACTCCATATGAATTTCTAAAAGACTCTGCTACCGACAAACCAGTCATCACAGCCAACGTTAGACAAGCCTGTAGTAGCCTATTTGCTCTTTCTACTGAGCCATTGATTTGGGGATTATTAAAACAACAAACTCTGTGCTCAATACTAATTTCCTTGAAAAAGTTATGCATCTCCCCAGATAAAAAATTGCACACCATTATCTGCAGCCACTACTTTCAGAAAAACATCCAATGGAAAAATTGGCAAATTAATCACCATTCTAGTATCAGGAATCCTACCAAACTTCACCTCAGTACATTCAGATTTGCGTTCTATCAGAATAATTGCATAATGTAAGTCTTGTGGATGAACAATGAGCAAGCCAAAGAAATTTAACCCACCATTTGCCACAGGTTGCTCGGAAAATCTACAGCCAACCTGGGTGACCTGCTCTATATCAAGTTCTTATCTGCTGCTTCATTCATAACAATACCATTTGTCAACAGCTCCTATCATTGCATATTTCTGGCCACCAGTATGTGTCTCCGAGTCTCTTCATATTAAGAGTTTTGCCTAGGTGTACTATGTAAGCCTGTTTAACCAACTTGGGTCTAAATATTGACAGCATCACCAGCTTGTCCCCTTTCATAAGGATACCATATAACACCATCAGTTCCAATGAAATCTTCACAAAAGACTGCACTTTACCTTTAATACAATGCCTCTTGGGCCAGCTGTTAACCTGACTCAAAATGGTATCCACTTTAGATTACCTTCCTTCATTCTTCCTTCGCCACACTAGTCTCCAGATTGACTTCCACAATAGCCACAAAACATTCTACATCTCCACAACTATTCTCCTCTCAGGCCTCATACATTTTTTGACATTGACAAGCATTTGCCTTTTTGTCCTTACAATCAAGGTATATTCCACAGTGAAATCATACTGCAATAAATTGGTACTTGGCCTTGCAAAATGGGAAGTTGTCTTACTGGCATTCACATTTGCCTCACTTAAAATTTGCAGAAGAGTTTTGTGATCCATCCTTAATTTGAACTTGACCCCACCCCCTACAGAGAAAATTTAAACATTTGTACAGCCCAACTGCAGACTAATATGATTTTGTTCTCTTGCCATCTGTATCACACTGACTTAGAGATGCACTTGCATACATATTAATGCAAATAATATTGAGTCACAAAAATGAAAACACTTGGCTTTGGTGACTCCATTATGGCCTGCAACACCAAAGGTTCGGGATTTTTTCGTCCTGCAGAAATTACATCCCCGGTACTCTACCTCATTCTTCCTCAGCTCTCACTGAACCAACTTTATTCACTGCCCACTTTCTTCAATAATGCGGAGAACCACCTCCAAAATGTCAGTATGCTCTTCCTTACATCAACCAAAAGCTAGGACATTATCTTGGAAGCCCCAGACCCCTTTCTGTCTCTTGAACAAGTGGCGCATAATATGTTGAAACCCAGTGACAGCTGACATCAACCTCCTGATTTAGAAAATTATTTCCGGAGTGATGAAATCCGTAAGGTAGCATATCTTGGGGCCAGAAGAACCTTGTGATATCCAAATTAGAAAAATACTGAGCCCCTCCTAACATCACCATCATGTCATCAATTCTGGGCAAGGGTGTTAATAATTCCAAATAATCTGGCTCAAAAAAGCAGATCAGTGCCTACATGCAGTTCTTTGACCTTGATGTGTGCTTACTCAGATTGGAAAAACTTCGCATTTATTCATGGATACTCTTCTAGACAATCCTAGGCCTTTGTGTGTCACTAGGCAGAGAAAACCTCTACGTACAATTGCATGGGTGTGGCCTTTTCTAAAGAAGACTTCTTTGTATCTGATAGAGTTATATTACAGTGTCAAATTAGCAGGTAGGTTTCAAGCTATCAAACTTATTGCCAGGATTCCTTTGTGCAAGTTTATAAGAAATTCTAGGGGGAATACCTTTCTCCAGATGCCTATGCACGTGAGCTGTACCATTCCTGCAACATTACACATGGGTGGGCACAGTTTTAATGATATTGATTGGGAACATATAGGGATTTAAATTCCACTAAACAATGTTTAGAATTCCATTAAGAATCATAAATAGGAGCCCATACTCTTGTACATCTTGTAGTTGTCTGGTATAAATAGAGGTTTTGAAGTTGCTAAGAAAAACTGAAGATCATCCCAAAGCATTCACTGATTAGAATCTTTGCTCAGCTGGTCTTTCTACAGCTCACTTTTGAAATGTGGAACAAATGTTTCATTGTAACTTTTTTAATTTGAGGACTAATATGTGTGGTAGCTGGAGAAAGAGCTAGTGCCCAAAAATCTTGCACTTGTACAATTGATTTCTTTGGTGACCAAAGCCTCAATCCCAAAACCCTAAAAAAAAAATAATAAAGTACCCTTGTCAGCAGTGGATAGAGGCTATACTTGACCAGTGAAAATCATCTTATAAATTCTGAGACCTTGTAAAAAACCCTTGCTCGTTGAGTGCAGTGAAGCCCACAAAGTTGGAACCATGTAGTTTGAATGGGTTAACGTTGCACCCCTAACTCGGGTGTCTTTGATGTCAAATTCCAAAAAAGAATAAATATCCAAACTGATCACGAAAACAATTTGAAATGAAGCTGGGATCTCTCATTATACCCCATGATCAAATGTGGCTTGATCATGAGTCATTACTTTTATGCATACATTTAACATATTTAACATTATCAACTAAGATAGTCAGAAAAGAATATTACAATGTGAATACATTGTTAAGATTTTGTAGTTTGGAACAGATTTTCACCAGAATTATTAAAATGTATTTAATGAACTAAAATAGAGCCGCCTAGAATAGGATTTATAGTAATAAGTAATCCAATTACTAATTATTTATATGTCAATGTTACATATGGTAGATATGATTTTTACATTGACCTTTACACAAAATACCATAAGCTTATAAGATCTATTTATAGCTAGGCTTTATCCAAAACATTCATAAAAGATGCTACTTTATAGTCAGCTTTTGAGACTTAAAATAATTTTGTCACAGTAAACTGTTTTACAAGATTAACACATTTTACTGAACAACATCAATGAGGCTACACTTGCATTATAGTTTTTCAATTGTCTTAAGACTTCTTACTACAATTTAGATGAAAGGATGGAATGGGAAAATATGGTTCTTGTGTCTAATTAAGGTTGTTGTATTCAAACATTGAAATATTTTGACAATAGATGCCACAAGATGTACTTTTGCCTCAGAAAAGATGAAATACAAAACAACTAACTTTAAAAGGTGAAAGACATAAGAAAGCAAACTTAGAGTTGTCTATAATGTCATAGATAGTGGGATAATATCCAAGTTTAATTTGTGGGAAATATACCAATATCAGCAAATGATTTATACTCCAAACAAAGAAAACTGATAGAAAGATGTAGTTAGTCAACCTGCAACATTTCATTTGCTATCTGCAATATGAAATGGCACATGCTATGCTATGTGGGACAGACATGCTGAGTTGTTAAATAATGTTTAAACAAACATAAAGTAATGTCAGAATATATCATTGAAAACCACAGTAGCTTCAAATTTTCATACACATGAGTATAGTAAGAGAATCGATGGATTTCAAATTCTAGGCATAACTAAAAGTTCACAAAGAGGACCTGAAAAATTATTTTCTCAAAGAGAAATATGGTAGATAGATCATTCAAACACTATTTATCTGAATAATATAAATCAATTCAACAAATGTTTTGATTTCTCACGAAAATGCAAAATTTCAGTTAATTATTCGGTTTTTATGAATTGTTAAATCAGAATTAAATTGGATACTCCACAACAAAATTAATGGGACTACAAGCAAATAGGTAACTACATCAACCATGATGCTTAGTAAGGTTTAGAAGAAAAAATATGGACTGGCTTGACCTAGTTTCACTAATGTAATTGAAAATAGGTGGTTATCAACAAAGTGAATGAAGATATGGATTAGCTTTCAATATAGAAAAATACTGCAAAATGTGTATTTTGCGTTTTGATGAATGGGAAAAATAAGTACAAGAATTATAAACCCAGGGATGATTGCAGCAGTCATAAGTGGGTTTCACTGTAGACATAAATAGAAAGAGAACTATTGCTAACAACAATAATGCTATGTAAATAATGCAGGACATGCAATCTAAAGTTGGTTTACAAATTGAGTAAACCATAGCACCCATGACTCTTTGCAAGATCTACTTAGAAAATATGAAATAGATTATCTGGGCTTCCCAAATGTATTTGAACTCAAGAAAATGTGGTTGCTGGCAAAATTAAGCAACTAAATTATACAGCTGTAAGGATGCAGAACAACACTGTAAAATGTGTGTTTGTTAAAACTGATGAACTGGGAAAGGTAGTGAGCTACAAACATGATGAAATTGCAGCTGCTTGTGATCCATTTAGGAACTTTCATGTAGACAAATCTGTCAGTGTTTAAGGGTGTCTGTTATGAAGTTAACTTCCCTTTGTGGTCTCTCCTAACATTGTTTCTGAAAGGATGTGCTGTACCACTGAACGCTGGGCTTGTACTTCAGGCACATGCTTTGTTGCTATTGAAACAAATGTGAATGTGATATTGGTATATAACACATGAGCTTAGCAGCTTTATCTACATTATTTAAGGTTAACATGGCAAAAAGGACCTTCAATAAATTCTATCTTACATTTGTAGAGACAAATCGTGTCTCAGAATGTACCATCTCTCTGTTTTCTACTGGTTGCTTTGCAATTTCGATTATACTAATTTTGAAAGTCTTTGATTCACTTTTTCCAAGAATGGCAATTCTTTTTTTCTTTTTTATGTAAATATTATAAAACTGATATGACAGAGAACGTACAATTGCTCTTAGAAGGAAATGACAAATCCCATTGGAGGAAATGGATAGTGAAATACATTGAGTTAATCTTGAACAGTTCATGTTACCCCACACAAAAACCTCTTGCAAATTTATGATGGCACCATACAATAGCAGAACTATTAACTTAGTATTGTCATTATTATGGAAAAAAGATTGGCGGCAGCTTGATCTGTTATGACACTGGTATCGCTGGTTCATTGCTTGCTCCTGCTTGGCTACTTTTTCCTCTATTTTAAGAAATTAGGAACTAATTTAGAGGTGGATGTTGATGGCATTCCTTTGGACACATCTTTGTTTTACGACACCCTTTTGGTAGGGCAGGAAAGACACTGGTAGAAAACCACTTCTGTCATCCAGTAATTTGCATTTGAATGGGTGTGTGGAAGGAGATGGAATCTAAATTTGGTGGGTTGAGTGAAGGCACAGTCGTGGAAGTGAAGTCCTCCTTCACCCTTTTTGCCTTTACTCCATCTGCCACCCTAAATCAAGCCCTAGGTGTGTAGGGATGTGTGATGAGTTATGATCAGACTATCTCTCACTTTCAATTTAAAAATAGTTTTACACTGAGCTGTTTATAATCAATATGGCAGTTCACACATGATTTTTAGAAGGATAATACAGAACAATGAGTTTTTTGTACAATACCAATACGTGTGTGTGTGTGTAATGTATTAGGATGCAGGGTACACCTGCTATTGGGGCTTAGGAAATCTTATGAGTGACCCCAATAATTTCAAGAACAAAAGTCTGACCTGAATAGGCACAGATGAACCCTCTGAACCTGCCAAGTATCTGACTGACAAATCTGCAGGGTGTTCCTGTGAGCATCCTTTTTGACATTACAGTGTCAAATCCTGTATGAATGTCAAATCCTTCTTGACAGGTCTGCTATAGTTTTATATATTGCACTTGGGGCCCACTTCAAAGAAGCCTTCCTGCCTCAGGCAAATGTTAGCTGACTCATCAGCAGGGGCCTTCCTTTGTCCCACAGTCAGGCAAGCTCAATCCACAGTGGGCCTCTTTTTAACATTACAGTGTCAACTCATTCTGGACTATTACATCCTGCTTGACAAGCCAACTAGAGTTTTACAAATAACACTAGGGATGCACTTCTAGGAGCGAGAACAGGATGTGAAAACAATTCTTGAGTATTCACTGTCTGGCTGCTGGAAAACCCTGCTTTGTTCTACTAGACTTTGGCTCTGAAGGGGCTGGGGGAACCGTGACTGCTCCAAACTGGATTTTAATGTTAGACATCGAAGGACCCTAGGATTTCTATAGTACACTTGGCATGTACACACACAGATTTTAGAGATCAAGTTTAATGTGCTCAAAGACTTCTGCCATCTTGAAAATGTAGGTAGAGTTGGCCCCTGGGAACATTGATCCCATTAGCTAGGGCATGCCCATGAATCATCTCTACCCAATAGCCCTTGCCAGGCATAAATGTGACATATCCAGGCACTCACTTCAGAACACCTGGTCAGAGTTGCTTGGCTTTCGACAGAGTTACTTTGAGTTTGGGTGCACTCTTTGTGTAGGTGGATGCTGCCATATTCTCTGCGTGGTGTTGCAATACTGGTGTCTCAGGATGGTATCTATGGATGGTACCATACTCCACCATTCGTCATTAACTCAACGCTTTAGAACCAATGTGATACATCAACAAAACTAGTAGCTAAGGTGACAAATGAGGCAACTAGCTGGTAACGCACATTTGGATCATGACCTCTACTCTATATCCCACCCCGGTCACAATTATCTAAAGTGTGACTTAATGATAACAAAAGTGTGCTCAACAATGGTTCATGTATGTATGTGTGCCCTACTGTAGCTCTGTTGAGGCTGGGTGATTAGAAATTGGCAGGGGGTGAGGAGATGGGTAGCGAGGGCATACCCAGCTTCACCTCCAGCAACGACATATGATATCTGTTATAATGTGGTAAACTATATAATCTAGCACACAATCTATACACACACACATTCATTCAATTTAGTTATGGGTCTATTGTGATGTAGTAAAGCTGTGAGTAACTATGTTTGTGGTGCATTCCCAAGATGTATATGTAGTGCCATAGTAATCTGGTTAAATGTAACTAGTGGCGACATGTCATCAAAATTCCAAGCAAGCATCTGATGCGCAGGTAGTGATAAGCTGTTATGTGCACTCCCACAACCTGGTTGCTTTTTATAGGGGAGGTTCTCTGACTGTAACAAAACTTGGGGTGTATCTGCCATCAGCACGGGATGATGGTCCAGGATCAGCCACATGGTAGGTATTCACTGAGTCGAATAACCCATTTTTTCTTTTTTTTCTGGGCAGCGGTGGCAAAATTACAGTTCTGGTACCTAACATAGTCATGATTGGCAAAGTCTCTCTGTAGGATGGCCCAAGCCTTCTCTCTTTCTCCCAAATTTTCAGACACAACTCAATAGCCCTTTGTAACCAGCCAATTGCAGCAGACATTCTGGGAACTGCAGATTGTGCTCCACTCAAACTTTTTTGTGTTCTCTGCAAATCCTGTAACAGGATTGATCATTAGGATTTTATCTTCCGGATGGTCTGCCATCTACATATTTATGCCAAGTAAAATTTCAAATGGTGAGCTGGCCAGCAATATATGTATCAGCATAGTATTTATGCATCAGCAAATAATTTGAAGCTCTCCCTTCGGAAAGCACCACTAGTAGCATTTTGGATAAAGATGCTGGTCCCTGGTCCAAACGAAAGATGCACACTCTATCTATCAATGCTAAACACAAGTGTTTGCGACAGTGCAAGTCATGGTTTTGCTCCGAGGCCACACCTACACTACACTTATGCACTTATATTTATTTATTGGCTTCAGCGGACTGATATGATTGACATATACTGTTGTGTAGTGTTCAGCTGGTTTGGTCAAGGGCATTTATGGTATCTATGACTTCATTATTTGGCAAATTGTGCACTGTAGTGCATATTTATGATTACCCTTTGACATCATGAGCCACCATCAACATTCACAAAACCTATTAAAGATGCTAATATTGCTGTATGGGATGAGCCTGTACCTTCACTAGCTGCTCCTATCCGCTCAAATCTAGCTGATTCATTTGGATTATCCCTATCTCCTGCCCCTTGGTATTGTAGCTTTAGCATGCCCATCTTACTCTAGAAAGCAATTGTGCTTCAATGCAAAACCAGGAGGCAGGGTGATTCTGCTGTATGATGATTGTATCACCAATCTATTTTCCGGTTAAATTTGAATTTGCATCTGGGTTACTGCTGGTACTATTCGTATCTGTATTGCAGATTTTGAGGCTTGATCAATAGCAGAATTGCCTTTCAAATGGACTCCTTCTGCCTGGTGGGCCAGCGTGTGGTGGATTCCTTCAGTCTGGTGGACCAGCGTGTGGTCGATTCCTTCAGTTTGGTGGACCAGCGTGTGCTGGATTCCTTCAGTCTGGTGGACCAGCGTGTGCTGTGTATCCATCAAGAGAAGCTTTTAAAAGCAGTATCTATACCCAGAACTCCTCAGCACTCTTTGCCCTCCTCCTTGAGTCTTTGTACCCACTCAGTTCCAAGTGTGTCAAACATACATTGTAACACTGTACGTAGAATAATGAATCTGAAGTGACTCATGTATTGACTGAAGGATTTGCGTTAGGTGTATTTGGGGATCCTCGTGTTCCCCACACTTCTAGGAACTCTAATGCAAGCCCTTTTCCTTCACTTGGTGGTTAATATCCGGGAAAACTCACATTTAAGGAACAGATTTTGATTTCCTGGAATATATTTTGTCGCATGCGTCTACTGGCATTGTGTTTATCCTGTCCTCATGATGAATACGCTCCCCTAGTACATCAGCGATATAAATGCCGTCTGCACATAACACTGTACTTAGGTCTTCCTGTACCAAAACAATAACACATGCCGAAAAGACCGTGGGCCTATTCTTCTGCTATTACGGTTATCATGTAAATTTGCATTATATGTCACTGAATGTGAATGCAGTTAAATAGTCTGAATCAACAGCTGTGCTTTGAGTGGAAACCATTTGCTACATCTATGTGTCTTTTGTATTTTTTGTATGCACGTTGCATAATGAATAGGATACTCAACAGAGAAATAAGCCTCAAGGATATTTTTTGACAACATAATTTCTGATACTGTGGAATAGCTGTATACAAAAGAGCCACCTTACTTTTTGTACTGCCAAGAGTGATTGCTGCTAAAGTGTCTATGTGCCTATCAGCTTCATACTAAAGTCTTCAGCAGGAGAAACTCCAGCCTTCTGTATTTGTTTGGGATCCTCTGGTAAGACCACTACAGATGGAGTACCATCTGCAGGAATGTAAAGAGTTGCAACTATGTTTCCCCATGGCTGACTCTGTTGAAGATTGGGCACCGTTCCCATTGGGAGGTTCATGTTCATTATTCTGTTTGCCCCACAGAGTAGAATTAAGATACACTGCTTTTAGCAATTCAAATACATAAATTCATTCCACTTAGCTGGGCAATGCCCCATTGTTGCATTACTAGATTGTAGATTAATGACAAGAACTTGAGTGTCTGTGTGTGCCTGCATATTGCCTGACACATCAGTGTCTTGCTACTGCAGTATGTACTTTTTGAACTGTCAGTGAATGATTTTTCAATTAACCCATAAGAATTGCAATGAGTGTGAGGATCTATTATTGTGTATTTAGTGAATAGCTGTACTTCACCTGAAGCTTCTGTTTCATTCAATCAATAAAACACTTCCATGGTTTATCATTGGTTGGCTCCGACCACCACAGCAAATTCACCCACCCATTGGTAACCTCCTTGCTGTCAAGAGTGTGTAGTACGGTTGGGTGTACATTCTCATATCCATGATTTCTATGGGATAGAGCTCCACATTGAATGTCATGTCATGTTCTTGAAATTATTGGGGTCACTCATAAGATTTCCTAAGCCCCAATAGCAGGTGTACCCTGCATCTTAATACATTACACACACACACACACGTATTGGTATTGTACAAAAAACTCATTGTTCTGTATTATCCTTCTAAAAATCATCTGTGAACTGCCATATTGATTATAAACAGCTCAGTGTAAAACTATTTTTAAATTGAAAGTGAGAGATAGTCTGATCATAACTTATCACACATCCCTACACACCTAGGGCTTGATTTAGGGTGGCAGATGGAGTAAAGGCAAAAAGGGTGACGGAGGACTTCATTTCCACGACCGTGCCTTCACTCAGCCCACCAAATTTGATTCCATCTCCTTCCACACACCCAAAAGACACTTCTGATCAGCCCAGCTCTCTCTGGCCACCGTCCTTCGTATCAACAAGACCAGAATGCAGCCAAAGCCTGGAACACACTCCCCATCCACCTCCGACCATCTCCCACATTGCCCAAGTTCAGGAATGACCTCAAGGCCTGGCTCTTCAGTTGACCTCAGTACTCAACAGAGCCGGCCCCCTGCCTCCCCCCCCCTCCAGTGCCTTGAGATCCTCATGGGTAAATAGTTGTGCTTTACCAACTCTGATTTATTGATTGAGAGATGTTCGCTGGTCCCAAGGACATCTGTAATACATTGGCATGAACCGCCATTATGGCAGTTGCTGCCAATATAGGAAGGTTTGACAAATGGCTCCTACAAACATGGCAACAGCTGGCAAACTTTTCTAGAGTTTTCTATTTTTCAAAAACAAACTCTCAAAGCAGGAGTTTGTTTAAAAAAACAAAAAACGAATGACCCCCACACCATGGGAGTATTGTGTCATGCTGGCGGTGACGGACGGTAAAAAAAGACATCCGACTGCCCAATCTAAAAAGGCTAGACAGCTTACCTAGAAAGGCCCTCACTCCCTTGAGCTGACAGACAAAGGTTTACACTGATGGAGTAAATTTTACTCAGTTGGCATAAACCTGACTATCCACCCACCTCTAAATTGGGTGGGTGACCCAAGAGTTTGGCAAAGAGGGTACTCTGTTTCAACCAAACTCTAAATCAGTCCTTTAGTCTAAAACCCTACTAAGGTATTAACAGCTGATTGCATATATTGTATTTATGTAATTAAATACCAGGTCATGTACAACCCAGCATGGCTTATGCCATTAGGATCCTCAGTCAGCAGCTCTCTAGCAGCCGGTCCATCAGTCCATCGGCCTTTCCGCACCGTAAACACCATTAACATTTATACCTTTTAATACATGATGGTGTATGACGAGAGGAGGGGGCTCTAGATTGAGACCCAGTACTTATTCTTCAAGACAGTTAAACAATGTCTCCATTCTTTCTAGAAGCGCACAGAAGCTGCTAAATGTTGTGATATGTTTGGTTTTTATAAGAGAAGTTAATACAAGGTTGAGTATGTCTGTAGCATACTTTAGCAATCCTAAGTGCTGTGGAGAGTGAAATAATCCCTTTTCCAGCATGGCAATGTGACAAACAGAAAAATATATGGAAATGATAAATTTAGGTTTGTAAGTCTGTATTTGTAGCAAGAGTATATTACTGCAGACCACCTCATCCACTTTAATGCTCAAAGCAGTATTCTTTTGATAAATAGCAAGGCATTTGTGCATGCAACATTACAAACATATAAAACGATGCCACACACGTTGTGAGGAGTGTTAGTGCTAGAATGCAAACAACCCCACCCAAACAGTTCTGCACCCCTGGAACCACCCTGGATTTCAGGTTGTTGGTTATTAGCCACTGGAGCAACTTCCTGTTTTTATCACCATTACTCATTGACAGGCCTCATCAAGAGCTTCAGGAAGGCATAGGAAAGGATTAGTCAGCGTCAGGAGGCTTCAGAATCCTCTCCAAGGGACTGCCTTTCCAGTCCAGTGATTTGGGTTTCAAGGGATGTAATGAGTTGGTTTTTACATCTCTCCTGTCTTCGAACATGCAACTTCATCATGCCACTGATGGTGATTTTGCCCACTTCCCACAAAGTGATGGGAGATTCAACAGAACCATGATTGTTTTGGAAATTGGTTTCAATCTAGGCGGTATATAGTTCTTGCATTGGGACTCTCTGAGGTGGCAGGCGTTAAGATGCCAGATGGGTTAGGGGCCATTGGTTGGTGGGCCGTGTAGTGTCTTATGAGTTAAAGATGATGGGATTCTTTTGGTTCCTGATGGACTCTGTGGAACGGTGACGTAAGTGCATGGGTGTGGCTTATAGAGTTCATTATATAGAATGTTTCAACTTAAAGTTACACGCTGAGGAATAAAGACGTGTAATACCAAGCTCTATGTGTGGCATGATCATTTACAAGTACCCAGGCTGGGGTAAGATGCTACAACTGGCGAGGAGATGGGGGATCACGTAAACCCCACAACTTAAAGAACTGAGAGTGCTCTCCTGGAGAGTTTGCCGTAGTCCAGCAAACTCCTCATGCATGCCCTGTGTGCCCCAGTCAAAGTGAAAATCGACGGTTGGGGTATGTGGAGTCAAAGTGACACTCCAGCCAGTGCCAGACCTGTGAAGAAAGCAAAGGCCTAACAGAAAGTTTGTTTGCCATCGGCTAGAAATTTGCTGATAAAGTCGAGACATGAAGTACTGCACCACAACGTGAAACATAGTCGCCATTCATACAGTACGACAACACTAAAGGCAGTGGCAAAGAGGTACAGAGAAGTGCTGGAGGCTGTGTTAGCATAGTGCGATAAAGCACTAAAAGCAGAGACATTTCTAACATCAAGAAACACTAAAAGCAGTGACGACCAGGTATGGAAAGTGCAGCGAGCTGCAACAGCCAGGTGCAAGAGAATGCTGGGAGCAGAAGCAGGTGATGGCAAAGAAATGATAAAGGCAGAGAAACATTAGAAGCAGTGACAAACAAACATAACGAGAATACATTCATGCTTACCAGAACTTGAGTAAAGAGAGTCATCATACCACAGCCTTTGGCCCAGGGATTACGAGTACAGAGTGGTGATCCTCGAAGCGGACACAACAGAAGGTGTCAAGTGCGCTCTGTACAACTCAAAAGTCATTCAGAAACTGAACGGCTCAATGGCAATGCGAAAGGAAGTTACACAAGTTGAGACTGGCCATAAGGATCCTGAAGCCAGCATGTTGCAAGGACTTACAGATGGTCTGAATGGTGGAAGTCCAGGTGAACAGTACATACTCTCATCAGTAAGGTCCATAACTGGTAATAATGCCACTGTTTTCTTAAAACCTTTGCCTCCCTTCGATACCACCAAAAAGCAGAATATTGGCGACAGATGGACTACCTGGATCTAAACTTTTGATGATTTCATTGTTGCTCTGCAAGAAGCAAATGACAAAATATCATTAAATACCTAAAGAATTTGGCAGGTGACGGAGTATAAGAAGTGATAAAGATACTACCACAAAATAATGAAGTGATGTACGGTCAAATCAAAGCAACGTTAAACACCAAGTTCAAGCCAATGCTGAATGTCAACTATGAAAGGTAAATTTTCAGAAAGGAATTGCAGAGAGCTTGTGAAACGATGGATGAGTTTGTAGAAAGACTTGATTCACCCATAAAGCATTGCAAGTTCAATGACTTTAACAATGAAGAGGCTATGCATCTCAAAGTAATAGACAGTTGCCTGTACGATTCCTTCAGACGACGAATGCTGAAAAATACACTCAGTTTGGAGCGAGTACTTGCGGCTACTGGAGTGGAGAAGAGAGCTGACAGACATGCAGATAACATGGAGGCCAAAATGGCCCACAACGAATGAGAGCTGAGTATGAAAAGTACGTCGAAACACAACGCAGAAGACCATAAAGTAGTGTTTTCGAAGAAAAAGAAGTTGTGTTTCTGATGTGGATTTTGCTTTCCACAGGAGGGTAGATGTTCCACTATTGGAAAGGTATACAAAGGCTGTGGGAAAGAGAACCATTTTGTAACAGTCTGCAAAGCTAGGGAAAGGATCAAGTGCGTCACATTCAGAAAAGAAAATGGACGCCAGATAAAGTGTGTTATGTCGAGAAAATAAAATGGATGCCAGAAAGTTCCCGATGCGACATTCTACACACGCCCACAAGGCCAAGGGGCAACACCAGTTAAGGTAATTCGAAACTGTATAATGTCAATTGTTATCAAATTCATTTGCCTAAAAGTTCATCACCATCATTATTGAGTGACAGTGAGGAAGATGGTTGTTCAATGTCAATGTTGACTGCTGGACAACGTGCACATGAAGGGTTAGCTTCTTGCAAGGAAGAATGCTGGTCAAACCCACGCCGACAAGTGAAGTGCGAAATTCATTTGGACACTGTCCCAAGATCACATTGAAAGTCGATAAACATTATGCCAGTGGGGAAGTAATGTCTCCAGTGCCCCTTTTAACTCTATCAAAAGCCAAAGTGTATACGGGCTGCTTTGACACCACTGCAAAGTCAGGACTCATTCATAGCCACTGTGAAGCATAAACATACAAAAGTACAAGTACCAATTCATGTCTTGCCAGGCACTCCATCAAGCGCATGTTTACTCAGTTTCAGTGCTGCTGCTGAAATGGGGCTGATTCCAATAAACTACAGTGTCAATGCCTATGATGAGATAATGAATGAGTTTCCATCTTTGTTTCATGGAGTAGGGAGGTTTAAGACCATGAAAGTGCAACTTCACATAAATGAGGACATTCATCCTGTTGTTCAATGACATCATTGAATTGCATTCCATTTACAAGAGGATGTTGAGAAAGAACTTGCTACGTTATTAAAGCATGACATCTTTGAGCGATCCACTGTTCCGACGCCATGGGTTTCATCCATAGTCGTAATGCCGAAAAAGGATAGTGGAGGAGATGTGCGCAACTGCGTTGATATACGTCAAGCAAACAAGGCAATTGAAAGAGAATGACATTCAAGTCTGCACATTCCTGACATGATTACGCAGCTGAATGGAGCTAAAGTCTTTTCCTGCCTTCATTTAAACAAAGGGCATCACCAGCTTGAACTGAAAGAGAATTGAATGTGCATTACTACCTTTTCGACTCATGTTGGTTTGTTTCTACATAAAAGGCTAAGTTTCAGAGAGTCATCAGTTGCCAAACTTTTTCCGGATGTCATTAGTCGCATAATATAGCCAATCACAAATGCTTTCGTTTACAGTGATTTCATACTCGTTTTTGGGGCCATACTAAAGGAACATGCTAAAGCTCTTACACAAGTGTATCGTATATTTGGTGATGCAGGTCTCACTTTAAATACAGCAAAGTGTGAGTTTCATCAAACCAAACTCAAGTTCTTTGGACATGTATTTTCTGATGGGGAAATGACTCCAGACCTGAGCAAAGTACAAGCCTTATCATCAATTTCTCTCCCACAAGATGTAAGTCTGCTGAGATCCTTCCATGGTATGGCCAGTTACTGTTCAAGGTATATACATGACTTTGCTACTGTAAGTGCCCCATTGAGAGGCTCAACTAAACGAAATGTCCCATTCCAATGGTCAAGTGAGTGTGAATAAAACTTCAAGAAAATCAAGCATGCAATTGAGAATGCAACTGAAATGGCATACTTTGATCCAAAATTGCAGACAGAGGTTGTTGTTGATGAGAGACCAGCGGGGTTGGGAGCCATCCTTGCCCAGCACACTGGATATCCCAATGCCACGAGACACATAGTAGCTAATGCTAACTCAAGTTTGTCAATGACAGAACGTGCACATTCACAACCTGAGAAAAAAAGCCTAGCTGTAGCGTGGCCTTGTGAATATTTTCATGTGTTCCTGTATGGAAAAACGTTTCACAGTTTTCACTGACCACCAAGTATTGCTCACCATATTATGCAACCCTAAAGCCAAGATGCCCACTCGCATTGAGAGGTGGGGTTTACAATTGCAAGAGTATGATCATAGGATTGTACATCGTTCAAGAAAGGATCAAAACCCTGCTGACTTCTTACAGTACCCTTGCTGCCATGTCGGTAGAAAAAATCATTGCTGCTACGAGTACTGACAGGGACTTGCTAATACTCAAAGACATTATTACACACCAGTCGACATCTGCATGATGACCTTAAATACCAGAAATCCAAAAATGTGCAAGAAGAATTTTCAGTTACTCCAGAAGGCATCATCTTACGAGTGTCAAGAATTGTCATACCCAAGAGTTTGAGACAGCAAGTTATTGAGCTGGTCCATGAGGGACACCGTATAATTGTTGCCACAAAATGAGCTTTACAGGACCACGTGTGGTTCCCTCATTTTGATGAAAAAGAGTTAAATGTCATATATGCAACTGTTAGTCATCTAAGACAACCCCACATCCGTTAAACATTTCTGATCTCCTAACACTTGTATGGGAGGAGATTGTATGTGATTTCTTTGGAATCCTTGACAATGCATGCCATCTACTAGTAATTGTTTATGAATATTCCAGTTTTTCTCTGGTGGAAGATTTGTCATCAACTACTCATGACAGAGCCATTGAGAAACTAGAAAATATTTTTGCAACATGAGGTGTTCCTTCGATTTTGAAATCTGACAATGCCCCGCCTTTAAATAGTCAGGAATTTAAATACTTTCTCACTAATTTCAATATCAAGCATCAGAAAAGAAGACATCTCTGACCACAGGCGAATGGTGTGGTCGAGAGATTTATGAGTACCCTCAAGAAGGGATGTATGACATGATCACGCATGCTTTTACAACGCATCCCTTTACAACGTGGGCAATACAACAAACACATTGTTACCATGCATTTCATTACAACGCAAATCGCTACAGCAACACTTTTAATATTCCGTCAGTCTGTGCAACATTAGGGAAGGTGTTGGATTTAAAATCCAACAAAGCGTTCCCTAAAGCAAGTCCTTGTAACAACTTGCGTGGTATTGGAACGCATGGTAATGGAGCGTTTGTTGTAGTGCCTGCGTTGTAATGGCACTGCATAGTTCTGTCTGTGCTGTAAACGCTGTTTCCCCTCAAGAAGACCGCTCAGTGTCCTGCTCTGCAAAACCTTGAACGCAAATCAGTTCCTTCCTGCCTACAGGTCAACTCCACTTTCTACCACAGGTGACATTCCTGCCACCTTAATGTGTGGGAGAGCCATGGGCACCAATGTGACACAATGGACCAGTGAGAGATCTATTGACATTTATAAACTTTGAACCATTGATTTGTCTCACAAATGCAAAATGAAGACCTATGCAGACCAATGCTGCTGTGCTCGTTACACTGTGTTTAACAAAGGAGGCCAAGGGGTCTATTAGGATGGCGGTCGAATGGCCGCCGCTTGCCCGGCGGTGGCAACCGCCAGGCCGGCGGCGGTCATCCGCCCACGATCGCAAACAAAGAAAAACGCCGGTCCCATTAGCATGGTGGTGATGACCGCAGCAGTGAGATTTACCGCCTGCCACTTTTCCGCTGGTAGCAGTCCGCACGCTTACCTGGCGGGCGGAGCTGGACCGCTAAAATGGCGCCAATACAGGATCAGGCTCCGCCGGCATGATTATGATGCCGGCGGTAGCCAGCCTTTCCGCGGTGGTAGAACCATCCAATGGGTTTGGGGGGTGTGGGTGCACTGGGGGGATACCCATGGTACCCCCCTACATGTCCCTGTACTAGGTGGCAGGCACTGTGCAGTGCCTGCCACGCAGTGCAGGAATATGCTGGCCATGCTTTTTTGGACATCGCGGCGGTGCTGCTGGCAGCAGCAACCGCCGGCATGTTAAATGCCGCGATCGTACTGCCGCGGTCGGATTTCGACTGCGGAGCATACTAATTGGACCGGCGGTTATGCCACGGTCCTAGCGGGTGGTGTTTTCCCGCTACCATGGCGGTCGGAGTGATTTTCCGACTTCCATCCTAATAGACCCCTAATGGATCATCAGGCATAAACGGAAACGCAAGTCTGATGCTTCTTTTGATGCTGACCCACTGAGGGTGGTGACCAGTAAAGGACACGGTGACTGCTCACTGTCCTGGAAAGTCCATTACATGAGATTCTTTGCATTTCAAACACCTGCCTCGACCATCTCCAACTCCAGATGTCAGGAGTGAAACATCCAACTGAGAATCCAGACAGCCAAATGACTGTACCAATGCCTCTGCCACCAATGGAAGCCTTGGACCCTTCTCCGGTATCTCCTCAGCCTCAATTGACCAGAACTGGGCAATTGATTTGAGCACCATAAGAGTTGTAATGGATATCTGCAGCAGTGATGGGTGCGCTCCTTCGATCACAATCCATTTAGAGATGTGATCCTTTGGCGCCCATGATCACTGATATGTCAGAATCTTTAGTCTCGGTCCCCTCCGCGAAGCCCACGGAGCAGAGGTTATTGCTGTGGTGAATGACCAATAAAAATGCCGTTAAATTTTATCTTTTCAGAGTGGTCAAATGTCAGGCTCTGTCTTCTGAAAAACTGAAGCTTATTTTTTTAACAAGGAGATTAGTGTTTGCTGAGTATGAAAAGAAAGGCTGTAAGATGTTATTTTTTCCAAAACACAACACAACATCTACAGTGCAAATATTTCAAAATATATCAGTAGGTAGGAAAGAATAAATCAATCACTTTCTTTTGTAATTTTTAAAGTGTGGTGGAAACAAATACTTTAATAGGATCAAAACAAATGAAGACACTCTACTTGGTGATGCACAAATGATAAATATTCACTGAAACCAGATTTCTACTAATTATCATTTGTTTGCGGTTTAGTGTTATCAGCAAACTGTGCAAATTTAGCGACCATGAACTTTCTGTAAATGACAGTACACTACCACACCATGCTTTTGTAAAATATTTGCTCCAAAATGCACTATTGGCTTCATACCACACACTAACCACTTGCCTGCTGATTGGATTTGTTACACTTGTTCTTTGTGAGAAGCTTGGATTTTCACAATCCTTGTAACTACAGTGATTTAAGACTGATGGCAGTACCCTCCTCTGAAAATTGTTCCAGAACCACTGCGTTGGATGCCTGGAAAGGCATAGATTTACTAGCAATCTTGATAGGTATGGTGGTGGTGGTACTTGCATACAGCACCCATAGGTTAGTATGAATAGATCAGGGAACAATGGCAAGGGCATAGGATTGTGTGGGGGTGGTAATGCCCTTTGATGAGGGATGTCATGCCTCATCTCCTTGAGCTGCTTTTTTGGCATCATCCATGGTCATGGTTTGCCTGAGCCAGCGATTGGGGAAGAGAGGACTGTAGTGGGTCAAGAAGGTCCTTATTGGAATTCCGTGTCTGAACCTCGAATACAAAGGTTTTCTCAAGGATCTTGGATACAGTGCAGAGGTCAGAGATGTGTCTGTAATTGTTGATTGTAACGTGATCAATAATACTTTTACGTGATCAATAATACTTTTTGAATAGGAGTGAGAAGTCACAAACTGGGAGCCCTGATTTCATTAAAGATAAAGGAGGCGAGATTTATGCGGTCTCAGTTCTTACTGTTTATTCACACAGCACCTAAATGCAACTACAATTCACACAATCCCGTTTGCCAACATAGGCAGTGTAAACACAAAATAAATACATCATCACACTATTAATAGAGAGTTGCATGAGTCACTTCTTCTTTTCTTGATGACCCCAAAACATTTTTATATTTTTATAGTTGATGTGTAAACCTAAATAATACAAATAGCAACAAAAGCCCAACAGCAACAACATTTGTTCCTCCTGCTTCCGTCTTTCCTCCAAATAAACTTCAGTCTTCCTCATCAGGGAACAAGTGTATTTCTCCCAAAGAGATCCTGCCATCTCAACTGGTTACTTGGTTGGTTGTGGCTTGCACAACAATCAGTGAAAACACTCATTACCAGCAATCCCATGTGTGGGTAAATATCAGCGGAGATATTTACCTCCCTTATCTTTAATAAAATCAGGACTCTACTTCACCACTGGCTATGAGAACCTGACATTTGTTTACAAGATGGGAGACTCATATTATGCATGTTTAAAGCATTTTCGCAGCTCTTTCTGAAACCTGTTCAACTGGTTTACAGTAAAATGTTTTAATAGTTAATTTCCTAGACTAGTCAGCTGCCTTTAAGATGTCCTCCAATCTAGCACCAGCCCCAGAAGCTTTAGATACCAAGGCACCCTAGATGAGCATGGCCAAAGTGATCTGTATCCACTCCTACCATAGCCATCACACCCATAACCCACGTACTCAAAGTGATTGAAGATACGGGGCTGAGTGGCATACGCAAGGTTATTAATTATTGTAGGGTGATAGTCCCCAAGGATCTAGTAAGAGCTGGGATGCCATGCCTCCTGATGTCAATTTGTAAACACCCCCAACCCCCACGTAAAACACATTGCAGAAATGTATAGTGCCCTACATCTGAAACTCTCTTAAAGGAGACCAAACATAATATACAGACAAGAATTTCAAAGACAATTTGTCATAATCATTTCATGACTAAAAGAGTTGCAAAACTAGATTAACGTCCCACATGATGTTGTAGGTAATGCACAAAGACGGTCATTGTTAAATGGAGATTACACATTCTACCTGCACTGCATGTTATGGTTTATTTAAAAAATCAATTAAATTTTGACTGCATATTAAAATATCCCACATGGTGGAATATTTAGGCTTACGAGGGATCATAATACATCATACACCTCCAAAAGGGTGTTGCCCCACTGGCTTCCCATCAATCGTTCTATGACCATCCGATACCACAAATCTATACCCATTTATCGTCCTGTGTGACTTTTTCGCTATTGCCATGGATGGCAAGAAGTTCAAAACCTCTGCAATACCTGCTGAAATATGATCTAGACCCCGCTCCACATACCAGCCTTTCCAAACCTCCCAGACTGATTTATAAGCTTTGACTCCGCCCCTAGCCCAGGAAGTTTGAATATACCCAAAAGCTGACTGTGAACGTCTTGGCATGTCTAGGGACACTCTGAAAGGTGCCATTCCACCAACACCAGTTTGCCCTGAGCAAGAAGGTTGTAACTCAGATCGAAAGGGCTTCTCAACAACCGAGGCAATACTGGAAGATGAATTGGGCAGTCTTTGGACAGGTTCAACAAAATCAGGTACCAAGTCTGACTCTTGCACAAAGGGGTTAGTCCCCCTGCTGATGCCAACTGCTAGTGGATCTGGGCCAAGCATCTGGAGATCATGGCAAATCGAGAAAAAGAATAAGGATTCCCCCTAGACAAATCCTGTAAGTAGGCATTTGTTGCCTGGGTGCTTGGATTCGATCTCCGGCTGATAAAACATGCCAAGCTGAATATTAGTCTGTTAGTGAACAAATACCTAACGAATGGTCCCCATACTTTGTTCAGAGCCTTTTGCATCTGACCACCCAAGCTCCACTCCCTGCTGTTGCACAGATTTCTTTAATACCAGTTTAACACCCTCCAATACCAATGAGACACCTTGCTGGAGGCAAAACTCCCACAAGGCTTGGGCCAACTCCTCTAAAGATTTTGACCTTGATGCGCTCAACTTGCTTATGTATCTTTTCATGGTTAAGTTGTTCAATGAAAGGAGCACCACACACCTTGCACTGCTTCTTACAAAACTCTGGATTGCAAAGAAGTCTACCAGAAGCTGTAACTATTTGTGTGCATTGATCACTCCCTCACAGAACATCCTACTCCAGTCTAGAAGGTGCCACACATTGCCCCCATCACCAGACGCTTGCATCTGACTCTTAAGCAAGATCTGGGAAGGTGGGAAAGATGGCTTTTCCATTCCAGGCATCTTAATGGTCTATCCACTATACCACCTCTACTCTTGCATCCTTGTCTAAAGGACCATTTGTGAATAACTGAGATTCTTCTGAACATGCTTGATTTTTAAATGCTGCAATGCTCTGAAGTAAGGGGGCCTGGAAAGACCACCTGAATAGATGCAGACAGGAAACCCACCAGTCTTGCCAGTTGCTAGATGGTGTTCTGAGTCTGAGCTAACACCCCTCTTAGCTTGTTCCGATCATTTTTAGGTTTGAATCTGGAGGTAGAAAAGTACTTTTCTCTGGGTCCACAGGGAATCCCAAGAAATCCATTTTTTATTACGCCTGATTTCTCCATATTTATGATAAATTCCCAGATATTGAATGAAGTCCACCACTTCCTGTACCTGGGTCACCAGTACATCCTTCTGTTGGTCTAGAAGTATCATATCATCTAGATATTTTACAATGTTTACCCCTTGTGATCTGAGGGTGGCTGACACTGAATTTAAGAGCTTGGTGAAATACCATGGGACAGAAGGCAGACCAAATCGAAGGGACCTGAATCCCCCTGTGTTCCAGACTTACTGGGATAGGTATCCTTCAGGTCTAAATGCATCATCCAAACTCCTGGAAGTATGGTGTCCTGAAGACTGATAATTGTTTCCAATTTGAATTGCCTGTGCCAAATTAAGTAATTGAGGTATTTTAAATTGATCATTGGCCTGCACTTTTTGTTTAGGTTCTGAACTAGAAAAGTAATGCTGACGAATCCCCCGGAATGTGTGTGACACTTTTGTATTGCTCCTTTTGCAAACAAATCCTGGCCCTCTACAGAAATCAGATCCATATTTCCTGTAAGGATTATATCTGGGTAGAGAACTTGCATTTCACCGGAATGGCATTGAAATCTGAGCCCCCTCACTATCGGCAAGACCCATAGATCTTTTGATATCAACTCCAAATTTTGAAAACACAAGACTAAACTGCCCACTTCCTTTATAGAGGGAAGGGAAAGTACTTTTACTTTGGGTTCCTCTTTTTTAGAGTCTATTCTCAAGAGCAATCCTTTTTTCCTCTCGTAAGACAACGCTGAATTTATATTGCCCAGAAAGGAAATTGCCCTCTGGGCCTACTTGGAAGCCACCTCCAGTTTTAAAGTTTCACAAGAATTCATAGCTTGTTCAACCAGGCACAATATCTCAGTTTTGGACCTAAAGGGTTCAAAAGCTTGTCCTGAAAGAATGCCAAGGCCCATTCAGCTCTCTTCCTGGAATTGGGATGCTTGCATCCCTTGCCCAAAAGGGTTACACTTTTAAGATCAATAGCAGGGATAACGAGCTCCTTATCTGAAATAGAGGGCCTAGAGCACTCAGCCTTCATCCTAGCCCTGATTGCCCTATCCATGGTTTTCACATAGTCATCCACGAATGGAGGTGGAAACCACTCGGCTGAATTGGGGTGCTGTAGAAACCGGGGGTTGAACATAGGATTGCCTTCTGCATCCAAAACAATAGTGTGCGGTTTCTCTTCTTTCAATTTTTCTACCGTATTAGGACTATCATCCTGATCATATCAATTATCATCATTGTATAAATCATCCAAATATTTATCACAAATGTCACTGAATTGTCTCTTATGATCACCAGTCATGTTCGAATCCAATTCGCACCAAGTGGTATATAAATACATATCATGTGTAATTGAACTGCCACCATACCTATCATGTGCCAAGTCATCATTCCGAACCCCCACTTGCTTATTTTTCATTAATTATTTGCACTCTAATGGTCTCAAGGAGCTTTTTATTGCTTGGGCCACTGAGTTTCCTATATCCGTTCCTACAGTTTTAAAGAGGAAATTACTGCTTTTCTCATAGATTTGAACACTCAAGCGTCAAGAAAGACTCATGGATTTTCTCATTTTTTTTTATTTCTTCTTCATAAAGCACCCCTTTGTCCCTTGTCTCATAAATCACCAACTCCTCGGCATCAGGTGTCCTCATCTAGGAACTACCTACCCACCCTGCTTTGTGAAAGAAAGTTTTCTTCTAGGTTGGCTATGATCTGCCTGCCCACTGCCCTGGTTTTTACAGCTGCTCAGTCAAGACAAATGTGCAAATTTGATTCCAGGTGGCTGAAAATTTGCAATACAGACATTAAAAGTAAAAAACCCCAAAATACACCATACTGAAATTAAAAGGGGTGCTTTCCAAGTCAATGGTGAGAATTTCAGAGTCCCAAGACCTATCCAAAAATCCTTGTTCTTGTGGCTACTTGAAATTCATTAGTTGGCAGGGTGGGACATCAGGCACATTCTAGAGTGGCATCAATTGAAGCTCCTATTTGGTCTACTGTGATCTTTACTTTTCGATGGAGTTTGGGGTGCTGTCGGACATTAAGGCCCTGTATCCCAAAAACGTGTGGTCACAGTCATAAAAGGCTCCCACTGGCCCACCAGATCACCAGTTGAGACTGGTTAAGTGGGATTCAGGGTTAGGGTCTAGTTCGCAATTTCAGTACACAAGGACTCTGGAACAAGAAGGACAAGATGAAAAATTCGAACAGTTTTTGGATTTTTGATGCATTGGTTATGTATAGCTTACATTGGCTGTTTATCTTTATTGATTGTGACATTTTGTGTCCATGGACCTAATAATGGATTCATCATGTTGAAAACTTCTCCATGATGACCATTGGAATTCTCATTCAAATGAATTCTAAAAGAAGTAACTCGCATTCTCAGACTTTGATAATGTTTCAAATGTGTATAAATCTGGTGCCTTCTTTTTGGGGAACTAATCCATATTGGAGAGCACATTCTGCCTGTGAGCTTTCACCGTCCAAGTTTACGCTATTTCTGTAGCGCAAGAATAGAAAGATATTTGTGAATGCAATGACATCTTGATAATAAATTGTGCACAAATCGTGTCTCTTGCCACAAGACTTGGCAGGAAGCACAGTAAGGTACACCCTATGATTGGTTATTATCGTTTTCAAGGAAACACTATGGACATCATGAGATCTATTTTTAAAAATGGAGTAAATCCGCACTCTGAGGTTTACCAGCTCACCTGAATGTGCATTTGAGCATTTTGGAATTTTACAAAAATGTCATAGGTTGCATCTGGAAACCTGAGACAGTAGCAGGTTTCAAGGCCTACTCCTGGAACACCTTTGTGAATTAGCAATTCCAACTATGTGAAGACAGAATTGCATGTAGTGCACAACTGTGCGTGGGAAAATGCACCACAATTGTTAAATGGTATTTGTTTTATTCTTTAAATACATGTGCCATTGAGAAACCTCTTCAGCCTTACCTGCACCAATTTGGGAATGTTCTCATCCAAACCCAACATTCCAGAGTGGAAATGGACCAGAGAAACGTTTTGAGGGACCCACAAACTCCTGAGTTTCGGGGTGTTCCTAAGCGTTTAAGGGTATCCCTGCCCTGGAACTCCCATTCCCCATCCACTAAACGTGTTTTTCTCATATACAATATTACACCATCAAAGGGCAATATTGTTAATTCGTAAAAGGGTTTTACAAGCAGTGGCGTAGCTAGGTTGTCATGGTCCCCAGTGCAAGCAAAGTAACTGGACCCCTCACCAGGATGACATCTCAGCCTATTTGCTGCCCTCGACACTCTTCATCCTCCTTCCACAGAGTCTGCATTTGCTGTAACAAAACTCACTGCCATTCTCATACACACTCTATTGTATTTCCACTCCCTGCACTGCGTTTCTGCAGGTCAAAACCATGTCCTTAAAAACATTACCAAAACCAACAGGTTTGGCCCTAGTAAATTGCATTCACATCAAGACAGAATGTGCAGGGGCCCCACACTCACGCTGCTGCCCTCACATAGACACATCCTCATACTGCCCTCGCACAGGCACAACTTTCAACTTGTAGACAACATACCCTGTGCTCACAAAAGACAATGTTAATCCTGCATTCATACAGACACACCCCTAACAATGCACTAATAAAACATGGTGGCTATCCTGCACTCACACAAGCACACGGCTCATACACAGGTACATTGCTCACTAGGGAACAGAATTTGGACCGACGGTGGCATGGGAGGCACAGGTTGAATATCTGGTGCATCGATCCACAGTGTAATGCAAAGCTCTTGAAATAAGCTACACTGAAGCCTGAATGTCTACCGAGGGTATCTAATATCCCATCAGCCACACTTGGACCAGCATTGCAGACTATGTTAATCTGAAATTTGTATTTGAAAAGTAAAGATTCAAGCCGGTCTGTCATCTTGGAAGAGTAAAAAATGATTTGGCAGAATGCTGTTTCAAGATGGTTGCATAGTTTTGGAGCTTGTAGTAGCAGTGACTCCTGGTGCTCTGCATAACAAAGTGGTGGTCCAGCAGCAATGGCAGTGGAGCTGCTTGTACTCTCATTACTTAATTAGCACTTGTCTGCATTTGTAGGCGAGCTACGGGGGGAGGGACTAAAGGTAATATATCCGGAGGTTGGACGCCTCTGGATGCAGAGTATCACAGAGTAAGCTGGCAAAATACTGCTGCTCAGACTACCCGACATCCTAAAGACCAGCCGTGGTTTACCAAACAAGCCAAACATTGGAAACAGTGCCAGTGGATGAAGAGGGCTGATGTACTGCCCAATTGTATGTATGCTATTCTGAAGAGTTGAACTAATATGTTAATGATACTTGCTCTGATGAACTTTTATTACTAATATTAACAATACTTGTAAAGTGCAAAACTGCTACCTAAAAAAATGCATCCTGACACATGTAGAAGAAATGAAGCAAGACTATGAATTATTTTTGACAAAATATGCAGTTGGTGAGACAGCGAATACCGTTTTCGATTGGATCTTAAATACACAGAAACAGTTAGAGCGCAAGCAGCAGGAGCCCTGGCCGTCCTTGGCTCTTGTGCATAAGACATACAACACTGGTCAAGAGCATCACAATGTTCACTGAAAGACATGGAATAACTGTGGTACTGCAGGACCAGTGCAAATTTCCTTCAAAGACATGGAACATGTGTGTAACTGCAGGACTAGTGCAAATGCCCTTCAAAGACATGGAACACGTGGTACTGCACTGCTGACCAGTGCAAGCTTTCTTCATAGATATGGAACAAGTTTGCAAGGCCAGTCAGGGCAAACGTCCATCAAAGACATGGACACAAATGTGGTACATCTGGGCCAATGCAAGCTTCATTCAAGGACATGTAACAAGTGTGGTACTACAGGGCCAGTGCAAGCTTCCTTCAAAGACATCGTATAGGTGTGGTACCTAGGGCCAGTGCAAGCTTGCTTCAAGACATGGAACAAGTGTGGTACTTCGGGGCAAACCAATGCAACCTCCTTCAAAAACATATAACAAGCATATCTCTGGCAACACCAATTAACACCTTTCGTAGATACAACGAAGAAGCAGCATTTTAGATTTGGTACAAGTGTAAGGAACATCACTGGGGTGTGTTACTGTAAGCTCGACTCAAAGGCATAGCAAGAATTCCACACACAAAACAAGTACCGCATTGGACACAAGTACACGCTTCCCTCACACTCGTAGAACACATACCAATTTGATCAGAAACAGTGTAAGCTTCCCTCGCCTGCAAAGAACCTGGACAGCATCTGCAACTGCAGTCTAAGCCTGTGTGTGATCACAAACGCACAATGTGCAGTATTTGGCAGCAGTGCAAATTCCCCTTACACGCAGCTCAGGTACAAGATTGTCATCAGCAGTGCAAGCTATGATATCCTTTCATGCAAGCCAGGTATCACACTGGCAGCAGCATCTAAGCTTGTTTCAGGCACAGAGTATAGTACAGAGGTGGGTGAGCCACTGAAGGCTTGATCCAGATGCTAGGCTCTTGAGGTGCTCTTGAGCCCTTAAACCCAAATGAGACGAACTTTCTCGTGGCTTCTCTCTGCAACCCACGTCCTAACCTCAAGCATCAAGAATGAAAGACAAAATATTAAACATCGATGTCAAACAGTAGCTAGAAAGGGATACCAATCTATTGATTGAATTACACAATGTGAATCAGGAAAACCTGGGATCAATCCTGGCTTGTCTACTTGACGACAATGTGTGATCCTAGACAATCATTTTATTTTACAGTGCCTCTTATTTGAGATACCCTTGAAATATGTGGGGATGTGTGCTGTACTAAAATCTCTCTTGTGTTTGACGTAATGGGCTATAATGTTGCTCAGTGTAAAATAAGAATATAGCCCATATATAGAGTGCACATGACAACTGATTTGCCACTTTGGTCATTGATGGTATAGTTGACGGAGTGGGGCATGGGTGCATGAATGTTTCAAAGTTCATGTGTAACAAGCATTTGCAATGCAATAGGTCTCGCATTTACGCGAGTTTAAGCTATTGGCATTGTAAATGACAATGCCTTTTGTTTATGTTTTCAAAAACTAAATATAAATAAAAGGCATTGTCATTTACATTGCCAATAGCTCAAACTCGCGTAAATTCGAGACCTATTTCATTGTAAATGCTTGTGCCCTAAGCAGGCTGGTAATGCAGAGAGACATGCCCTGCAGGTCCAAGCAAATGCAAGACCTTTTGCATTGCAAATGCTTGTTTTGGACCATAGTGAGGGAAGATGAGGGAGATGTGATTCATTCAACGTGACAGGGTTTTCGGTCATGAATATGTTTTACTTTGTCAGTTAATTGGCTCAGGCAAAACATATGAAGACGTCACCAGGGAAGGAAAAATAGACAGAGAGAATTACTTATTAATATAATTCTCTGTGCCTATTTTTCCTTTCCTGGTGACGTTTTCATATTTTTCCTACTGAACCAATTAACGAAGTAGGTTAAATACATCAAATAACAGATGAATGACTGTAGAATGGGGAAGTTACTGGTAGATTAATGCTCTTGACATGCTTTGCAAAGTTTTTATGTTGGGAGCAATTGTCTCCTAAAAGCCCGGACGGCCCCTTTGAAAACAATCCTCTGAAGCCATCTGCTTAGTGTCATGAAAGCGCACTTCGTCAGTGAACTACCCGATGACTCTGCATGCATGGGGCAGGGAGCAAATGAAAACCAGCATTGGCCGTGAAAGTAACACGACCGCACGAATAAACAAGCTGAGGTGAGAAGGGCTGGGCGAGAAGGGAGGGGGGAATGCCAGCATCAAAGGAGCCTGAAGCTGACGAAAAGGGAGGGGGAGAAGGGAGGAGGGAGTGCGAGCAGCAGCTGTGCACGTGCACGCCATCGTGCACTCAAGCTTTAGGCCTGCCAAATCATGTGGGTAGCACTTTTGAAAGCCCACTTACAAAATGTCTCAAAGAGACAGCTTGCGCTGTCTCAGCGAGACCTAAAAACGATCACTTTTTAATGAGCAACTCTCAATGCAGTGATACGATCTGGTGTACTAAGGTGAATCACTTGCCAAAGAAATATACTGTTCAGAATTTGGAAGACACTTTATCATATTTTTTCTGAATATTTGTACACTATATCCATGCCAAACGTTCACATGGCTTAACTCATGCCTGCACTCTCAGAGCCAAGACAGACCCTTACTCGGCTCTCTCCTTTAATTTGTTGGCTTGCCTACATCTACTACAGTCCTGTGTATAACACTTACCGAGTTCCCCTCGATCAGTATCCAACCCTCTGGAGCAACTACTTGTTTTCTTAGATTCTGGGTGGTTTCCACAGGTCTCAGAAGGATACTTATTTCTATTTCTGGTTTTAATACGAAAGATTTGTGCACTAGCTTCCCAAAGAAGCTGTTTTAAAGTTACCTGTGCATTTATTAGCATAAATTGAAACAAACAACACACAAATCAATCATTTTCCCAATTCCAGCACTTTGTCCTAAGTATCTATATGTTCTTTTACTACCTGCCATCATCTGCCCTTCACTCATCAGGCTGAACGCAGTGATTACTGCGACTGTCTTGTCTTCAGGAGCCACCCAGCAGCATGGGCATAACTTCTTCTTCGATCTCTGATGCCTTCAGGCAGTCAGCGCTGAATGGTGCCCTTTGCATTTACAAAAGTGAGTATGTGCCCTGCACGGCCATTCAGTGTGCACCCAATGAGGTCTTCGAAGTGCCCTCGAGGTGCTTCAGTAAATTCAGGTCCTCAGATGTCTGACTCCTGTAGTGGAGAGAATCGAATGGAGCAAACAGCAATATCTCAGTCTTGTAATACCTCCTGTGGCCCTAATAGGCAGTGATGCTGGGAAAAATTTCAGACTGGTGGTGTTGCCATCAATGTCACATCACTCACCTCATGAATTCTGAAAAATCTAAGCATCACACAAAAAACAAGTGTCGCAAATGAGCCGCACCCATGCAGCAAAAGAGTGGTAAAGGTGTGGAATGTAGCCGGTGTTGCATTTAGGAGCACACTGTCACAAATATACTACTAAAGCACGGTGCGATAGCCACTGTCATTTACAGGCAGTACATTTTCCATTTTAATGACCACCAAATGTGCACCAACATACACTTTTACTGATAAAAATATAAAGCGCACAAATGATAATGTGCGGAAATTGACTATTAACGAATAATTGTCATTTGTGAATCACCAAGTAAAGTGTCTTGCTTTGTTTTGATCCTAATAAAATCTTTGTCTCCACCACACTTTAGAAAAAAGTGTTTCCTTTCCTAATATATTTGTATAGTTCATATATAGGTATTTAAATTTTGTTGTTGTTTCAGAAGAAAGCAACGTCCTACAGTCGTCCCTTTCACATCAGCAAAATGTTCACATAGTCCTCATACTTAGCAGTAAGCAGAAGGAAAATTAAACATCAGTCTCCACTTTCAAAGAATAAGCTGCAATCTGTCAGAAGACAGAAGCCTAAACTGTAGGCACAGCAAAATTCCACCATGTTTATTTAGGTTCCCTCTCAGAGCTCAAGAGGCTGCTGGAGTTGGGCCCCATCCCACCTCTGGGCCCTGGTGCTTTGCACCTGCTGCACCACTGGTGGCTCTGCCCCTGTTTACAAGTAAGGGGTGATCTTTGGAAAATATTTTGTATTTGTAAATTGAAGTATTTGTGCGTGCAATTGGGAATTACATGTGCAAATTGCTATTTGAAAAAGGCTCATAATTTACAGTGGATGGAACTGAGTACCTATCTCATACTTTGGCAGTGCTTAATTTGTAAAACAATAAATGCCGGGCCCAAAGTTGTCCACCAAAGCCAGTGTGCTACGAATATCGCGAGTGTCCAATACATAGGGTTTGTAGACTAATTTCCACCTCATACCTCTTTAATCCACCACCAGACACTGCTCCCTCTTTATCGCTCTCTTGCAGGTTCTTTTTCATTGCTGCGTTCTCATTTTGTTACCGTATTTCTATCCTTCTCTTTCTATTTTTTATACCGCTTTTATATTTTTCTCTCTTTTGGTCTGAGTGAAAGTCTGAAAATTAAGTGCACACCCCAAAAGCGAGTGCGCTGCTCCCGACCTGCAACCGAATAAAGCACTGTTAGAGTTTTAATAGACAGGAGCAGTAGCTTGACCGGAGAAAATTAGCACATGATTAAAAACAAAAAGGTCACAGGAAGATGCAAAAAACCTTTTCCAGCTGCTGTTTGTTATGAAGGTTTGCAAATAATCAAAACATATTCCACAAACTAGTTAGTACCCTCAGTACATAGGTCTTTAAATATAGTATATTTTGGCAAAGCATGTACAATATTTAGTTTCCGTGTACTTTTTTCTGACTTTCTATTTTAACATGTAGAGTTTTGCTAAAGAAAGGAACTACATCTGTGTTACCAATTATGGCCATGTGAAAAATAGTGTTGACATTCATCTTCTGCTGAGTCGAACAGCAGTGCTATGTTGGGAATGTTTACGTTTCCTTGACAGAAAAGGAAAAAAATGTACCGTATATATTACGAGCTGGCCTTACACACACAGGGCCATATTTTGTAACCAGTTTGCGCCGCTCTTGCACCACACAATGTGGTGCTAGAGTGACACAAAACTTAAGTCATATTTGTGAAGCCACGCAAAACCACTTTGTGTGGCTTAGAATGGTTCTAAAAATCTGAAGCAACGCAGTGCAGATTGCTGTGTTGCATTTATCTGTCCTGGGTATAGTTGATATTTATTGGTGTCCGTCTGACAAAGCCTCAGTTTATGCCCCTCGGCCCTTTACATCAGGAACCACGATTTTTGGAGGCATTGGCTCTGTAATGTTCCATATAGGTGCCCCAGTACAGGCTCAGGTAGTCACCTAACCTTTTACTTATTTTCTCCCCTACCATTACACTACATAGCTGTTCTTGGGACTGACCTTTTACCTAGTTACGGTACTGCTTACAGGACATAGGGTTTTCCCTGAAATCTAGCCTCATCCATTATGCATGAGAATTATTGGAAACTCACCAGGACTACCATCACCTGCATAATAACTATCTTTAAGGGTCATTCCTTCTGTCATCCTAAGTCCGACATGACACAACAAGGGAGACCCCCTGAGGGTACCACTTTGGGTTTATAAACACCATATCTCTCTGAGATAGTCAGAGGAGAAAAGGACTACAATGCTGACACACTGACGCAAGGTGCTGAGACTCCTGTACGCAGACACTCCAGCTCGCAGTGGTCTGACATCCCTTGCAGGGTGTCCATCTCAAGACCAAGGACGGGGTCCCACAGTCTCTCACTTCAGGTTATGGGGTCGACTTTATCCTAGAGGGATTCTTGGCTTTTACACCTACATACATGCCAGGTACACTTAAGTAAATCTAGTTAGGGTCGCATCGTAGGAGCACGCATTTTACTGTCATGTATTTTATATACTTGCCTGTATTCATTTTTTTAGCACAATGGTAGAAATCTACCATCCTTTTACCCTGTTGGTGATTCTAATAATTTATATCTGTTTCTGTATAATGGTTGTTTCAGCACACCTATTTTGCACTAGAATGACGCGGGTTCAAAAAATGCTTATTCGAAAACGTCCCCACCGTTTATTCTGTGTATCTCTCTGAGACAAAGTGAGCGTGAGTGACTGGGGCGAAAAGTGTCGCACAGAAACCTACTAAAGGTAAAGGGATTTTGAAAGTGCACTACTGATCCCAGCATGCAACACTTAGATGAACTCACCTGTGAGGCCCACTGAGGGCTAATTAAATGGACATGCAGAGGGGGAGTCCCTTAAGGGGAATTTATGATTCAGCTCTAACCTTCCATTAAAATCCATTAGTGAGGCTGGATTTACATTTAGCAAGAAAGTTGCAATTTTTTAGGTCGTGCCTACTAGACAGCACATGTGCTCTCTGTTGCAAGACATATTGTGAGCTTACAAAGAACATGCATGGCCTTGAAGCTCCCCCATTGCTTACCATTTGTTGACTTTCCTATCACTCTCATTTGCTTGTTTCATATCATGTCCCTGATTGTTAATCTTGTGCTCGCCCCGCCCAGGGAGCTTAGCCTCTTTACCATCTCTTTTGGTTGCAGGCTTCTATGCTTCCACTACTTGCCTTTTAAGCACTACTTTTTTTTTCAGTAACTCATGGGAATGTCCGCATTTTCCAGCTGTCCCCTTCGTTTACTTCTCTCCTCCACACTCTGTGTTGCTCTCTGTCACCCATGTGCTTTCCCTGCCCGCCTCCATGTTGCGTGTGCCCTCGTGCACTTCTCCCATTAGCTTTCTCACTCATGTTATTCTCCCCTGCCAGCTCCATGTTCCTCAGGCGTCTGTTACTTCTCCTCTCCACGCCATCCCTCTGTACTGCCTCCTTCTCCCCTGCCCTTCTTTCTCACCCATTGCTTCTTCTCCCCACCCCTGCCTTCCAGGTTGCTTCCACCCCCCCACATTGCTTCCCTTCACCAGCACCCTCTGTGCTGCTTCCTCTCACCCACACCCTCCCAGTTGTTTCCCTAGCCGCAAAAAATGATTTTACCGTATTTATTCATCTATTTATTTCCCGAGCTAAAAATACAGTGCTTGCATCATTTTGTAGGCACGCTAATGTGTGTGCCTACAAAATAGCGTTAAATCGCCTTGTTTATAGTTTGTATTCTTCACCCGATGCTGCACAGGTAACAAATCTGAGACCTATTGGCTTTCCCAATGCTTATCTAAATAAGAAGGGATCAATTGTCCCAAGGCCACTTGAGATCTATGAATGAGGGGATTTCATGGTCACTTGAAAACTATGAATCAAGGGCCAAGCTAACCCCTCTAAAGAGACTTTCCATCCATCCAGGGATCACTGGGCAAAGACAGGGGCAAGAAGGATCAGAACATGAAGTTCAACCAGGAGAGGAATTTAAGACAGTGGGAGAAAAAAATAGACTATTAGAGATGAAGCATAGGAAAAAGAGAGGAGGATTGTACTTTTAAATATCAAGTAGAAGAATATTGTGGTACGCTAATATAGTGGACAAAGTATGGAAAGGTAAGTGCACTGAGGGAATATTGCCAAGGTATATATAAGTGGAATTTGGTATGGAGAAAATCTATGCATACCCTCCTTTCGATATTGTGCCCTCAATATTTTGTCCATTATATTAGTGTACCACGATATCCTGGACTAGATATTCAGAAGCCACATCGAGAGGGAGAAATACAGAAGAGGAAGGAAAAGGGTTAGAGCGAAAAGGATACAGTCAGAGGTCAGGGAAACATGCACAGAAGAGAGTGAAATAAAATGAAACAGCAAAAACGTCAGAAGGAGAGGGGCGGGAAGAAGCATAATGTTGTAGAAAGGCATGGGCAAAGCAGGAGAGAGCATAGGGCCTCCTGCCCCTACACATCAGAGCCACCTCCTGCCCCTACACAATAGAGCTGCCTCCTGCCCGTACACATTAGAGCCGCCTCCTGCACATCAGAGCCGCCTGCTGCCCCTACACAATAGAGCCGCCTCCAGCCCGTACACATTAGAGACGCCTCCTGCTCCTGCACATCAGAGCCGCCGCCTGCCCCTACACATTAGACCCGCCCCCTGCTCCAGCACATCAGAGCCGCCTCCTGCCCCTACACATTAGAGCTGCCACCTGCCCCTACACATTGAACCCGCCTCCTGCTCCAGCATATCAGAGCCGCCTCCTGCCCCTACACAGAGCTGTCGCCTGCCCCTACTCATTAGAGCCACCCCCTGCTCCTACACATCAGAGCCGCCTCCTGACCCTACACACCAGAGCCACCTCCTGCTCGTACACATCAGAGCCGCCTCCTGCTCATCAGAGCCGCCTCCTGTCCCTACACAATAGAGCCGCCTCCTGCCCCTACACAATAGAGCCGCCTCCTGCCCTTACACAATAGAGCTGCCTCCTGCCCCTACACATTAGAGCCGCCTCCTGCCCCTATACATTAGAGCCACCTTCTCAGTACTTGAGTTTCCCAAGAACATACAGGCCTGAATTTTCACCCAGGCACCGCCCAAACACTGCAAGGGCAGTCCCCACTACAGTTTCAGGATACACTCTCGGGTAAGTTGTGTGCTCTACATATACACATAACATGCCACAACACAACACAACATAACATAACACAACATAACATAATATAACATACAAATAATCCTATTCTAGACCTTTAGTTGCACTAGTCTGATCCCAGCTCAGATAGCCACCTCCCCGGGTACCTGCGGTCCTCCTCTCGTTTATACAGCCCACATTTTTCCCAGGCGCAGCCGGCACAGGTAAGAGCGGTTGGGCAGTGGGGCAGTGGGGCAGGGGGGCAGTGGGGCAGTGGGGCAGTGGGGCGGGGGGAAGTCGACAGATGATGGGATAGGGAAAATAAAACCACTGTCTGTCTGGTGGATTGTTCACCAAAGTGTAACATATCATGGACATGGCAAAAGTCCAGAAATCACTTTTTGCTCCAGGAGGCCGTCCTTTTGTGCCACAAGGAGGGGGCCATTATATTGCAAGAGTGCATATCCCACCTGCAGATACTTCAACTGTTGGGAGTCAGATATGGAAAGTGTGTTAGCCAGTTTTGCAAATATGTTAACCCCCCTCCCATTGAGACATCATAATTGTATCCTGTTTCTGGAATTTTGTAGGTCTTGCAGAAGTAAAATGCCCCACAGAGGGGTCACAATTGTATGTTTGTCCTTCCTGTGCTACACGTGGCTGCTTTTCAGGCTTGAATCACAAACCTGGTGTGCTTCGCTAAGTGAGCTAGGATTCTTTACCCATGCATAACCCTGGGGTAACCCCTCAAACCTATGGCATGTCTGTCCATCCCCAAGGGCGCTTCCTGCTTTTGGGCAACGACATATTAAATCCCATTACCTGTCTAATGACTCTTGCACATGTCTGAGAGCGCAATACCATCATCGTAAGTCCCCATACTCAACGTACAGTGAGAGCGCAACGCCATACGGCCTCCCACAGTATACCCACTCCACCACCTCCGGTCTGCGGAAATAACTTAATGGTACCTAAAATGGAGTATGCTTCAAAATCAATAAAAATGGGAAGGCCAGCCATTTCATACAATGGAGCCCTACACACAAGGGAATGATGTGTCAAAATCCAATGCATTACATCCTTTTTGAACATCATCAAGTCTCTTACTAAGTTCTGCTGGTTTTCTGGATTTTCGGTAAAAAAGAACATTATTGGGATAGGTGATAAAATATATATGTATTCATCGTCTTTTAGTAAATTGCAGTTGAGAAATTCAAACAGCATGTCTTTCGAAGATTTAGTAACAACTGAAATCACATTCCTGTCCACGAAATAGGAGTTGTTAGCATTCTTATGTTGTCTCAGGGCTTCTTGTTTACAAACAGTATAATTCTTTGTTTGCTTGTCAGGTAATAACACTAACATCATTTTTTAACTTGTCAGTGCTTTTCTTTTTCTAATCAGATTGTTCCTATATACCTACATCGTATTGCTTGCCTATCATCTGTATATTAAGAAACCAGGTCAAATAACATGTCTATAACATCCTATAACAGCGTTCGTACCAATTTGGATTTGTTATTTAATGCACAATTTGTTGGGATAGCATGTTCAATAGTTCATCATCCAGATTAGCGATCAACTGATATATTCCAGTTCTCTGATAGTTAAATTACAGGTTCCTGGTGCAGGTCTGGTTATAGAGATTTATTGGATTGGAGGTGAAACATTTATTCAATATTAGTTTCTTATTGAACTTCACTAGATCCATGTGTGTTTCTAAACTATCCACGTTTCCCGTTGGTGCAATGAACCCCGATTAAGAATTTACAACTCCTTTTGTGTTAGTTCTTTTTGTGAGTCAGTGTTAACTATAACTTTAGCCTTTTGTCTTTGTTTCTTAACTGTGATTTTGTTTTTACGCCTTTGTACTCTCTCTCTTCTTCTGTACAAGACCTATTGTCCTCTCCTTTACTTCTCTTTTCATCTCTTGTCTGTCCTGCCCTGTTCTTGGTGGGGTTCTTTAAGCCACATTCTTTTTCGCTCCCTTAATTGAGACTTTTGCGACCTGCGGTTCCTCATGACCAGTACTGCTGTCTGTATCAGAGCTGTTTTTAGTAGTCTATCTCAACAATGTTAATTATGCATATTCATATTTTATTATAAGAAGTCAGTCTTTGAGTTATTTTAGGGCTTCAGGGCTATAGAATGCTTGGAAAACCATGAACATTTTCATGGATTATTGTGATATTTGCTGATGTGATGGGCCCTTATACTCTTTTTGCACATCTTCTCGACCTTTAGAACCCTCTCCAATCGAATCTATGTCGTCATCCCGCCGTCTTTTTCCCCGCAGGGAATCACAACGCGGTCGTTACAACGACGGCGTTGTGATTCTGCATACCATTACTCCGCAAGTCGGAACAACGACTTGCGGAGGGGGGGGGCTGGATGTTGGAATAGTATAATTTACTATTCTAACTCCAGTCTGTGCGGACATTAGGGAAGGTGTTGGATTTTAAATCTAACAGCTCCCTCCCCCCCTTCGCAAGTCGTTGTTCCGACTTGCGGAGTAATGGTATGCAGAATCAGAACGCGGTCGTTGTAACGGAAAAGTTTTGTGGTAAACGTTGTTTACCTCTCCAATCTATTCTTCATCCTTGGGCATCATTGGCGCCCCATAGTTTGCCCTATTTTTTAATCTAGATTATACCATTAGTTTGTTGCTTCTCTCCTTGCTTTGTTCTTTTCATTTTGAATCTCACAACTATGTTATTTGACTTGGAGAAGTTGTAGTGGAACGTTCCCAGGAGAGCATCTGCGTCTCTTTTGGCAGACTGCTTTGTTTTTTTTATATAGCACAAACTCGACCCAAAGGTATCAGAGCGCATAACATTAGCACCAGTTGCATTACAGACGGACACATTCATTTTGTTAGGCACGGAGAGATTACGTGATTTGCCCAGAATCACAGGGTGTTGAGCGTCCATGCCAAGACTCAAACCCGGTTCCCCAGCTTTCCCCAGATTCCCTTTAGTTGTCTAAGGGGGGAAACTTAGGCTTGTTTAATGAGGAAAACCCACGTAAGGATGACCAGGCAGGCTGTTGAGAGACCATAACTGGGGTTCTACTCTTAGCTTTGTGATCTTTGCAGTTTTCAATGAGAGTTGAGCGTGTGGCCCACTTTGTCTGAAGAATTTCATCAGATGTTCGAAACTGTGGGGGCTATCTCTTAGATAATGTGCATGATGATCATAGTGCCCTTCGTGGGATCGGGGACGTGTTGTCCTCAAGAATAGATAATGCAACGTGTCTCTATGATATGATTCAAAACATCATTTCAAAATACAGTTAATAAACAATTTACTGTAAAAGGGAGTTTGAGATCAATAAATTATAAAACCATGAAGGTTTATTGAAATATAAAGTGTAAATGCAGAAAGGCAAAAATGTAGTCCGTTTCAAATAATCAGTAGTAAGACATAGAGATCAATTGCCATGAAGTCTCTTACTGGCACATGCATCAACAATGCCATTTGCGATTCCTTATTAGCGAAAAATAAAGATTCGCTAATAAGGAATAGCAAAAGGCTATGCATGTAGAAATCGCTTAAAATATAGCGATTTCTAAACATTCCTTAATTCAGACTCGCAAATTGCGAGTTGCAATTAAGGAATACCTCCCCATTCATTCCTATGGGCCTAGAGGCCCATGGAATGAATGGGAAGACATTCTCAATTTGCGATTCTCAATTCGAGAATCGCAAACTGAGAATGCAACTTCAAGGGCGCCAGGGTGTCAAAAGGACACCCTGTTGCACCACTGAAATCTACATATGAGTACATCTTGCACACACACATGGGTATGTGTGTGTGTAAAATGGAACTTTGGGAAAAATGCACTTTAGTGCATTTTCAAAGTTTTTGCAAATTACCATGAAGTTCAACTTCATGGTAATTTGCTCCCCCTATTAGCGAAATCGCCAATTTTTTAACTTTAATGTATTGCATTTAAGGAATCTAAATTTGAGATTCCTTAAATGCAATCGCAATTTAAGTAATCGCAATTTAGAGATTACTTAAATTGCGACTTTGGAATTTGGGATGATGCATCCCAAATGCTAAAATACCGGTCGCAAAGGGGAAGATTCTGAGAATCTGCCCGTTTGCGACCGGTTTTTGCTTTGATGCATGTGGACCTTAGTATTTAAATCAGATGCAGCATTTGGTAAAATCTGATAAATACATTAATTCCACAAAGTGCAGCAAATTACTAGAGAATCGGGCTGCATCCCTAGCTGAGAGCCAAAAAGATTTGGATCACTCCCCAAATTGAGGGTCTTTTATATTAAGTTTCACCAAAGAAAACAATAGAAATCGCACAGACAGCATCATGTGAGCTAATGTAGTATTATGATAACAAATCAAAACTCAACATTATACAGCGTCATATAATCCCACATTCCTAGCACTAGCCCCTAAATGAATAATAATTATGCCCCTTCTTGCCTAGTGAAATCAGAGGTGCCTGAACAAATATGGTTACAAAAACAGTGAAAAGATTCATAAGTGAATCTACAGTGTGCGTGCAGGAAGAGCCTTCCAAAGTATCTAAAGGCTTCCTATGTATTTCTTCGAGAACAACCTGTCAATACAAAACAAGCAGTGCACAGTTTGCTGACTGCGGTGTCATTGAAAAAAAATGAACACCCGATGAGTATTGTGAAGCAGCAGCCATGTTAATGTAGCCTGATAGCCAGCTGCAGAGAGCTATGCCAGTTGTTAAAGGCCCACGCTGAAGGTGAGGGCCTATAACGAGGGAGAGGGCCTTTAACAACAGTTATAGCCAGAGGAAGAAGGGCTTTAAGGCTAGTAGAACATTCCACCCACTAATGGTAAAATGTTCTAAATTATCTTGGTCTAGTAAAACATATTGGTCTGTACTTCCTCATACTGTTCTCTAGTTAAAATAAGAATAGTATCCAACCTACAGATGGTTTATTGGAATATTTGTTACAGAAGTGAACTGTACAATCAACGTGGTCTGTATTAAGTGGATGCCTGAAAATGTTTGTGTGCATTTATATCAGTTTAATGCAAGCAAACATGGCATATGCCAATCAATAGACTATCCTGTATAAAGACAATGATATTGAACCTTGGCGAGGATTCTCGAATCAGCTTGCAACACCAGAACTAGGCTCTCTCACTAAAACCCACTTACTTTGGGAGGGTGTGTGCATGGAAGCATGGGGGATGGGTGGTGTTGATAGTCAGGGAAAGTGTAACTTGGAAAGACCTGATTGGAGCTAGGAAATCAGAAATGAAGAGGATTTTGAGCTCACGCAGAAATGAAATTGCATGATGATCTGTTGCTTATTTTTTTGTAGGGGTGGGAGGGGGAATTATGACACTCTCTGCTGCGTACACTTTTCTGCCACGCATGCTGTGGCATGGGGCTTTTCTGCCCCTCGGCTCTGTGCACAGATGGCGTGGATCTGTAATAATGTGAAAGCCTGGTTTTATCTGATCTTTCTGTGAGGACCTGAGACCTGTCCTGTTGTCAAGACAACCATGATGCCAAAAGCAAGAGCTGGTACTGATCTTGCAGATGTGATGCATTTTCGAAAGACTTTCTTTGGTCTAAAAAGGAAGCAGTTTGGACATAAGCCAGGTCCAAGAAAGGTGTTTGATTGGAGGTGTATTGCCTAACTGGTTTGCAATGTCATCTTCTTTACAAAAACGCCAATTTTGCACATATACCTAGAGAAGTGAAATTCTTGGTTCCTGCAGGCAGCAAGTACTGTGTGGGGATAGGTATGGGAGATTGTGGCTAACACATTCATTGACACTTTGTCTCATAACACCGTTCAATCAATCAATCAAACATTTGTAGAGGATGCTAATCACCCGTGAGGGTCTCAAGGCACTGGGGGGGGGGGGGGAGGGGGGGGGGAGGCTGCTACTGCTCGAACAACTTGGACTTGAGAAGTCTCCTGAAGGTCAGCAGGTCCTGGGTCTGTCATAGGTGGATGGGGAGGGTGTTCCATGTCTTGGCGGCGAGGTGAGAGATGGATCTGCTGCCGGTGGTCGTTCGGTGGATGCGTGGAACGGTGGTGAGGGCGAGGTCAGCGGAGCGAAGCTGGTGGTTGGGAGTGTAGAAGGTGAGTCGTTTGTTGAGGTATGCTAGTCCGGCGTCGTGGAGTGCTTTGTAAGCGTGGATGAGGAGCTTGAAGGTGATCCTCTTGTTGACAGGGTGCCAGTGCAGGTTTCCCAGGTGGACAGTGATGTGGTTGTGGCGGGGGATGTCGAGGATGAGGCGTGCGGAGGCATTCTGTATGCGTTGGAGTCTCTTCTGGAGTTTAGCCGTGGTTCCCACGTAGAGGGCATTGACGAAGTCTAGCCTGCTGGTGACGAGAGCCTGGGTGACTGTCCTTCTGGTTCCGGTGGGGATCCATCCTTAGATCTTGCGAAGCATACGGAGGGTGTTGAAGCAGGAGGAGGAGACGGCGTTGACTTACTGGGTCATTGACAGTGATGAGTCTAGGATGAACCCCAGGTTGCGTGCGTGGTTGGTGGGTGTCGGCGCAGCTCCCAGTGAGGCCGGCCACCAGGAGTCGTCCCAGGCGGAGGGGGTGGAGTCGAGGATGAGGACCTCCGTCTTGTCCGAGTTCAGTTTCAGGCGACTGTTCTTCATCCATTCGGCGATGGCCTTCATTCCATTGTGGAAGTTGGTTTTAGCAGTGGCGGGGTCTTTGGTGAGGGAGAGGATCAGCTGGGTGTCGTTGGCATATGAGATGATGTTGAGGTTGTGTGATCGGACGATGTTGGTGAGCGGTGTCATGTAGACGTTGAAGAGGGTCGGGCTGAAGGATGATCCTTGGGGTACGCCACAGGTGATCTTGGTGGCTTCGGGTCAGAATGGCGGGAGGCAGACTCTCTGGGTTGTGTCGGTGAGGAAGGAGGTGATCCAGTCCAGGGCTTTGTCGCGGATCCCTGTGTTGTAGAGGCATGTGCATAGGGTGTGGCGGCAGATGGTGTCGAAGGCGGCCGAGAGGTCTAGGAGGATGAGGGCCGCGGTATCGCCGTTGTCCAGCAGGGTCCTGATGTCGTCAGTGGCGGCGATGAGGGCGGTTTTGGTGCTGTGGTTGCTGCGGAATCCAGATTGGGATCAGTCCAAGGTGTTGTTTTCTTCGAGGTTGTCTGTTGATGATGTTCTCGATGACTTTCGCTGGGAACGGGAGCAGGGAGATGGGCCGCAAGTTCTTGAGGTCCTTTGGGTCCGCCTTGGGTTCCTCGAAGGAGGTCCTTTTGGTGGTTCGAATGAGATGGTGGTGTCTGCGGATGGCGTTCTTGAGGGCTGCATGGTTGTCCGGTGTTCGCTCTTGGCGCCATTTCTTCTCTAGTCTTCAGCAGTTCTGCTTGGATGCCTGGAGGTCGGCGGTGAACCAGATGCCCCTTCTGTCGGTGCGTCTGTTTAAGGGTTTCTTGATCGGGGCGAGAGTGTTGGCCCAGTCATCGATCCATTGCCTGAGGTTATGGGCGGCTGTGTCGGTGTCGGTGATGTTGGTTGGTGGGTCTCGGGCGAGAGTGGTGATTAACTGGTCTTCGGTGACCTTGTTCCAGCTGCGGTGGGGGACTCTTTGCTGGTGGTCGTGTGCGGTGGTTTTGTCTAAGAGGAAGTGGATGCAGCGGTGGTCGGTCCAATGGAGTTCAGTGGTGTGGCTGAAGGTGATGTGGCTGCTGGCGGAGAAAATGGGGCTGAGCGTGTGTCCGGCGGAATGGGTGGGTGTCGTGGCGAGCTGTTTGAGACCGAGGTTGGCAAGGTTGTCTAGTAGTGTGGTGGAGTTGCTGTTGTCGGCGTTCTCGAGCTGGAAGTTCAGGTCTCCGAGGAGGATGTAGTCTGTGGAGGCCAAGGCGTGCAGGCTGACGACGTCTGTGATGGAGTCACTGAACTGTGTCCGGGGGGGTCTGTACACGAGGGTTCCTCTGAGGGTGGTGTTGGGATCGATGTGGATCTGGAAGTGCAGGTGTTCGGCGGTGCTGAGAGTGTCTTCGTTGTTGGTCGAGATTCGGAGGGTGTTTCTGTGGACGATTCCTCCACCCGGTCTGTTGGTGTGGTCCCTGCGGGTGATCTTGAAGCCATCCGGATGGCTATGGCAACGTCGGGTGCCGATGATGTGTTCATCCAGGTGTCCGTCAGGTAAGCGACGTCCGGGGAGGATGAGTTGAGCAGGTCCCAGAGTTCGACGGCGTGGCTGTGGACGGAGCGGGTGTTGAGCAGTATGCATCTAAAATGGTTGTGGCCTGCCTCGGTGGGGGGGCAGGATGTGCTGGTTCCCGCTGGCTGGTGAAGCTGCAGTTTCGGCAGGTGAAGGGTCCGTGGGTGCGCTTCGGGGTGGCCTGGAAGCAGGTGGTAGATTGGCCGGCAATGAGTGCGTGGAGGATGTTGGCCTTGTAGCGGCGTCTGGTGTCGTGGGGCTCGCAGGGGCCAGGGGGTCTGGCGCTGGGAGGCGGGATTCAGCGAGCGAGGGGGCGGTGTCACAGGGGATGCAGTGGCTGGAGAGGAGAAGGCAGAAACACTAGAAGGGCTAAGGGGGAAAACTGACCGAAAACGAAATAAGAAAAGGGGTAGTAGAAGACAGACTACAGCAGTGATACAACAGATACAGATGCAGTAACAGAATCCAGAAGTCAGTAATACAATACAGATACCAAAATACAAAAAAGGAACAGAGCGGGCAGACAGAAACTTACTGCTCACCACTGGGCCACCAGGGATGAGGCGCAGGCGGGAGCCTGCGGGTGGAGGAGGGCCTCGAACTCGCAGCAGCAGCGAGATCCAGGTGCAGGGACACAGGCACAGCATGTAAAGCTGTGCGGTGTGGGGAGCGACCTGCCTGGAACACAGACGACCACAGGGCCAGCAGAAGTTACTGGCCTTAATTGAATTGGGGGAGGGGGGTTTTGAGGGCTTTAACTCCCAATGTCCAGGGGCCGATCTACTATGTATCCTGAGCAATTGGTCCAAGTAACCCTTCAGCACTTAACTCTCAGGGGTAGCACAGGCCGACAGTCCAAGGCTTCTTGGGAGGTGGAGGGTAGACACAGGGGGAAGAACAGAGCTGCACAACTCAATATACTTTCAGGAGCAGCAATAAATGATAATCAAATACTTGCTGGTATGAAAAAAGTATTATTTATATACCAATGCAAAGTAGAACATGGCATTCACAAACAATATGTACAGTCCTCTGAGGTCAGGGCTTTATTCTCCATTCACTTAAGGCGACATTTAGGTTAAGCCCTACTAGTAGTCCGAGTCTCAGGAGTCCCACTCTGATTCTTATTAAAGTCAAAAGTGTTCCATTGTCAAAGTGCTATATGGCAGGCAAGTCCGTCTCGGGGCTTCCCAGTCCATAAATCAGTCTTACCAGCACCAGATGGACCTGCAGGACCAGATGCTCCAAGCGCATCCCCTTCATAGGTGCTGAAGCTGAAGAGGCTGTCTCCGGTGAATTCCTCACATGCGGCCCTGCAGAGGTAGCGGTCGGGTGTCCTTGGGTCCCTCACACGTGGTCCTGCAGGGGCAGAGGCCAAGTGTCCTCGATGCTGCTCCAATGCTTGTGAGTTACCATGGATCCTCCCCACAGGTGGGGGTGGGGGAGACTTTGATACTCCTGATGCATGTCTTCAGGCAGGAAAAGGGTCTGGGCAGACACAGGTGCTTCAGGCTCCAGTGGCAGGTGGTACTGGAATCTCTGAGTAATATCACCTCACACAGTAGGGAGACTGGCAGGCCTTAACTTCCAGCCCCGGTTACAGGCAGAATTCCTGCACAGCCTGTCTGGCTGCCTGGTAGATGACAACGCTTTTGGGATTCAACCTCCCCTTCTTAGAGTCTTTTTCCAGAAAATGAATGTGATTTAGGGTTCGGGTGTTTGAATTTTTATGTTGTGGTTCACAGCCTCACTCCAGTCCTGGGCAATAGCCTGAAGCTCTAGATGATTTGGTCAAGACAGCCCCTCCCGGCACACTGGTTTGCTGCGGTACCTTCTGGACACAATGTAGACTCCTGAGGTGCAATCATCCACACCACAACAGCCCCTCTTGGCATAAGGGGTCACCGCTCAGGTGTTCACAATTCTTGGTATGCTGGTCACGCAAATACATCGGTGGCCCCCTACTGTTACAGGGTCACCACAACAAGGCCATGTGGGCTTGATGTCCTACACAGAGTGCTCGATTCTTGGCTCAATAACTGGCATCCTTTTCCTGGCACACGGAGGTCACTGAAAACAGTCTTGCACATGGTCTGTGGCCCGATTGGTGCATAGCTCGAACAGGGAGTCCTCACAGTAGGGTTCCCTACTGGACCTTGCTCCCTCCAACGCTCCCCCCTTCCTCACTATGTCTCACTAGGTCTTGATGAGCACGCAGGTGCTGGTGCTACAGGGCAGGTGGTCTTGGTATCCCTGGGTGATGTCCCCTCAACCAGCAGGGAGACTAGCACGCCTTGTCCCCTTGTCCTGGTCGCAGGCAGAAGTCTTGCAGAGCTTCTCCTCCTCGCACAGCCCATCTGGCTGCTTGACAGTCGACAATTTTGGGACCTTCGATCTCCCCTTCTAATAGTTCATTTCCAGACAGCAAATGTGATTTACAGTCCGAGTCTTTGAAGTTTATATTGGGGGTCTGTTTCCTTTCGAAGTACCCCCTCCTCTGCCCTGCCCTTCTTCCAGAAAGGAGTCTGTCACAGAAGGAGTGACTCCAAAGCTGATAGTCCCACAACACAGGCCATGGGAGTGAAGACAAGGTCACAGCTGGATGTCAACCACAGTGATATGTCTATCAAAAGTTACCCAAGGGCATCAGCCCTACTCTTTATGATTCTCTTATAAGCCCCATCCACTTCCTGAGATGTGTGCAGGCCTCTTCCCACTGAGCTCTCTCTGAATCAAAGACCACCCATTCAAGTATCCTGAAAAGCCTGGCTCTACATTCCTCCAATGTGTCCCACTCAGCTCATAGGAATAAAGCAATTAAAAATAAATTCTTGGAGAGGTTCCTCTACCTCCACATGCTCCTCCAGTTAGCCCTGGGTCTCCCAAAATGGAACCCAGATTCCATGTATTGTACTATTTACAGGCACACATACCCCCAACATGTGCATATAATATACATGCACTGGACAGCACCACATCTTCCATGCATTGTACTATTCAGAGGCACACATAAACCCAGCACATGCATATAACACACATGCACTGCCCAACACTGCATCTTCCATGCATTGTACCATTTATATGCAGACAAAGAGCCAGCACATATATATAACACACACACTGCACAGCAGTACATACCAATCTGATTTAGGCCAAAGGTGAGTTAAGCACACAGTAGCAGAACTTTAAATGAGTGAGCCTGTAGGCCTCCTTTCAGTGACAGATAAAGAGGCCTGTTCACTCCTACTGATCACTACATGGTATGCTGTCACCACCGCATTCGTGCTACTTAACTCCCGGTAAAGGCAGTAGCCTTTCACTACTATGAGGGTAGGGTAGCGCTTTGAGCCCCCCCTCAAGGTCCAAAAGACAGCAATCTGTCAGACAGGCCTATGCCATGGTGCACAAGCATGATCCTTCTTCACTCATGACAACAAAAATCAGCACCAGGGATCCAGACATCATGGGTGTTGGTGCACTCAGGACAGGGGTGCATGTCCATCACCATGCAAGGGTCTTTTCCATCCCAACAATTTGTATTTCTGGAAGATCACAGTGAATGAGGCAAATATTTGTTCTGATCTTAATATTTAAAAAAAAAAAATACAGCAAAGACAGTGACACAATCGCAATTTTAGGCTATATTTTGAGATATATGTTAGCTTGTTTTCAGTCGAGATGTTGTTTATGTTTTTTTCCTGTGCATTTATATATTTGGATGGAAAGTAAAATAGATATGATTATTTCAAATCTACCTTGTATCAATATTGCCCCTGTATAAAATGTTTTTGAGTTAATCATCTGGACTTCGGGCTGCTAAGAAGTCCCACTGTGAAACTGAGGCCTTCATATAGTTTATGGGATTGGTGGCCATGTGGCTTTACATCACCATGCCACTTTTTTAGTCCACCCTTGACCTCTGACATTTCGTTTAAACACACATGCATTCTGGTACAAATAGTAGAATGTGTTTCGTTGGTGTGTTAACCGAATGCCCAGGGTGAAAAGCACAGTGTAATAGAGACGTTTTGGACGGTGTTTTCCTTTCGGCTGTCCTCAAAAGTTTTCATGTTTTACTTTTAAAGTATTATTTATGTGCGGTTAACTTTGAGTATTGATATAGTACATTTTTCAGTGTTTAATTTGAGCCAGTGGTTCCCGGTGCTCAGCACCTACACTTAATTGCTGGTACTGACACTTAATTGTCGCAAGCTGCACTTATGACAGCTGCCACACGGTGGCGCTGTTGGTGTAATTTAAACATGAGCAGAAAAACAGCTGTTTGTTAATTGAATATACATTAAAAACAACTAATACCTGCCACCCAAGCTATTCTTAAAGCTTTGGCAGCCTTGAACAGTCTATATTGTCGCGCTTGTAGTAGTGTGATGGTTAGTAATTGTGTAAGTACAGTGGCAATGTGTAGTGCAAACTGTTGTGGGCTCCTGACGAGGGCCCCAGCACTTTTTGTTTTACAAATTAAGCACTGCAATTATTCATATTTATTTGTTGTTTTTGTCTTGGACAGCACTATTGCTTTTGGGCTCTTTACACAGAAAGGCATGGAGGAGTTACAAAAGTAAACAGTGATGGGAGGGAATCAATCATTCAAAATATTATCTAGATCCAAAATTAAATGAAATAAAATATCAGTTGCACTTGACATATTTATTTCGTATTAATCTGCTGCTGCTTTGTAAAATACCCATGTAGTCCCTAAATTTCCTAGACCCATACCTCACTCAATCCTAATTTCCAAGTATCATTGAAAGCAGTGTGTTTCAGCATGAAGTTTAAATCAGAGTAGTATTGCTCTTGGTTGGTTTAGTCTTTTTTGTTGTTGGTTCATGTTCTATGTGCTCTGGCCATATGCAGTCTAGCTTTATCTGGAAAGCCAAGTACTGCTTGGGATCCTATTTTCTTTCTTCTCTTTTACAGAAGCAATCCTCATATAGCTTCTTCTCCATCCCTTTTCGGCATCTTCATATCTGTCCCCGATTTGTTCTGCCTGATGCAACCAATTGGTCAGAGGGTTATGCTGTGCCGTATTTTGTTTTGTAGGTCACTTTTTTGTTATGTTTATTCCATCCTATTTTTGGCCTTTTGGCTTGATTTATTGACATTTCACTTGGGGAGAAGCTTGGGGATGGGGTGGAGCACCAACACACTCACACACTCTTGACTCTGGTGTTTGCTCTATGGCTATTGCCTTATTTTTTTATTTTTTTTACTGGGATGTGCCCAGTACCTTGGTCCCCTCCCTGCCCATGGGTATTTTGCCACAAACAACTGCAGTCTGTTTAACTTGGTACTGGAGTGCAGACGGTGAAATGTCCATCGGCAAAAAAAAACATGGCACAAAGGCCGCATACCTCTTGGATTATTTCTTTGCTCAGTTGCAGTTTGGCCCAGTGGCGTTGCAAGTTCAGGTGGTACCCGGTGCGCAAAATTTCTTGTCACCCCCGGCTTGACAAAATGGTAAAAATATGTGTTTAAAACACATATTTTTGCCATTTTGTCACCCCCCTCAGTGATGACACCCGAGGTGGCCCGCACCCACCGCACCCCCCTTCCTACGCCCCTGGTTTGGCCTCCCACACCACTTTCTGTAAACTCTAATTCCACCTGAATCCTAGCATCCATAGTTTTGTCGCACCTTTTTCTTTCATGATATTTTCTAATATTGGCTGTTCCTCTCTCTTATGTTCCACAGTTTCAATGACCTTCTTCTCCTTCAGATTACTCCTTTTCCCAAACCTCATTCTACTAGCATGATCTCCCTAAGATGGTTTCTTGACTCCTCCCTCCTCTATCCCTCCTTGTCTCACTTTACTACTACGATCTCCAAAATAACAGTTTCTAGACTCTTCCCTCCTCCAGCCCTCCTTTGATTCATCCCAAACCTCATCTGACTAATATAAACTCCCAAACAATACTATCTCGGCTCTTCCCTCCTCAGTCCCTCCTTAATCCTATTCAATCATACTAACAGACTCCCATGTCCACCACTCGAATTAGCAACTTAAGTTTCCCTACACTAACCCACTACTAATACTTTGTGTTCCAGAGTAGTGTGCTACCCGCCGAAAAGCACTTCACCGCCTCTTCAGGGGTAGTAAGCAATTTCAATTGTATTTTTGCTCCACCTGCTTTAAGACAGCTTTATTTTTTACTGGTTTTTAACTGTTTGTCATTTTCCCTCATTGAGACTTGTTATGAAGCTCTTGTTAGCGGAGTTCTCCCATCCCAGTGTAGTGTACCACTATATGTCTTTTGGTTGCCTTTATGCTGGAAACACAGAGGTGTAACGCTAAAATAATGGAGCCCCCATGCAGAATGTGCTGAGGGCTCCCTGAGGGTCCCATATGCCACAGATATTCATTGGCCTTTGGCTGAATGGCTTCCCCCTTGAATGGATGGGGTTCCGCTGAAGGGTTTGAGAGTCCCCTGGTTTACTTCCTTTTCCTTTCGCATTTCAGTTTTGGTGATGGGGACATTGCTGCCAAGTGACTGGTTATTTTAGTTCTCTTTTTCTCTGAAGACTCTCTCGTTGGACTATTTACATCTTGTTAATACCAGTGCGTGTCCGCTGTCTGGCTCTTTCTCATTTCATTGCTATTGGTATTCAAGCCCCTTTTCCTGCATGTGAAATTTTATTCCAGCTTGTGCCAGATAACTGTCCGCGAGTCTGAATGGATTCATGTTCTAGACCTTAATCATCACCGGGGTTCACCTTCCATTTAAATGCTGCTTCCACGCAGATGAGCCCAGGATGTTATCTACTTAACCTTCAGGAATCTTCTGTGCAGGCGCTTCCCTCTCTATTCTCTTCTGCGCAGGCGCTTCACCTCTCTGTGTTCATCTGCGCAGGCGCTTCCCTCTCTGTGCTCTTCTGCGCAGGCGCTTCCCTTTCTGTGTTCTTCTGTGCAGGTGCTACCTTCTCTGTGTTCTTCTGTGCAGGCGCTTCCCTCTCTGTGTTCTTCTGTGCGGGCAGTTCCCTCTCTGTGGTCTTCTGTGCAGGCGCTTACCTCTCTGTGCTCTTCTGCGCAGGCGCTTCACCTCTCTGTGTTCATCTGCGCAGGCGCTTCCCTCTCTGTGCTCTTCTGCGCAGGCGCTTCCCTCTCTGTGTTCTTCTGTGCAGGCAGTTCCCTCTCTGTGTTCTTCTGCGCAGGCGCTTCCCTCTCTGTGTTCTTCTGCACAGGCGCTTCACCTCTCTGTGTTCATCTGCACAGGCGCTTCCCTCTCTGCGTTCTTCTGTGCAGGCGCTTCCCTCTCTGTGTTCTTCTGCGCAGCCGCAGGCGCTTCCCTCTCTGTGCTCTTCTGTGCAGGCGCTTCCCTCTCTGTGCTCTTCTGTGCAGGCAGTTCCCTCTCTGTGTTCTTTTGTGCAGGCTCTTCCCTCTCTGTGTTCTTCTGTGCAGGCAGTTCCCTCACTGTGTTCCTCTGCGCAGGCAGTTCCCTCTCTGTGTTCTTCTGTACAGGCAGTTCCCTCTCTGTGTTCTTCTGTGCAGGCAGTTCCCTCTCTGTGTTCTTCTGTGCAGGCAGTTCCCTCTCTGTGTTATTCTGTGCGGGCAGTTCCCTTTCTGTGTTCTTCTGTGCAGGCAGTTCCCTCTCTGTGTTCTTCTGTGCGGGCAGTTTCCTCTCTGTGTTCTTCTGCGCAGGTGCTTCCCTCTCTGTGTTCTTCTGTGCTGGCAGTTCCCTCTCTGTGTTCTTCTGTGCAGGCAGTTCCCTCTCTGTGTTCTTCTGTGCAGGCGCTACCTTCTCTGTGTTCTTCTGTGCAGGCGCTACCTTCTCTGTGTTCTTCTGTGCAGGCGCTTCCCTCTCTGTGTTCTTCTGTGCAGGCAGTTCCCTCTCTGTGTTCTTCTGTGCAGGCGCTTCCCTCTCTGTGTTCTTCTGTGCAGGCGCTTCCCTCTCTGTGTTCTTCTGTGCAGGTGCTTCCCTCTCTGTGTTCTTCTGTGCAGGCGCTTCCCTCTCTGTGTTCTTCTGTGCAGGCGCTTCCCTCTCTGTGTTCTTCTGTGCAGGCGCTTCCCTCTCTGTGTTCTTCTGTGCAGGTGCTTCCCTCTCTGTGTTCTTCTGTGCAGGCGCTTCACCTCTCTGTGTTCATCTGCGCAGGCGCTTCCCTCTCTGTGCTCTTCTGCGCAGGCGCTTCCCTCTCTGTGTTCTTCTGTGCAGGCAGTTCCCTCTCTGTGTTCTTCTGCGCAGGCGCTTCCCTCTCTGTGTTCTTCTGCACAGGCGCTTCACCTCTCTGTGTTCATCTGCACAGGCGCTTCCCTCTCTGCGTTCTTCTGTGCAGGCGCTTCCCTCTCTGTGTTCTTCTGCGCAGCCGCAGGCGCTTCCCTCTCTGTGCTCTTCTGTGCAGGCGCTTCCCTCTCTGTGCTCTTCTGTGCAGGCAGTTCCCTCTCTGTGTTCTTTTGTGCAGGCTCTTCCCTCTCTGTGTTCTTCTGTGCAGGCAGTTCCCTCACTGTGTTCCTCTGCGCAGGCAGTTCCCTCTCTGTGTTCTTCTGTACAGGCAGTTCCCTCTCTGTGTTCTTCTGTGCAGGCAGTTCCCTCTCTGTGTTCTTCTGTGCAGGCAGTTCCCTCTCTGTGTTCTTCTGTGCAGGCGCTACCTTCTCTGTGTTCTTCTGTGCAGGCAGTTCCCTCTCTGTGTTATTCTGTGCGGGCAGTTCCCTTTCTGTGTTCTTCTGTGCAGGCAGTTCCCTCTCTGTGTTCTTCTGTGCGGGCAGTTTCCTCTCTGTGTTCTTCTGCGCAGGTGCTTCCCTCTCTGTGTTCTTCTGTGCTGGCAGTTCCCTCTCTGTGTTCTTCTGTGCAGGCAGTTCCCTCTCTGTGTTCTTCTGTGCAGGCGCTACCTTCTCTGTGTTCTTCTGTGCAGGCGCTACCTTCTCTGTGTTCTTCTGTGCAGGCGCTTCCCTCTCTGTGTTCTTCTGTGCAGGCAGTTCCCTCTCTGTGTTCTTCTGTGCAGGCGCTTCCCTCTCTGTGTTCTTCTGTGCGGGCAGTTCCCTCGCTGTGTTCTTCTGTGCAGGTGCTACCTTCTCTGTGTTCTTCTGTGCAGGCGCTTCCCTCTCTGTGTTCCTCTGGGCGGGCAGTTCCCTCTCTGTGGTCTTCTGTGCAGGCGCTTCCCTCTCTGTGCTCTTCTGCGCAGGCAGTTCTCTCTCTGTGTTCTTCTGTGCTGGCAGTTCCCTCTCTGTGTTCTTCTGTGCAGGCGCTTCCCTCTCTGCGTTCTTCTGTGCAGGCAGTTCCCTCTCTGTGTGCTTCTGTGCAGGCGCTACCTTCTCTGTGTTCTTCTGTGCAGGCGCTTCCCTCTCTGTGTTCTTCTGTGCGGGCAGTTCCCTCGCTGTGTTCTTCTGTGCAGGCGCTTCCCTCTCTGCGTTCTTCTGTGCAGGCAGTTCCCTCTCTGTGTGCTTCTGTGCAGGCGCTACCTTCTCTGTGTTCTTCTGTGCAGGCGCTTCCCTCTCTGTGTTCTTCTGTGCGGGCAGTTCCCTCGCTGTGTTCTTCTGTGCAGGTGCTACCTTCTCTGTGTTCTTCTGTGCAGGCGCTTCCCTCTCTATTCTCTTCTGCGCAGGCACTTCCCTCTCTGTGCTCTTCTGCGCAGGCGCTTCACCTCTCTGTGTTCATCTGCGCAGGCGCTTCCCTCTCTGTGCTCTTCTGCGCAGGCGCTTCCCTCTCTGTGTTCTTCTGTGCAGGTGCTACCTTCTCTGTGTTCTTCTGTGCAGGCGCTTCCCTCTCTGTGTTCTTCTGTGCAGGCGCTTCCCTCTCTGTGCTCTTCTGCGCAGGCGCTTCACCTCTCTGTGTTCATCTGCGCAGGCGCTTCCCTCTCTGTGCTCTTCTGCGCAGGCGCTTCCCTCTCTGTGTTCTTCTGTGCAGGCAGTTCCCTCTCTGTGTTCTTCTGCGCAGGCGCTTCCCTCTCTGTGTTCTTCTGCACAGGCGCTTCACCTCTCTGTGTTCATCTGCACAGGCGCTTCCCTCTCTGCGTTCTTCTGTGCAGGCGCTTCCCTCTCTGTGTTCTTCTGCGCAGCCGCAGGCGCTTCCCTCTCTGTGCTCTTCTGTGCAGGCGCTTCCCTCTCTGTGCTCTTCTGTGCAGGCAGTTCCCTCTCTGTGTTCTTTTGTGCAGGCTCTTCCCTCTCTGTGTTCTTCTGTGCAGGCAGTTCCCTCACTGTGTTCCTCTGCGCAGGCAGTTCCCTCTCTGTGTTCTTCTGTACAGGCAGTTCCCTCTCTGTGTTCTTCTGTGCAGGCGCTTCCCTCTCTGTGTTCTTCTGTGCAGGCAGTTCCCTCTCTGTGTTCTTCTGTGCAGGCGCTACCTTCTCTGTGTTCTTCTGTGCAGGCAGTTCCCTCTCTGTGTTATTCTGTGCGGGCAGTTCCCTTTCTGTATTCTTCTGTGCAGGCAGTTCCCTCTCTGTGTTCTTCTGTGCGGGCAGTTTCCTCTCTGTGTTCTTCTGCGCAGGCACTTCCCTCTCTGTGTTCTTCTGTGCTGGCAGTTCCCTCTCTGTGTTCTTCTGTGCAGGCAGTTCCCTCTCTGTGTGCTTCTGTGCAGGCGCTACCTTCTCTGTGTTCTTCTGTGCAGGCGCTACCTTCTCTGTGTTCTTCTGTGCAGGCGCTTCCCTCTCTGTGTTCTTCTGTGCAGGCAGTTCCCTCTCTGTGTTCTTCTGTGCAGGCGCTTCCCTCTCTGTGTTCTTCTGTGCAGGTGCTTCCCTCTCTGTGTTCTTCTGTACAGGCAGTTCCCTCTCTGTGTTCTTCTGTGCAGGTGCTACCTTCTCTGTGTTCTTCTGTGCAGGCGCTTCCCTCTCTGTGTTCCTCTGGGCGGGCAGTTCCCTCTCTGTGGTCTTCTGTGCAGGCGCTTCCCTCTCTGTGCTCTTCTGCGCAGGCAGTTCTCTCTCTGTGTTCTTCTGTGCTGGCAGTTCCCTCTCTGTGTTCTTCTGTGCAGGCGCTTCCCTCTCTGCGTTCTTCTGTGCAGGCAGTTCCCTCTCTGTGTGCTTCTGTGCAGGCGCTACCTTCTCTGTGTTCTTCTGTGCAGGCGCTTCCCTCTCTGTGTTCTTCTGTGCGGGCAGTTCCCTCTCTGTGGTCTTCTGTGCAGGCGCTTCCCTCTCTGTGCTCTTCTGAGCAGGCAGTTCTCTCTCTGTGTTCTTCTGTGCAGGCAGTTCCCTCTCTGTGCTCTTCTGTGCAGGCAGTTCTCTCTCTGTGTTCTTCTGTGCGGGCAGTTCCCTCTCTGTGCTCTTCTGCGCAGGCGCTTCCCTCTCTGTGCTCTTCTGTGCGGGCAGTTCCCTCGCTGTGTTCTTCTGCGCAGGCAGTTCTCTCTCTATGTTCTTCTGTGCGGGCAGTTCCCTCGCTGTGTTCTTCTGCGCAGGCAGTTCCCTCTCTGTGCTCTTCTGTGCAGGCGCTTCCCTCTCTTAGCTCTTCTGTGCGGGCAGTTCCCTCGCTGTGTTCTTCTGCGCAGGCAGTTCTCTCTCTATGTTCTTCTGCGCGGGCAGTTCCCTCACTGTGTTCTTCTGCGCAGGCAGTTCCCTCTCTGTGCTCTTCTGTCCAGGCGCTTCCCTCTCTGTGTTCTTCTGCGCAGGCAGCTCTCTCTCTGTGTTCTTCTGCGCGGGCAGTTCCCTCACTGTGTTCTTCTGCGCAGGCAGTTCCCTCTCTGTGCTCTTCTGTCCAGGCGCTTCCCTCTCTGTGTTCTTCTGCGCAGGCAGCTCTCTCTCTGTGTTCTTCTGTGCCGGGTTCCTTATCCTCACAGTTCCTGCCTCCTGTCCACCATCATTGCAGTTCATGTTGGTATCTGGGGACCGGTTTGGGGTGGTGCGTCCTAGGTCAACCATTGGCTAATAAGCTCCAGTTGTGACAGTGACAGTCCTTGACCTCTGGTCCCCTTGCAGCCCCCTTAGAGTTGAACCCAAACTGAAAACCAAGTAGACCCCTTTGGTAACTGGCCTCAGGCACCTTACTCAGGGATGTGGTGAGGGGTAGAAACTCAGAACTCCACAAGTAAATCACCGTCCAGCCAGAGCATTTACTTCTATAAAGAAAATATACTGTTATGTATGGCTGCAATTGGAAGCTTTTAAAATTAATATCAGAATCAAAACCTGGTTAATCACTGCAATGACGGAGCAACAAAGGGAACAACTTTTGTTGGTACATGACAACGGAAATCCAGGCTGCTCTGACAGATTTCTCCGAGAGTCAGGTCAGCCTTGGCTCTAGCACAGCTTTGTGATGGGAGAGTGGGGCAAAGCATGCAGAGGGTGGTGGTGGAGAATGGCAGGTGTCCAGATATATTTTGGGGGAGACAGGGAAGAGAGGCCATATTCTGTATGGCTCCTCCATTTCTCCTCTGCCCCTGTGTAACACTTGAAAGCAGGGGTAGATGTTTTGGGTGGGTCATGCATAATATGAACTTAAAGATGGGTCAAAAGTGGTGAATAACGAGGATGTGTTTTTACCTCAGGGTTCTGAGTGACAATAAAGACAACTCAAGCTTTGATCTCATTGCCTATTTGATGTCACTAGGAACCCCTTGTGCAAAACATCCCCATTTTTCACTGTTACCCATCTATAAATCTATAGGTTATATATGGTTCTCACTGGGAGCCACTAGCATAAAAGTCAGATTTATATCTAATTCACTGCTATGACGTAGCCACAGTTGTTAAGAAAAGCTGCTATCCACCGTTGCTACGCCATAAAGGAAGTTCGGGCTGGACTGTTCCCATGAGGCACAGGGTCAGACTGATTTGCATATGGCCATGTCTGAACTGGGGTGGCAGAGTGGGCTAAAGAACGGTGATGGATCAAACCCAGATCTGTTGACTGGGTGTGAGTGTTTGATTGGTTCTGATGCTCCGTCCATCACCACCCCCTTTTGTACCGCTTTGTTCGCCATAAGTTGGCAGGGTATGCTCAGACGTGAGTCCCTTGCTCACTTTGCCACTGGATTCAAGCAAGCCTGGCTGAAGACGGCTGAAATGCCAGAAACCGGTCCTAGGAAGCTTGTTTCCGGTCCAGGGAAGGCATGGCTTGGCAGTTCGGGCTGGACTGTTCCCATGAGGCACAGGGTCAGACTGATTTGCATATGGCCATGTCTGAACTGGGGTGGCAGAGTGGGCTAAAGAACGGTGATGGATCAAACCCAGATCTGTTGACTGGGTGTGAGTGTTTGATTGGTTCTGATGCTCCGTCCATCACCACCCCCTTTTGTACCGCTTTGTTCGCCATAAGTTGGCAGGGTATGCTCAGACGTGAGTCCCTTGCTCACTTTGCCACTGGATTCAAGCAAGCCTGGCTGAAGACGGCTGAAATGCCAGAAACCGGTCCTAGGAAGCTTGTTTCCGGTCCAGGGAAGGCATGGCTTGGCAGTTCGGGCTGGACTGTTCCCATGAGGCACAGGGTCAGACTGATTTGCATATGGCCATGTCTGAACTGGGGTGGCAGAGTGGGCTAAAGAACGGTGATGGATCAAACCCAGATCTGTTGACTGGGTGTGAGTGTTTGATTGGTTCTGATGCTCCGTCCATCACCACCCCCTTTTGTACCGCTTTGTTCGCCATAAGTTGGCAGGGTATGCTCAGACGTGAGTCCCTTGCTCACTTTGCCACTGGATTCAAGCAAGCCTGGCTGAAGACGGCTGAAATGCCAGAAACCGGTCCTAGGAAGCTTGTTTCCGGTCCAGGGAAGGCATGGCTTGGCAGTTCGGGCTGGACTGTTCCCATGAGGCACAGGGTCAGACTGATTTGCATATGACCATGTCTGAACTGGGGTGGCAGAGTGGGCTAAAGAACGGTGATGGATCAAACCCAGATCTGTTGACTGGGTGTGAGTGTTTGATTGGTTCTGATGCTCCGTCCATCACCACCCCCTTTTGTACCGCTTTGTTCGCCATAAGTTGGCAGGGTATGCTCAGACGTGAGTCCCTTGCTCACTTTGCCACTGGATTCAAGCAAGCCTGGCTGAAGACGGCTGAAATGCCAGAAACCGGTCCTAGGAAGCTTGTTTCCGGTCCAGGGAAGGCATGGCTTGGCAGTTCGGGCTGGACTGTTCCCATGAGGCACAGGGTCAGACTGATTTGCATATGGCCATGTCTGAACTGGGGTGGCAGAGTGGGCTAAAGAACGGTGATGGATCAAACCCAGATCTGTTGACTGGGTGTGAGTGTTTGATTGGTTCTGATGCTCCGTCCATCACCACCCCCTTTTGTACCGCTTTGTTCGCCATAAGTTGGCAGGGTATGCTCAGACGTGAGTCCCTTGCTCACTTTGCCTCTGGATTCAAGCAAGCCTGGCTGAAGATGGCTGAAATGCCAGAAACCGGTCCTAGGAAGCTTGTTTCCGGTCCAGGGAAGGCATGGCTTGGCAGTTCGGGCTGGACTGTTCCCATGAGGCACAGGGTCAGACTGATTTGCATATGGCCATGTCTGAACTGGGGTGGCAGAGTGGGCTAAAGAACGATGATGGATCAAACCCAGATCTGTTGACTGGGTGTGAGTGTTTGATTGGTTCTGATGCTCCGTCCATCACCACCCCCTTTTGTACCGCTTTGTTCGCCATAAGTTGGCAGGGTATGCTCAGACGTGAGTCCCTTGCTCACTTTGCCACTGGATTCAAGCAAGCCTGGCTGAAGACGGCTGAAATGCCAGAAACCGGTCCTCGGAAGCTTGTTTCCGGTCCAGGGAAGGCATGGCTTGGCAGTTCGGGCTGGACTGTTCCCATGAGGCACAGGGTCAGACTGATTTGCATATGGCCATGTCTGAACTGGGGTGGCAGAGTGGGCTAAAGAACGGTGATGGATCAAACCCAGATCTGTTGACTGGGTGTGAGTGTTTGATTGGTTCTGATGCTCCGTCCATCACCACCCCCTTTTGTACCGCTTTGTTCGCCATAAGTTGGCAGGGTATGCTCAGACGTGAGTCCCTTGCTCACTTTGCCACTGGATTCAAGCAAGCCTGGCTGAAGACGGCTGAAATGCCAGAAACCGGTCCTAGGAAGCTTGTTTCCGGTCCAGGGAAGGCATGGCTTGGCAGTTCGGGCTGGACTGTTCCCATGAGGCACAGGGTCAGACTGATTTGCATATGGCCATGTCTGAACTGGGGTGGCAGAGTGGGCTAAAGAACGGTGATGGATCAAACCCAGATCTGTTGACTGGGTGTGAGTGTTTGATTGGTTCTGATGCTCCGTCCATCACCACCCCCTTTTGTACCGCTTTGTTCGCCATAAGTTGGCAGGGTATGCTCAGACGTGAGTCCCTTGCTCACTTTGCCACTGGATTTAAGCAAGCCTGGCTGAAGACGGCTGAAATGCCAGAAACCGGTCCTAGGAAGCTTGTTTCCGGTCCAGGGAAGGCATGGCTTGGCAGTTCGGGCTGGACTGTTCCCATGAGGCACAGGGTCAGACTGATTTGCATATGGCCATGTCTGAACTGGGGTGGCAGAGTGGGCTAAAGAACGGTGATGGATCAAACCCAGATCTGTTGACTGGGTGTGAGTGTTTGATTGGTTCTGATGCTCCGTCCATCACCACCCCCTTTTGTACCATAAAGGAAGTCCAAGCTGCACTAGCAGGGCTCTCACAGCGCTCGTCAGAGCTGTGCTGGAAATCAGGCAGCACAGGTTCTGTAGTAGAAGGAAGGGAAGGCAAAGAGATTGGTGGGAGTGGATTGCAAGAGGCCAGTTATTTTCTATATTTACAACAAGATGGAGAGACCATGTTATGTATGGCTTCCGCCTTACTCCTTTGCCCCTGGGTAGCAGTTGAAAGCAGAGGTAGATGATTTGGAGGGTCCATAAACAACACACCATTATAGATGGGTAAGAAGTCAAATGTCAACCTGACACTCTTTATTTTCAGGTCAGGGATCCCGGAGATAGACATGCTCTAGATGCGCTGGTACCTGGCTGCCTGAGCTGAACTTTGCCAGGCTGAAGATGTCAGCCTGGTGGGCATGACCTCCTCAGTTCAGTAAAGTGCCTTGAGGTCCTCCCCTCATGACCAGGGGGATTGTCAGAGATAGCCTCAGACCTGGGCACTTCAGTTTTAAGCCCTGAAGTACCCAAGGCTGAGTGTCTACCAGTGACACCTCCTCACAGAGTGGGGTGGGGTCAAAAGACTCACAGTCTCACTGTGATGAGTATGGCACTGCCTCCTCCTCTCATTGGCTGACCTAAGTTCAGCCAATGAGAGGAGGTGGCAGTACCAACCCTCCTGGAGCCTCCGAGGATTCCCTCCAGAGATGCTGCCGAAGCTAAGTATAATGTTTTTATTTAATGTTTGGTGCATGCATGCTTGTGTGTATGTATGAATGTATGTGTATATGTGAGTGTGATGTGAATGTGTGTGTGCATGTGTGCGATTGTGGCCCTCTGAAACCCACTTTCTCTAATTACCGGATGCCACTGATGCCTGATATCTTGCACCAGCAATGATCTGAACATACAACGTTCCACCTACTTGTCACTGGCAAGAAAGGGAGCTGGTTCAAATTCCATAGGCATAATACTGTAATATGGTATTCCATTGATTTGGCACAGTTGAAAACACCGGATATATGCAGCTCTTACTTTTAAATAGGCAAGATCTGCATAGGAGGACCAATGCTCCAATTCTTTCCTGAGCACTTGCTTGAACTGATCTCTGTTGTCATAGATTATCCACAGATCCAATAAAAAGAGCTTGCGTGCCATCCATTGCAACAGAAAGCCTGGGGGATGTGTTGCCGGGTCATTGCAAAATATAGGGAGTAGGACACCAGAGCTGGACGATTTAATATTGTGTAGAAGCCATGTCATACCCTGGAAATTGCCTAGTCTTGGATGATACTTGGGAAAGCTCAGGTCTTATGGGTTGGATGGGAAATGCTTATCTCACACTGTCAGCCAGTTGCAAGCCCTACTCATTTGTTAAGAGTCCAACACATTGTATTCCTGAGTTAATAAAGGGACACCATTTGCATCATACTCAAGGTGCACACTTGAAGAAGAGAGAGTGTCCATGATTCTATTAAACTTCAATATCCTCACATGATTGATTTGGCGATGGACTTTCAAGCTAATAGAAGTTCTTTTTTTTAAATTTAGCAGATCATTAATTAATGGACCAGGGTAGCTGTACTCCTTTGATTCGTTGTTACAGGCCTGACTGTAAATGCGACCCAGCAGACATTCATAGGCCCTTAGGCAGGCACGTTTGAATGAATTTGCACAGGAAAGAAAGACAGGCTGTGCCCATGCATCTCACTTCATTTACAGAGAGGAAATACATATTGGCTAATGATCAGCCTGCCAAGGACTGCTGGAATGCAGCTACTTCGGTGTGGCCACTGGAACACACAAGAAATCTGCACTATTACTTTAAACTACTTTATGTAAAAGTATGTAAAAGGCCTGTTTTAGTGCAGAGCATATGAATACCGGTAACTGCAGATATAAACATTATGGTCAGTGTAACATTAACAATACATGTTAACATAACAATTGGCAACAATTTTTCCAAATAGTTGACAATGCAATCTTTGGATGGCATATATGATGGAAACCCTTCTTCCTCACCCTAGCTAATATTTACATTTGCATCAAAATCTTGCCAATCATAGCAACTTTCTAAAGAGATCTGCAGCACACATACCGACTCGTAATTCAATATTTTTTTCAGTCTGCAGCCTGCTCAGAAGAAAAAAAGCCAGTCTTCGTTTATGTAATGTAGAGTCGCATGTAGCTAGAGCCAGCAAGAGTCAGTGTGTCCAGTGTGCAGCCTTGAACCAGAAGACCCTTCCTTGTACCATAGGTGCTCCGCCTGGAATGCCTGAATCTTCCCTCTCCTTGATAGGCCCCTGCTGGACTTTATACACTATTTCTCAACATTATTGTGAGAAAAATGAGCCCTGTGATTTGTGTGTAAAGTCTGAAATATATTGCATATTTTCCAGAACTAATGCATTTCTTTCTAAGTATTATAATATATGATATATGATTTAATTGATACATTATTGCTCAAAAACAAGAATATGGTGAATATATATGTGAATGTAATGGTAACCAAAATCGTGCATTTTAAAAATACATAAATGATTATAGGTACACAAGTAAAAGGCTCATAAGCTGTAAGGCAAGGCACCTGACACCTTTACTATTTTGAGTGGTGAACCCAGATAGATAAGATTTTTTTCAGTTTTCCCCAAAGGCCGTAAGCATACTTTTTAAAGATTTAGCTGATTAATTACGTAATACTCCTCCAAACAGTTTAGTTGCCATTGCAGGCCAATGGGTGTACTGCTAAGTATCAACATATCATCCATAGTAAATAGCAGTGGAATGTGTGTGCTGTCAACTGTGGGTGGAATTCCGTCTGTGGACAGGGATTTAGTATACACATCACTAATTCACTAGTTTAATAAAATGGGCACACCAGGCACTGATTTTTTTTTTTTTAATCTTTTTTTATTAACAATGCTCGTGAGACCATACAAAACAACACCATGTCTGAATATCACATTGGTAGATAATACATGCGTTATCAGGAAATTACACATCAGGGAAACACAAGGGCCCTCCAACATTTCAACATGACTACCCCTCCAAGAGGGTAACCGTACCTCTATATTTGCGCCAGGGCGCTTATACTTTCTTCAATTTTTTTGTGCACCCCCTGCTTTTGTATACAGTTTCTTCCGCTCTTTGGCACCAGTCAAGGTCACGCTGCCAATCCTCCAAGAGCGGGTGCGCCTGCACCCCCCATCCCCAGGCAATGTTCCGTTTTGCAACCCCTGCAGCCAAGGCCAGCCAAAGCTCTACGTATCTCGACCAATCAGTGTCCCCTTTAATCAGCAGAAGAAGCCACTTCGTGTCCATCGGGACTGTCACCCCCATTACCTTAGACATAGTCTCTGTTACCTTCGTCCAAAATGGGATGATCTCTGGACACACCCATAGGATATGAAAGAAGGTGCCCTCCTGCTGACAACCCCTCACACAGGCCACCAACTGGCACCTTCCCCATGCATAAAGGTGAGTGCGAGGATAGTAGGTACGATGCAGGATTTTAAACTGCACTAGCCTAAACCTAGAGCGGATTGCGATCTCTCTAGGACCCTGGAGCGCGTCTTGCCAGTCTTCCTCATCGAGGCTCCCAAGGTCCCTGGCCCATGCCGCTCTGAGATTAATCAGGGGATCGGGTACATTATTTATTAATTTGTGATAGATTGTGGATGTGGATTTCTCCGCAATGGGGTTGAGTAATAACCGATCCTCCATCGGGGTGTAATCCGGGATGAATGTACCACTCGGTATATGGGAGCCCAGGGCATGCAGGAGACGTATGTGCTGATATCTCTGTCAGTGATGTAAGCTGTATTCCTTCTGAAGGTAGTCGAAGGTGCAGGGTGAGTCCCTTTTCCATACATCCCCTAGGTATTCAAGGCCAATCTGTTGCCACCCGTTAAACCCCGTCAGAGTCGTCACACACAGCAGCTCACCCTGCTACAGTGGAGTTCTCCCGGTTAGCTTGCCATCCCAACCCAGGAGCCGATTAGCCTCCTTCCAACAGTGTAGAACTACCTTAGTGTGTTCAGGCCATGACCTCTGTGATCTGCGGACATAAAGAAGAGGTTCACAGTTGCCCCTCGGCATAGCCATTCTATCCACTCTATATGCGGGATCGTCCCTATCTGTGTACACCCAGTCGTTAACCACCTGCAACTGTGAGGCCCAGTTGATGGTATAGCCAGAGTAGCTGCCGAAAAACTCGAATAAGTGTACTACTTGAGCAATCGAGTGATATGGTCGTGCCAAATAGAGGTTGATATCGTTGGCGTATAGGGATATGCGCTCTTCCCACTCATCACTCGCCGCCAGGTCCCAGATCGAGGGGTCCCTCCTGATCCAGTGCGCCAGCAGCTCCAGCGCGAAGACGAAGAGGAGGGGGGACAGGGGGCATCCCTGTTGAGTCCCCCTCCACAGAGAAAAGGCCCGAGATACAGCCCCATTGACTCGCACCCGAGCCGTTGGTCGTTCGTACAGGAGCCCAACCTCTGAAGTACCATGAACAAATATGGCCATTCGATACTATTGAAAGCCATCGAGGCGTCCAGCGTCATCAATGCCGTCTGAGTATCCCCAACATCTTCGGTCATGTAGAGAACCCCATAGAGACGCCGAAGGATCTGACGAGTGCTTCTGCGGGGCATGAACCCAGATTAGTCAACGTGGACCAGGTCTGTAACCACCAATAATAGTCGATCAGCCAGGACCTTGGCGAGAAACTTGGCCTCCACGTTTAGCAAAGAAATTGGCCGGTACGAGGCGCATTGTTCTGATGGCTTCCCTGCCTTGTGGATCACCACTATCATGGCTTCTCTTTGATCAGAGGGCAGGCTCCCACACTCTCGTGCCTCGTTGATCATCCCAAGCATAGGCTTGCTTTTTGTAAAGTTCAATTGGGAGCCCATTAGGACCGGAAGGCTTTTTCCAACTGCAGGGAGTTTAGAGCATTACTGACCGCTTCTAAGCGTTCGCTCATTTCCTCAGATAGTGTGGGAAGCGCAAAGTCGCGTAGAAATTCTGCACAGTCCTTTTCAGTTCTAGTGCATACAGGAGAGTACACGTGCTCAAAGTGAGCCGCAAAGGCCTCTGCTATGTCCATACTGGACGAGCATAGTGAACCCGCCTCGTCCCTCACTGCAGATACCCATGAGCGCTCCCTATCTCAGCGCTCCAGCCACGCTAGTAATTTCAACGCTTTGCCCCCCACATCATAAATCCGGTGCTGTGTGGCCAGCGCATAGGCACGGGCCTCACCCTCGGCTAGGGCCTTCAAATCTTTCTGTTTCTGCTTCAGTCTGTGGCAGAGTATCCCTCTCTAGCTGCTCGATTTCACCCTCTAGGAGCCGGATCTGGAGGGACTCCTCCTTTTTCTGAGCCCCAATTAGTGACTGGACCAAGCCCCTCAGCACCGTCTTGTAGGCCTCCCACAGAGTAATCTGGGAGCCTACGGACCCGAGTTCTCTTTGAAGTACAACTTGAACCCCTCTCAAAGTTTGTCACTAATTTCCGGGTCTCGGAGGTGCCAGGGATCTATTCTCGGAAAGGTCGCCCTATTGACTATCAGGCCCCTAGGGGTGGTGCAAGCGGGGGAGTGATCCGAAATCCCCGAGCCATATGTTTGGTATCGCCGAATTCCCTCATTTGATCATTGCGAGTAAAGAAGTGGTCGATCCTGGAGAAAGACCCGTGCCGCACTGAATTGAACGTGTATTGCCGAAGTGAGGGTTTGTGTGCCCGCCACAGATCACCCAGTCCCGTAGCAGTGGCAAAGTCCGAGAGGCCCTGTTCCCCTTGTCTGCCTGAGGGGGCATTGGACCGGTCGATTTCCGGGCACATAACTGCATTGGTGTCACCACTGATAAGTAGTATTCCTGTAGGGAGGCCTGACAGGAACGCACTCAACTTTGGGAGGAACACAGAGTGTAGGCCCGGGGGTATATAGCAGGAGCAAAATATCAAAGAGCGCCCCTCCCATCTACCCGCCACTGCAGCAAAACAGCCCGCATCATCCACCCACATGCCTGAAACAACATGAGGTAGGGTATTACGCACCAGGATTCCCACTCCTCGTGACCCAGAGGTGAACCCAGAGTGTGCAACCATTTTGTAGCCAAAACGATCTAGGGCTTTACATCTATTCCCCCGTAAATGCAATTCTTGAAGAAGAACCACATCTGGGGAGTGTCTCTTGAGGTGCTGCAATACTAGTGTACGCTTAATTTTATTGCCCAGCCCATTGACGTTCCAAGTCCAGACCTGTACCTTAGCCGGGTCACCCATTATCTCGGAAACCTGCCCACCCCATCGGAGAGATCATTGACCCTGATGTGTCCCCCAGAGCAATTCCCAGTGAATGGCGAATATGATGGCCTCGAGCAAACTTTTCATCCCCCCAAAAACCCCAGAACCCCATGAATATAACAATCCAGAAACCCAACTCCCCCCTCCCTGCTGCCCTGCCAGGTGAGTCCCCAACCTCCCACCATGTAAACTCAGAGTGCCTGTCGCCCCGATAATACCAATAAAAACATTTGTGAGGAAACGTGAACTTGCAGACATTGGGAAGTGGTATATATCTATTATCGAAATGTACACCCCCATGCTGTGAGTTGCGACTTAGCACCACATGTAATAGTTCACCTATACGTCTCAGACCCTGGAGCCACATAGATAACACCAACTGACCGCAAGTCATGCAGTGTTCCCATCAAGAACAAGACCAAGAGCGCCGGACCCTGCCACCCATCCTCAGTGAACCCATGCCGCCCACCAGCCCATACTCAAGTTCTCATAAGAAGGGTTTATTCGAGGCCTACCATCCGGCTCAACAATGTCAGAACTGCCTCAAAGTAACGCAGCCATCCGCTGCTCTCTGCCACTGGCGATTCGCCCTTCTGGAAGATCCGCGATGTCCTCATCCCGGTTCGGTACCGAGCGTGGCTGTCTCCCCCTCTGACCAACAGTTCGCCAACCTTCCAGCCAATCGCTGGCCTCCGCCGGCGCATTAAAGAAGTAGGCTTTCTCACTGTCAAGGATTTTGAGTCTGGCCGGGAAGAGCATCATATATTTCACACTCTGATCTCTAAGGGCCTTCTTCACCCCATCGAAGGAGCGCCGCTGTTGTTGAACTTGAAGCGTGAAATCCAGAAAAAAGCGGATGGTTGCGTTTTCCAGCTGAAGATCTCCACAGGTACGCGCCACCTGTAGGATAGCATCCCTACACCGAAAATCCAGGATGTGGGCGATGATCGTATGGGGAGCAGGCCCAGGCTTGGGCTTACCACCTAGGGCCCTGTGCGCCTGTTCAACAGAGAAAATGTTTGATAGGCGTTTGGGCTTCAGGTGGTTCAGTACCAGGTCCTCTATGAACCAGTCCATCGAGGGCCCCTCCATCCCTTCTGGCACCCCCACTATGCGTATGTTGTTACGTCTGGCCCGACCTTCCTGGTCCTCCAGACACGTGTAGATATCGGCTTGGTTCTTGGTGAGGGCGGAAACTTTGTCTCCAGCCAGAACTTGCGGAGACGGTGGAGGCCCCCCCTCAGGCACTGTCCCAGAATCACCAAGTTGCAGCCAGGACCAGATGGGCCCGTCAATCACTGTGGGCCGTGGTCCGCCCCAAAGCGTCCCGGACCAGGGGTGGCAAGCAGTAGTCCAAGGCCAAAGTTCATTCCATCGTGTGGCCTCCACCAAAAGGGCCCCCCCTCATGCAACAGCCAGCCACTTCGAATGGGGTCGGGTGGGTTGGTGAATCACTGCGTCTGCACCCACCAGCACATGCATGACAATCACAGCAGTGCAGTTTGGGCCCTTCACTCCCCCTGTAGAGTAGGGCGCTCGCTCAAGGATTTGGGGTCTGAGGCCCAGTAGGGGAGGCCCAGACACCCTCACAGAGTCTCCGGCACAGTGCGCCAGCAACCGCCACCACTGCAAGGCCGATGGGCCACTCACCAGTAAGGTCTCTCCTGAGATGCCGTTAACCGTGGGGCCCTGGTCGGGTCTGCCAGAGTCCAATGTCTCCCAAGGTGCCTGGCTCTTGTCTCAGGATCCCTCAGGTCACCTCCGCACCGCAATTACCAATGGCGGCTGTACTGAAGTCCGCTCGATGTCTGGGCTGCACACCCGCTAGCGCACCCCAGGTGCCTGTTTATCAATTTGCGAGACAAGTAGCTGCTCTAAAAGGGTCCATTCCGACCCTGCTGAGCGCTGGGGAGATTGGAAGAGGACGGGCGATCTCCGTTCACGGGTTCCCTGCAGACGCCATTTTCGATCGCCTTCGCCTCCGACCTTCGCATTGTATTTCTGCGCCCACAGCCACTCCACACAGCCGCCTTTCGCGCTCGCCTCCCCACTCCGGTGTCGCTGGGTGTCCTCGGTTTCACCGTCATTTCACGGATTGTGCCGGATTTAGGGGTTTATTCCCAAGCTGCTAGCGCAGCTCAATTACAAAGCCGCCATCTTCCGCGGCTGCAAACCACGGCCCCCCCAGGCACTCATTTTTAAAGATTTCCAGTTATAGTAATTTTGTTTATGTAGCCTAAGCCCTTGCCATTTTACATCACCACCTGTGTGCTGACATGGAGCAGTTGTATGTCAAGTGGCACACACAATGTGTGCTTTAAATCGAACAGGAGGAGCCTATTAATGAAGACTAAAGCAATCTTGAGATCTATAGATGAACAGTGACGAGGGACTGTCTTTTCTTTGTGCCGGCGCCATTAAAATAGTGAACACAAAAAGAGCTAGATAAAGCTCATTGAAACTTCTGGAAAATAGTCTGGGCGTTTAAAAGGTTGTAAATAGAGTTCACCCCTGTAAAACCACCTTGTGGTATTTGGTAGGCTTATGCAATGAGGGATGTTTGATTTGCATCAAGGGGCACATAATGGGCACAAGTATTCAAGGATGCATAGTTTACTCATGCACTGAGGATATTCAAATATCACAGGTGCGGATAAATAAAAAGAGAGCAGCAGGTACAAGAAAAAGTTGTTTCAAGATTTCTTTGTTGGAGAAAAGTTATCACATTTATACAAAAACTCTTTAGAGAAAACTGACATCAGAGTAATTAAAATCGATCCGTATTTGTATTAACCTATTTACAAATATTTAACAGCAGCTCCATGTCTAAAATCTATTCAGTTTCGTTCAAACATATGGGCCAAAAATGCTAACCCAGTTCAAAATTATTCAGTCTTTTGATCCAAAGCCTTAAGTGAGAGGCAAGTTAGTCTAAAGGTCATTTTTGATTATTTCCTCGATGGTGTAGTTGATTGGAGACGGTCTTGGTAACAATACATTGATTCGAACCGAATGCAGATGAGTTTTGAGTAGTTTTATTTGTCTGGGACACTCACTAAGATCATAACACATCAATAAAGAAGGACCCAAAAAAGTAGAAACGTGAACCAGTCATTTAAAGGTAACTGTCTAACCCTTTAACTTTGGCTTAACATCAGTGCTAAATTTGTGCCTGTGTTTTCTGGTACTCTGCACTTAATTCCTAACACCATCACGTTTTTGATGACAGCCATGGTGGCGCTGCCTGCCTATTTTCAGCAGAAGACATCAGTTTAGCAATTCAAAATAAGCTATATAACAATAATAATAGCAGTTTGCCAAGGCCATTAATAGTGCCGTTTTGCAGTACTGGTGGAGGCGGGGGGGGCGAGGTGTAAGGTGCAGCGACATCCTAAATGGTACCTTGGGCCCTGGCACTTGTTTTTGTAGAACTTAAGGACTGCTTGACAGCACAGGTTGCAAAGGCCTATTGTTACCAATTCTGTCAATTATACCTAGAGTGGGCTTTAACTACTCATTGACAAGTATTTCTCTCCACCTCATGCTTTGTCTCTTTGGTGTTCCATTCCGCCCTCTAGGAAGTGCTTACATTAAAATGCATGAAGGAAATGTTACACCTCAACAGTACACTCAGCGGTCACACTGTTTATCCCACTCATTTATCTAATATATGCATTCTTAGTAGAAAATGCTTCCTCATTTTGTTTATTGCATTCAATCACCAAATGATCATTGCATGAAAAAATATAAACCTTTACAGATATAAAAGCATGTTTATTTTTATTATAACATTTATTAAGCGCTACTGTTACCCGTAGGTGTCCTGGTGCTGTGTGAGATCTTGCCCAAGGTTCAAATCAGAGGTCACATTATCCTGAAAACAGCCACGTTTTAAGGCTTTTCGAAAAGCCAGTAAGCTGGTCGTACCTCTGAGGTCTAGTGGGAGATTATTCCAAGCCTTGACTGCATTCACTACAAAACTTCTTCCACCCCAGGTGGCCTTTTTCACAAATGGCACATAAACCAGCTTAGCATCAGATGAGCGCAGTGATCTGATTGGTATATACCAATGCAGCCGCTCTTTTAAATAAGCTTGTCCCGTCCCATGAAGCGCTTTGTGGACCAAACACAACGCTTTAAACTGGGTATGCTTCCTAACTGGCAACCAATGAAGCTTCCGAATCTCCTTCGAGATTGGTGCGTATTTTGGAATGCCCGACTCCAGTCTAGCAGCAGCATTCTGCAGGAGTTGCGACTTCTGCATTATTCCTTCCTGGATATTAAAATACAGACTGTTACAATAGTCAAGCCTGAGTTTGATGACACTCTTTAGGTAAAGTTCAGTCAGTTAGTAGGTGAACGCATGAAAGGAGACACACAAGAAGGGAAGAGGTCAAAGCAGAGCAACAACTTAGAATGTGTCAGAAACAAAGATTTGTGCTTGACAATGATAGAAATCAAAGTGTGGTGAGGGTTCAGTGTTCATCCAAGGCTTCAGGATGGGATCATTCTTAGTCCTTTAGATATTGATATTCCGTCAGGGTCGGCCAAATGTCTGGTATCAGTGCCCTTAATACATGATTGCTTGTTACTGCCCTCCATGCCTTCATGCTTCACCCTTGGGGCGGCCTTAGTCCATGATGGCAGTCATTTCTTGGTGTCTCTCTCTTACCATAAGGTTTATATAGCGCCCCAGTGTGGCTGATGTTTCGGTTGATATGTTCCCTAGCAGGGACAATGTCACCTCTTTGAAGCTTCGGATGCCTGAGTTCTTATGGAATTTCCATAGAGTCTTTTCTGCAAGCTCTTGTACCACTTGGAAAAGAAGAGGCTGTGGGAAAGATCCTCTGCTGGTCACTATTGCATCCAAATATGTTTGATTCTTTTTGGTCCCAGTGATATCTATAATGTTATAGTTCTAGGATTCTAAATCTTACCATGCAGAAAAGTTACCAGTATTTATTGTTTAGGGGCATTTTAGGGCAGCTGGCAGCGCTTAAGCTGAACATATCTGTGCCAACAGGGCATGGCGGTTGTGATTAATCATCAAACAGCTTATTATCGTGTGGTCCCCTAGGTCCCACTTTGTGACTACCGGCTCTGGGCTATGAGTGTCTGAAAATCAGTGCATTGGCCCCTGCAACTGGGCTGTCTCACAGTAAAGCTCGTAATTTGGTCCACCTAGCCCGCCATGTTCCACGGGGACATATATTTTGTGCAACGTCACTCTCTTGCGGCTGGACTGCCAAACCAAATTGGAAGGAAGAGTCGGGGTAGACTAACTGGGAGAGCTGTGAAATAATACAATAATCTCCGCAGCACCAGCATTTTAGCTATCGCCACCCTGCCCAACGGTGACATTTGCGAGGAGTTCCAGAATGCCAAAGAGCTGCTCGTACTCACTACAAATACCCCCAAAATCCCTTGTACGAGATTGCTATAGGAATGGTATATGTTCACGCCCAGGTAGTGGAAAGTGTCTGTATCCCAGGCCATTGTCAAGGTAGACAGTGATTTCCACTCCCTCTGAGTGAGAGACTGCATGGGGAATTGGTCAGATTTCGCCCAGTTCAGCAGTAGGCCAGTGGTTCTTCCAAAGTTGCCTAGCATCTCCACTACTCTAGGAAGGTCCCTACCCACATCCCTGTGGTACACTAATGCGTCATCCACATACAATGAGATGGTCTTCCAGGAGTTGCCACTCAGAATCCCCCACTGGGGGCCCAGAGGGGAAAAAGGCATGCAAGGACAATGCAAAGAGGATCAGCAACAATGAGCAACCTTGTCTTTTACCCCTGTGGACTCCGAATACAGCAGAGATCTCTCTGCCCGTCTTCACCCGGGTCACTGGGAGAGTGTAGAGTGATGTTATCTATCACACTATCTCTGGGCCCTATCCCATTCTCCTCAGAACTTCCATCAAGTAGGGCCACCCCATGGTGTCAAATGCCTTCTAATGTCTAGAGAAAGAGCTGGACATGGTGGGGTTACCTGCAGATTTTCTTCTATCAATCGGAAGAGGAGGTGTAGATTTAAGAATGTGCTTCTCCAAGGGATGAAACCATTCTGGTCTTGGTGGACTGATATGGAGAGGTAGGGTAGTAATCATATTGCAATAACCTTCCCCCGTTCCTTGAAGTCCGAATTGAGGAGGAAAAACGGTCTGTACAATTGCACCTGCAGTGGTCTTTGCCCGGTTTGGTAGGCCTACTATTAGTGCTTCTCACATGGATCCTGGGAGTGCCCCCTCATTTCTCACCCATAGGAACATCTTGAGTTGTTTTGCGCTAGGGTCGCGCTATTTGCTGAATAGAATTTTACTGGGAAGAAACCATCCCAGGGGTCTTATTACATGCCAATTGACCAATCGCGAGCTGGATCTCGTCCCCAGGCAGCAGCTCATCTAAAGTGTAATGGTAGGGTAGGTGTGCCTTCAAGGGATTTATTTAAACGTTTTTTCTGATCTATATGAAAAATGTTAAGGTCAAACAAATGGTTACCTTGTTAATTAATTTCTTTCAGCAAATGATTTTAGTACTTAATTATATTATCTCCTAAATCAACATCACAGAAATCATATAGAATATAAATCATTTGTGCAAAGGTGTATAACAAACTGAAACAGAAGCGGGTGTATATAGAAAATATATTCACTTTTTATCTTTAAATTAGGGTACTTGAAAATACAGACAATGTAACAAGAAGGAGACAATATAAAATTCAGAGCCTTCACTGTAACAATTGCCAACACTTTTCTTCTTAACAGAAATTAAACAAATTACAGAGGATAAAGCGCAGGTCGACGTTTCGGTCTCTATTTTTGCATTACTGAGACCATCTTCAGGACTGATATGTATTTTAGTTGATGACCCCTATTGGAATATAGAACAAAAACAATTACAATTTATTCTTACAGAAAATCATACATATATAAAAAAAAATTACATTATATCACCCACATTTTTTTGCACAAAAACAAACTTATTTAACTTTAAGAAAACTTTTGTTAATAATTTACAAATTGTTATAATCTATACTTTCATTTTCCGATTGATTATAACTTTACACAATCAAAACCTGATCTGTATCTGATCAGAAGCTGCACAATCTAGGCAGCTGATTCCTAAAATTTTTTATTTTACTCATAACCATTTCACCTCCTTGTTATTATTACTAGATTTGCAACTCTTTTTAAAATAGAGAGGTAAATTGTGACTCATTTCTTACTTTTTAGTACAAAGTAAAAGTCATAATTGGACTAAGGGAAGTTCAGTGTATCCGACCTACTTAATCATAGATGTCATTAACTGTATTATAATTAAAAGATGGAGATATAAATTAACCCATCTACTATTAGCATCCTATAGTTCTTTCATCTCAAATCATACTGACGTACTTATTCGTTAAATGTTGTGACGGTCGGCTAAGCGTCCCCTTGAGTTGATAAATTAAAGTCTGTTGATCTAAATTCAATTGTATAAAGAGAAAATGAGGCAAAAAACAGGTCTATTTATTACCTTCTGAGGATTACCGTCATTATATGCTTTAATACTATATAGAGCATTATTACCTTAATTTGAGCGAAAGACACAATTGTTGTGTGTCTGTTATTTTCTTATATGGTTGACCCAGGGTAGACGAACCTCAAGGAGATCGAGCCAATTTCAGTACATCTATTTTAACAGCACCATTGGTCTGTAAAAGTTGGAGATCGAGAATGGTTTTAGCTTACGTATGTCTTCCAATGCTGATAGTATGTTGACCTCACTATCATTTTATTTAAACAAGGTGGACTGACTCAATTAATATCAACGAGATTATATTCACCTTTATGTCATAGATCTTTATGTAGATATATCTAAACAAATGTAGACCATATTAACTTATTTTTCAGACAGCATTGGTTATATTCTAAAACTTCATAAAGCGACCAAATAAATCTATTTAAAATAATATAATACGTGTTTAGCAAAAGGAGTTCGGATAACTTTACTAAACACGAGCTGGAATAAATCATAAAAATAAAAATAATTTACCTTTAATGGTACCAAGCGTTAGATTCACTTAGTGGGCTGGACTGAATCAATTGCAATGTATTATAGAATACTTGTATTAACCAGTGCGTCGATCTGTTTAAACAAAAATCAGGCGCAGTATGTTTGTAATAAGCTGTTATTACAAGTTATAGTGTAGCGCTTCTAAAGCTAATTAACTTGCAGTAACGCGCATTTAGAAGGAATTAGGTTAACATGTATTTAATCACGGGGATGTTGATAAACCTAGAATTAGTCGAGAATACAGTGTAGCAACAATGAAGCACAATTTACCTTAGTTAATAACAGACACTGTGTTCCACAGTAAAATCTGGAACAATTCAATTCCTCTGCGTTATTTGATAGCTTCTAGTGGCCAGCCAGTTGAGTGTTACCGATCTATTGAAACAGACATCAAGCGTGATGTATTAAAGTGAACATCAAACGTGATGTATTCAAATCAAGCAGTGCTTACTAGATACATTGTAGCACCTCTACGTACATAGCAACAAACATCAAGCGCGAAGTGTTAAAATAAACAGCAAGCGCGATGTATAAAAAGGGGACATTGTAGCACCTCTAAAGTTGTTATGAAAGACCATACCTCTGGTAGCTCTCTGCGTGCACGGACTCTATGGCGTTCGAATTGCAAAAGCGATGTAACCGCGCCACTCGGGGTTTTAAACATCGTTTGGAGCGCGAAAGAGGACTAGGTTTTCTCTCTTTGTGTTAGTGGCGGCCATTTCTTATTGATATAGAATAGCAGCGGTCATCTATGTATATGGATTTTCAAAGCCTGTAACATCAATTTCTAGTTGTTTTATCTTGATTGAATCCCTTAATGTCCACCAAATGGATGTTATTTACTAGAAAAGCTGTTTTTTATTTTTTATTTCGACGTTTAAACCAACAAAATGGCACAGTGTTTAAAAAGTACACACTCTGACTGGTACTCTTCTGTATGTTGAATATTATTGAAGTTGACCTTTCTATTTTAAAAATAGTTGCCACATTGCTAAATATACATTAACCTAAGACATTTTTATCACTTATGGAAAAACATCAACATTAATATTTTCAGTAGGCATATTTCTATATTACCAGTCATTGTATTCTTACTGAAAAAAGTAACATATAATACATGTAACTCATAATTCAGAGACCATTTCATATTTTATCAAGATATTTATGAACAAAGGTATATAGCTCATTTACAGATCTAACAGTGTGCAACCTTATTTAACCTAAATGTTTAGAACATACATATTCAACTAAAACATTGAGGAAAAGGGAAAAAGGTCTAGGATTACTGTATTACTGTCAATGACTAGTGAATCAGGACAAACAGGCTAGAGCATGCCATTCTGTGGCAGAATTGAGCCCTCGTTCTACAGTATCCTCAAGACATATCAATTTGCTTTCCCTAATCATGAGGGTTTTATCAACATTGTCTTGTCTTTTTGTGGGCTTGATTACATCAATCACCTACCAACGCATGTCATTTTCAGTGTGGCCTAAGCGTTGGTAGTGATCCACCAGAGGGCATTTTCTTTATGGCATCTAATACGAGATTGATGTTGAAGAATGCGTTTTTTTACAGGTTGGATCGTGTTGCCTATGTAGCGTAATTGGCATGGACATTGTATGCAAGAAACTACATTTGAGGTATTACAATTGGAGAATGATTTCATAGTTAGAGTGACATCATTAATTCTACACATTTTTACAGTTAATGTTGTGTTGCATGCCCGACACATGCTACATTTATGATGTCCGTTTAGGGGCATCAACTGTCTCATGTTGTCCACTATATTCTTCGAAGTATTGTCCTCATAAGTGTGTACTAATCGATCTTGGAGATTAGTCCCTCTTTTATAGGAGAACATTGGTTTCTGAGTAAATTCTGGGAGTGCCTTTAGAAGATTCCATTGTTTGGAAATAATCTTTTTGATGGCATTGGTATGTGTTCCAAATGTGGACACACATACTAAATTAGATTTATTCAAACGATCTTTGACAGATAGAAATGCATCACAATCGTTATACCAGGCACGCTTCATAATTTTTTTTTAGCAATTTAGAAGGGTATCCCAGGGCCTTGAGCTTATCTTTAAGCTTTCTCGCTTCTGCAAAATAATCATCTTTGTAGGTGCAGTTTCTGCTTAAACGCAGGAACTGTCCAAGTGGTAACCCATCTTTTAGGGCTTGAGGGTGGTGACTCTCATAATTTAAAAGAGTATTTCTTGATGTAGGTTTTGTGTAGAGCGTCGTATATAGATGATTTGTTACATCATTTTTAATCATGATATCAAGGAAATTCATTTCATGGACATCAGATTCCATGGTGAATTGAAGATGTGGGCTTCTGGCATTAAGCCAGATATGAAAGGCCTGTAATTGCTCAGTCGATCCGTGCCATACTAAAAACACATTGTCTATACATCTAAGCCACTTTCTGATGTTCATAGAAAATGGATTAGATACATGAAGAACGTGCTGATTTTCAAATGAAGAGACATAGATGTTTGCTATGTCAGGCGCATAAATAGCCCCCATCGCCACTCCCTTTAGTTGATGATAGAAAGTGTTTTGGAATAGAAAAAAATTCTCACATAGATATGTCTTGCGGATACTGTAGAACGAGGGCTCAATTCTGCCACAGAATGGCATGTTCTAGCCTGTTTGTCCTGATTCACTAATCATTGACAGTAATACAGTAGTCCTAGACCTTTTTCCCTTTTCCTCATTGTTTTAGTTGAATATGTATGTTCTAAACATTTAGGTTAAATAAGGTTGCACACTGTTAGATCTGTAAATGAGCTATATACCTTTGTTCATAAATATCTTGATAAAATATAAAATGGTCTCTGAATTATTAGTAACATGTATTATATGTTACTTTTTTCAGTAAGAATACAATGACTGGTAATATAGAAATATGCCTACTGAAAATATTAATGTTGATGTTTTTCCATAAGTGATAAAAATGTCTTAGGTTATTGTACATTTAGCGATGTGGCAACTATTTTTAAAATAGAAAGGTCAACTTCAATAATATTCAACATACAGAAGAGTACCAGTAAGAGTGTGTACTTTTTAAACACTGTGCCATTTTGTTGGTTTAAACGTCGAAATAAAACATATAAAACAGCTTTTCTAGTAAATAACATCCATTTGGTGGACATTAAGGGATTCAATCAAAATAAAACAACTAGAAGTTGATGTTTCAGGCTTTGAAAATCCATATACATAGATGACTGCTGCTATTCTATATCAATAAGAAATGGCCGCCACTAACACAAAGAGAGAAAACCTAGTCCTCTTTCACGCTCCAAACGATGTTTAAAACCCCGAGTGGCGCGGTTACATCCCTTTTGCAATTCGAACGCCATAGAGTCCGCGCACGCAGAGAGCTACCAGAGGTATGGTCTTTCATAACAACTTTAGAGGTGCTACAATGTCCCCTTTTTATACATCGCGCTTGCTGTTTATTTTAACACTTCGCGCTTGAAGTTTGTTGCAATGTACGTAGAGGTGCTACAATGTATCTAGTAAGCACTGCTTGATTTGAATACATCACGTTTGATGTTCACTTTAATACATCACGCTCGATGTCTGTTTCAATAGATCGGTAACACTCAACTGGCTGGCCACTAGAAGCTATCAAATAACTCAGGGGAATTGAATTGTTCCAGATTTTACTGTGGAACACAGTGTCTGTTATTAACTAAGGTAAATTGTCCTTCATTGTTGCTACACTGTATTCTCGACTAATTCTAGGTTTATCAACATCTCCGTGATTAAATACATGTTAACCTAATTCCTTCTAAATGTGCGTTACTGCAAGTTAGTTAGCTTTAGAAGCGCTACACTATAACTTGTAATAACTGCTTATTACAAACATACTGCGCCTGATTTTTGTTTCAACAGATCGACGCACTGGTTAATACAAGTATTCTATAATACATTGCAATTGAATCAGTCCAGCCGACTAAGTGAATCTAACGCTTGGTACCATTAAAGGTAAATTATTTTTACTTTTATGATTTATTCCAGCTCGTGTTTAGAGTAAAGCTACCCGAACTCCTTTTGCTAAACACGTATTATATTATTTTAAATAGATGTATTTGGTCACTTTATGAAGTTTTAGAATATAACCAATGCTGTCTGAAAAATAAGTTAATATGGTCTACATTTGTTTAGATATATCTACATAAAGATCTATGACATAAAGGTGAATATAATCTCGTTGATATTAATTGCGTCAGTCCGCCTTGTTTAAATAAAATGATAGGGAGGTCAACATATTATCAGCATTGGAAGACATACGTAAGCTAAAACCATTCTCGATCTCCAACTTTTACAGACCAATGGTGCTGTTAAAATAGATGTACTGAAACTGGCTCGATCTCCTTGGGGTTCGTCTACCCTGGGTCAACCATATAAGAAAATAACAGACACACATCAATTGTGTCTTTCGCTCAAATTAAGGTAATAATACTCTATATAGTATTAAAGCATATAATGACTGTAATCCTCAGAAGGTAATAAATAGACTTGTTTTTTGCCTCATTTTCTCTTTATATAATTGAATTTAGATCAACAGACGTTAGTTTATCAACTCAAGGGGATGCTTAGCCGACTGTCACAACATTTAACGAATAAGTACGTCAGTATGATTTAAGCTGAAAGAACTATAGGATGCTAATAGTAGATCGGTTAATTTATATCTCCATCTTTTAATTATAATACAGTTAATGACATCTATGATTAAGTAGGTCAGATACACTGAACTTCCCTTAGTCCAATTATGACTTTTACTATGTACTAAAAAGTAAGAAATGAGTCACAATTTACCTCTCTATTTTAACCCCTTCGCTGCCAGGCCTTTTCCCCTCCTGTGCCACGCCCTTTTTTGGCTATTTGGGGTAGTGCGCGCTGAGGCCCCTGTAACTTTTTGACCACATAAGGTATCCACGCCAAATTTGCATCCATTTCTTCCAACATCATGGGGATTCTAAAGGTACTCAGGGTTTGTGGATTCTCCTAGAGGGGTCACAGAAATGAGCCAAAATACAGCTAAATTTTGGGTTTTTTCGGAAAAATTGGAAAAACGGGCTGCAAATGAAAGCATCTGGGTTTTTCCCTGCAAATGTTATCAAAAAAGGGTTTGTGGGGTTGAAATCACCATTTTCCCAGCTTTTCGGGGATACCAGACTTTTGTCAGAAACCCAACATTTTTTTTACACAGTTTTGGCATTTTTCTGGGACATAGCCTAATTTTGCTATTTTTTGTGCTTTTGACCTCCTTCCAGTTAATGGCAGAAATGGGTACAAAAGCAATAATGGATCCTGGAAAGCTATACATTTTCGAGAAGAAGACAAAATTCTGAATTCAGCAAGGGGTCATTTGTGTAGATCCATCAAGGTTTTTTTTATAGAAACTAACAGTTAAATATAGGATAAATTGAAAATTAGTTGAAGAAAAAAGCCTTTTGTGCCAACGTTTTCACCTGTAACTTCTTCTAATTATGACAGCTCTTTGAAAGCAATATACCATTACATCCGCTGGACATTACTGGTTGTGGGGATATATAGGACTTGTAGGTTCACCAAGAACCCGACGAACCCAGAGCCAAAAACTGAGCAGCAACTTGCAATGTTTTTTTATTATGTACCGGGTATATAGTAATTATTCTGTAAAAATGTGTACATGGAAAAATCGGTATGAAAGACACCCATGTATTTCTGAAATAGGAACAAAATATAGAGTTTAGAAACAGTAGATATTTGCACATTTCTGAAATTGGGAATACTCATACTAGCATGAGAATTATCAGTCATTTTTTAGAATGACATCTTTTTTACACAATATCTTTCATTTGGAAGGCAGAAATGCATTGAAAGTCAATAGATAATAACAGTTCCTTTACAAAACTGAATTACCCTAAGTCTCCCGATAAAAATGGTACCTCACTTGTGTGGGTAGGCATAGTGCCCGCGACAGGAAACGGCGCAAAACGCAACGTGGTCACAACTCAATATCGCAGTGAAAATTTACCCTTTTTTGGCAAAGTGCCTAGCTCTAGTTTTTGAACCCTAGCTCTGCGGGCACCTTGGGAAACCTAGCAAACCTATACATTTTTGAAAACTAGACACCCAGGGGAATCCAGGATGGGGTGACTTAACTGCCTCCCACCAGGGTCTGTTACCCAGAATCCCTTGCAAACCTAAATAATTGACAAAAAAAACACATTTTCCACACATTTCTGTGGTGGAAAGTTCCGGAATCTGCGTGGATCCACAAATTTCTACCCACCCCGCGTTCCCCAAAGTCTTACGAGAAAAACGGTACCTCACTTGTGTGGGTCGGCCTAGTGCCCGCGACAGGAAACGGCGCAAAACGCAACGTGGTCACACCTCAATTTCGCAGTGAAAAATGACCCTTTTTTGGCAAAATGTCTAGCTGTAGTTTTTGAACCCTAGCTCTGCGGGCACCTTGGGAAACCTAGCAAACCTATACATTTTTGAAAACTAGACACCCGTGTGCTTCCAGGGAGGCATGGGTTGCGTGGATCCCCCAACGTTTCCTTACCCAGAATCCCCTGCAAACCTCAATTTTAGCTGAAAAAATCACCTTTTTCACACATTTTTGTGTGGGAAAGTTGTGGCATCACCGGGCTGACACAAATTTCCTACCACCCAGCGTTCCCCCGGGTCTCCCGATAAAAACGGTGCCACACTCGTGTGGGAGGCCCAAGTACCCGCGACAGGCAAGGGCCCACAACGTATTGAGGCGACATGAAAATTGCCTACCTCAAAACGACCTGGTTTTGCAAGGGGGGTCACCTGGGTTTTTGGCCCGGTGCTCGGCGGCCACCTAGGGGAACCTACTAAACCCACACATTTCTGAAAACTAGACATCCGGGGGATTCCAGGGAGGTATGGTTTGCGTGGATCCCCCAACATTTTATTACCCAGAATGCCCTGCAAACCTCAAATTTAGCTGAAAAAAATCACCTTTTTCACACATTTTTGTGTGGGAAAGTTGTGGCATCACCGGGCTGACACAAATTTCCTACCACCCAGCGTTCCCCCGGGTCTCCCGATAAAAACGGTGCCTCACTCGTGTGGGAGGCCCAGGTACCCGCGACAGGCAAGGCCCCAAAACGTATTGAGGCGACATGAAAATTGCCTACCTCAAAACGACCTGGTTTTGCAAGAGGGGTCACCTGGGTTTTTGGCCCCGTGCTCGGCGGCCACCTAGGGGAACCTACCAAACCCACACATTTCTGAAAACTAGACACCCGGGGGATTCCAGGGAGGTATGCTTGCGTGGATCCCCCAACGTTTCCTTACCCAGAATGCCCTGCAAACCTCAAATTTAGCTGAAAAAATCACCTTTTTCACACATTTTTGTGTGGGAAAGTTGAGGCATCACCGGGCTGACACAAATTTCCTACCACCCAGCATTCCCCCGGGTCTCCCTATAAAAACAGTGCCTCACTCGTGTGGGAGGCCCAAGTACCCGCGACAGGCAAGGGCCCACAACGTATTGAGGCGACATGAAAATTGCCTACATCAAAACAACCTGGTTTTGCAAGGGAGGTCACCTGGGTTTTTGGCCGGTGCTCGGCGGCCACCTAGGGGAACCTACCAAACCCACACATTTCTGAAAACTAGACACCCGGGGGATTCTAGGGAGGTATGGCTTGCATGGATCCCCCAACGTTTCCTTACCCAGAATGCCCTGCAAACCTCAAATTTAGCTGAAAAAATCACCTTTTTCACACTTTTTTGTGTGGGAAAGTTGTGGCATCACCGGGCTGACACAAATTTCCTTCCACCCAGCGTTCCCCCGGGTCTCCCGATAAAAACGGTGCCTCACTTGTGTGGGAGGCCCAAGTACCCGAGACAGGCAAGGCTCCAAAACGTATTGAGGCGACATGAAAATTGCCTACCTCAAAACGACCTGGTTTTGCAAGGGGAGTCATCTGGGTTTTTGGCCCCGCGCTCGGCGGCCACCTAGGGGAACCTACCAAACCCACACATTTCTGAAAACTAGACACCTGGGGGATTCCAGGGAGGTATGGCTTGCGTGGATCCCCCAACGTTTCCTTACCCAGAATGCCCTGCAAACCTCAAATTTAGATGAAAAAATCACCTTTTTCACACATTTTTGTGTGGGAAAGTTGAGGCATCACCGGGCTGACACAAATTTCCTACCACCCAGCGTTCCCCCGGGTCTCCGGATAAAAACGGTTCCTCACTCGTGTGGGAGGCCCAAGTACCCGCGACAGGCAAGGGCCCAAAACGTATTGAGGCGACATGAAGATTGCCTACATCAAAACGACCTGGTTTTGCAAGGGGGGTCACCTGGGTTTTTGGCCGGTGCTCGGCGGCCACCTAGGGGAACCTACCAAACCCACACATTTCTGAAAACTAAACATCCGGGGGATTCCAGGGAGGTATGGCTTGCATGGATCCCCCAACGTTTCCTTACCCAGAATGCCCTGCAAACCTCAAATTTAGCTGAAAAAAATCACCTTTTTCACACATTTTTGTGTGGGAAAGTTGAGGCATCACCGGGCTGACACAAATTTCCTACCACCCAGCATTCCCCCGGGTCTCCTGATAAAAACGGTGCCTCACTCGTGTGGGAGGCCCAAGTACCCGCGACAGGCAAGGGCCCAAAACGTAGATCAGGGGCCACTGCTGCCATCTGCCCTCCCGGGGGGGCAGAAAGACTGGAATTTCTCTGGGGGTGGGGTGGGGTATTGTCATGCCCATTTTGGGGAGCCCCTACCCCTACACTAATAAAACAAAAAAATCAAAAAATCCATGGTTTCTAGTGGGCATTCTGCGCCCCCGGGGGGGGCCAGATTGAGGGCTACAGCTCCCATCTGCCTCCTGGGGGGCAGAAAGACTGACATTTTTGTGTGGGGGGAGAGTGGGGGCATTGGCGTGCCCGTTTCGGGCAGCCCACACCCTGAAAACAATTGCGCAAAAAAAATCCCTGGTGTTTAGTAGGCTTTCTGCCCCCCCGGGGGGCAGATTGGGGGCCGATGCCCCATCTGCCCCCCAGGGGGGGCAGAAAGGCTGTAATGGTGGCGGGTGGGTGGGGGCATTGGCGTGCCCATTGCGGGCAGCCCCCACCCTAAAAATAAAACTAAAAACTAATCCCTGGTGTTTAGTGGGCTTTCTGCCCCCCTGAAGGGGCAAATTAGGGGCCAATGCCCCATCTGCCCCCCGGGGGGGCAGAAAGACTGTAGTAATTGGGGGGGTGGGGGCATGGGCCTGCCCGTTTTGGGCAGCCCCCACCCCTATTTTTTTTTTTATAAAACTTCCCTGGTGTCTGGTGGGCTTTTTACCCCCCCGGGAGGGCAGATTAGGGGCTAATGCCCCCATCTGCCCCCCAGGGGGGGCAAAAAGACTAAAATTCCCAAAAGTAAACAGGGGGGAGCAAAGGCCCTTGCCCAAGGGGCCGCTCCCCCCTCCCTGGTGTCTAGTGGGTGGATCCCTGCTTGGGGATCGCCCTCCTGTGGCGATCCTCTCCCGTCTTTCTACGTGCTCAGGGGGCTGAGATAGCCCCCTGAGCACGTACAAAGTGAAACCTGAAATGAGCCTCTTGGCTCATTTCAGTTTCACTTTCACTGTAATGACGTCGGCGCGACATGCGCGCCGATCGTCATTACAGTGAAAGCGAGGGGAGGGGGCCTCGGGTGCTGGGGAAGCTCTTCCCCAGCTCCCGAGGCTATTTTTGCAGGGTATGCCTCATGACAAGCTGGACTCGTCATGGGCACAGCGCGACTGTGCTCCATGACGAGTCCAGCTCGTCATGGGCATACAAGGGGTTAAAAAGAGTTGCAAATCTAGTAATAATAACAACAAGGAGGTAAAATGGTTATGAGTAAAATAAAAGATTTTAGGAATCAGCTGCCTAGATTGTTCAGCTTCTGATCAGATACAGATCAGGTTTTGATTGTGTAAAGTTATAATACATCGGAAAATGAAAGTATAAATTATAACAATTTGTAAATTATCAACAAAAGTTTTCTTAAAGTTAAATAAGTTTGTTTTTGTGCAAGAAAATGTGGGTGATATAATGTCAACATTTTTTATATATGTATGATTTTCTGTAAGAATAAATGGTAATTGTTTTTGTTCTACATTACAATAGGGGTCATCAACTAAAATACATATCAGTCCTGAAGATGGTCTCAGTAATGCAAAAATAGAGACCGAAACATCGACCTACGCTTTATCTTCTGTAATTTGTTTAAGTTCTGTTAAGAAGAAAAGTGTTGGCAATTGTTACAGTGAAGGCTCTGAACTTTATATTGTCTCCTTCTTGTTACATTGTCTGTATTTTCAAGTACCCTAATTTAAAGATAAAAAGTGAATATTTTTTCTATATACACCCGCTTCTGTTTCAGTTTGTTATACACCTTTGCACGAATGATTTATATTCTATATGATTTCTGTGATTTTGATTCAAGAGATAATATAATGAATTACTAAAATCATTTGATGAAAGAAATGAATTAACAAGGTAACCATTTGTTTGACCTTAAAAATTTTCATATAAATCAGAAAAAACTTTTAAATAAATCCCTTGAAGGCACACCTACTGAAGAACCGGGATTTATTCCCAGCGGCTCAGGGGACATGCCCGAAGTCTTCGGGTTCACCTGTCTCGGAGTACAGAGACACGGGATTTTTCTGCTGACGTCAAAGATCAATTTTATTAGCTGCAGCCAGTAACAGAGGTCCTAGAAGTACAACACGGTGTATGTTCTCAGGAGACTGCTCAACATAATAGAGCGGAGCATCGTCTTTTATGCCAAAAACCACATTCCTGGCTAGCATCAATTACTCACAAACTTGACCAATCAGAGGATGATATTTACAGAGGCATCACATAACGACAAACCCACTTTCAGTTATCCAACCCACCGCCAATGACAAGGCATAAATCCAGCATTCTTGCTCGAACAGGCCGGACGGGCCCATCATAAAAGACCTCAACCCAAACCAATAATTAGGCCATAAGGCCATAAAAGTAAGGAGCAGAAACAGATGAGGAGAAAGATAGAGGGGTGTGTGCGTGTGCCATAGAATCAATAATGTCCTGCTCTTTGATCTCTATCTGACCAGCTGCTTAACAAGGTACTGGCTCAGCAAGTTTAGCCTCGGGCAACAGGGTCAGTTGACTCAGGCCAAACAGAAGTCAACACGAATTCAAACTAAGGTGTATGCGTCCCTAGAGGCTCGCTTGGCCACAGTCATCCTGTAGTCCTCAGCCTATGTGAGGGCAACCACAAAATGGCGGTTTTGCACAAAATAGAACCCACGGGTGCGGACTAGATCGTTAAATACACAGTGAATCCATCGGTGTAGTATGACGAAAATGCTTACGCATACCGCACGTCAGTCGCGGTTCGCTGATAACAAAATCATCACGATACGACAACCTACATTGAATGGGTTCAGAATTCACGGAACCACAGACCCTCCTTTTGCCCTTACATAGGCAATAACCTAAACTCACGTCAATCTGAGTCCAAGTCTATATTCATCAGATCATTGAGATGTTGCTGTAGCATCATTCTGGTACTTAGTAACTCTCTCTGGACAGGTCTCCTCGAACACGAGGTAGCAAAAAGGCCACAGATAGCAGGAGCACACTGTATACAAAGACAGAACAGGAAAAGAATAGCTAATACCATCCCAATGACCATCAGAATCTTCCATCCCCGGTGGATAACAATCCCCAGAACTATCCCATTAACGACCAATCTCCTTCGTCCACATGTACGGACTCGGAGAGCTTATGTAGCTTGGAGATGGCTTGGAAAACTGTCGGAGCGTTGTCTGGAATGAAAACACAACAGCTTGATTGGATCAATTTACAGACCCCTCCTCTATCTGCAAGTATGACATCTAACACAACTCTGTTCTGAAGAGTCATAAGGCGATCCGACTGGAGCTCAGCAGTCAAGTTACTAAGGGCGCCGGCAGTTTCGACTATGGTGGACTCAACTACTCTCGTCAATTGCCGTATGTTCCTGCTGTTAAACATAGGTCCCCAAAACGGCAGAAATCCCTTCGAGAAATCTCCCAATTCTTGTCCTGCGGTATCTTCCTTTCTGAAGACACCTCTAACGACTCTCATCTTGTGGTAATCTGCCGCAGCTGTAAATGTAGGAGGTAACAAGAACGAGACAAAACATGTGCCCGAGAAATCAGGGGGCAACCATGTATACGCTCTGTCATGGCAAATGAAGTAGGTACCCTTAGCTGCTAGAAACGGTGGGGAAGTCTGGGATGCAAAAACGTATGTCTCGATGCAAACACTCTTCCCTAGCTGAGCTCTAGGATTCTTGCCATTACCTTGCAGACAGTAATGACCCTGATGGGGTACTATCCAAATCGGGGAGGATCTCTTCGCTCGCTGGTTCCCACTCAGACTAGCTTCATATCCAGTAACGTTCCATCCAATATACGCTAGCGTCTCATCTCTCGGGATAGTCTCATAAGAACCTATTCCTCTAATCATGTCGACTATTCCCTTGACCAGAGCACTATTCTTTGGATTATCCTTCACAGAACGTAGGGGGTTGACTTCACGGGCATAAATGAACATTGTTCTGTATGCCCACACAGAACCATTGTAGCTAAATGGCAGGACCAGGTAAGGAATACCTTTAACAGAAGTATGGGGCATGAGGCCACACACCCAAAAATTTGTTGTGTTCACTACTAGCTGGTGTTGGTGCAGAAGCTGAACAAAGGAGTTATTAGCGAATTCCATTCTCCTAATGGACTCATGTTCGGGCAGAGGGTGAAAAGAATGCGAAGAAACAGTAGGAGAAGGCATGGGTTGTGCAGTGGGCATGAATGTTACTTGAATAGAGAATGTCACATATCCAATTAAAAACATAATTAAAATAAACAGTATAAACAGACATAATATTAAAACACGTTTTCTACTCATTATTATACACATTTCGTTCTTGAAACTCCTTCTTTTAGTAGGTCTCTCCATCCCGAAAAACTCCATCCTCTAACCGTGCTGCTCGCGGCGGATGGGTGTTCCGTGGTAAGGAATGCGCCTGTTGGTCCAGGGAACGCCCTTAGACCAACCAGAACCGTCGACCTAACGTCTTCGGCTTGCACTCCAAGGACTTTGCACCGCGACCCTACAGCTGAACCCGGATGGTGGTTCGAAAAACAAAAAATCAAAATAGTTTCTCGGAGGGGAGCTGACCTTAAAAAAAACAAAGAAGGAACTTAATTTGTTATCTGTCCCATGACTCTTGGTCGCAAATTGTAACGCTCTTTGCCAGGCAATGTCTGTTCTCGGAAAAGTAGCTCAGGTTTAACAGTGTTCAAACGGTTCGATGGAGGCACAGCTTCTTGAAGAAGATTATCGCTTTCTGGCTCAGCATTTGTTCCAATCAAACAGGCATCGCTGAAAGGCAGAAAACGAGGCACGGTCTCAGTCTCAGAATCAGGAAGTCCTTTTTGGACCCACCGGTCGTACGGCAGAGGCAAAGGGGCCCTTTTACAATGTACGCCGTGAATCCAGTTCATTTTACCGTGCACTCGAACCGCAGAACGGGTGGATAATAACACCAGATACGGCCCTGTCCAGCGGGGCTGCTCCTTTTTGGTTCGCTGGAAATTCTTCACGAGCACCCACGTGCCAGGTTCAATGGTGTGCCCTGGATCTTCAGAAACCTGTGGCAAAGTGTCATGAACCTGTTGATGCAGAACACGCAATTTAGCCGTCAATTCGTACAGGTAGTCAAGAAATACAGTGTGTTCTATCTCACTAAATTTTGTCGGCCGCGGTACTCCCCAAATATTTGCCGGGCGGCCAAACACAACCTCATAAGGGCTCAGACCCATTCGTGAATGCACAGTCATTCTTGTGGACAGAAGGGCTAACGGCAAAGCATCAGGCCATTGTAGACCAGAGCTCGCTTGAATTCTTTCTGGGGTCAATCTTCTTCCCTCCTTCGATAAGAGGTGACCTAAGTAGGTAACTTCTTGTCGGCAATATTGCAACTTTGAAAGAGAAACCTTATGATGGAAATCAGACAAGTGACGTAACAATGACAGGGTAGCCTCTCTACAAGTCTCTTCATTGTCAGCAGCGACATGAAGATCATCAACATACTGAATAAGGGCAGCACCATAAGGTAAAACCAACAAATCAAGTTGCGTCTTCAAAGCTTGACTCTAGATCGATGGACTCTCACAATAGCCTTGAGGAGCTCGTTTAAACCGGAAACTTCGGCCTCCTAAAGAGAAGCCAAAAATATCTCTACTTTCCGCGGCAATCGGGATGCTGAAGAAAGCATTCTTCAAATTAATCACCGAAAACCACGTGGCTGTAGCCGGAATCAAAGTCAGTAGAGCGGTGATATCAGGCACAACAGGGAATTGTGGAACAACGATCTTATTCACCTCGCGAAGATCGATCACAAACCTATATACAATATGTTGTGAAGAATCGGTTCTTTTCAGAACAGGCAAAACAGGACTATTGCACACATTACCTCTCGTTTCCTCCATCACTCCTTCCTCAATTAGATCAGAGATGATCGCCAAAAGTGCTCTTTCACCATCACTTGAGATACGATACTGTGGAATGCGTGGCAATCTAGCATTCGCCTTCAATGTCACCACATATGGCGGAATCTCCAAGAGACCCACATCATTAGGACCAGTAGCCCAAAGAGAATCAGGAAGAGAAGACAATTCAGCTGGAAGTTTGTCTTTAGCCAAATACATCGGAGAGATCACTCTCTTTCCCAATGTAAGCTGCACTCCTGAAGGAGAACAATAAAGCGTTGCATACAATCTCTTCAACAAGTCCAATCCCAACAAGTTCTCACCACACCCCGTCGTCAGAATGAGGGGTGCTTCAAATTCACAAGGTCCGACAGAAAGAGACAAAGGACCAGAAATTGGATTTTTAACCGGGGCGCCAGAAAAACCTACTGAAACATTCGTTGAGCCAGACAAAGGTGCGCCAGGGAGTTTAGAGTGCATGATAGAACTCTTCGCAGCACCAGTATCCAACAGAAAAGGTTCTGACACACCTGATGTAATCACTTCAACATAAGGTCCACTCTGATCTACTGGAACTGAAACGACTCCCTCCCTTTGTCTGTGGCTGTCCTAGCAATCGTTACCTTCCATATTCTCACCCTCAACGTAATAATCATCCGCGTAGTATTGAGCCGTCCTACCAGACGCACCATTCTGTTGATCAGAACAATTCATCGAATTCTGCGGAGGCAAGGAACGCGCAATCTGAGACATACCACGTCCTCGACCTCGCGGAGCTTGTTGGACACCTCGACCTCTCATACCAGAAACACCATTCGTGCGCTGTAATAAAGTCGGGCAACTACTCTTGAAGTGACCCTCTTCTTTGCAGTACGCACACTGATTAGGGCCGATAGAAAAACGCTGTTGAGAAGACTCGAACCTTTGCGAGTTTCTCTGATATTGTTGGGGTTGCTGATAATCACGCTGGGTGTAGCGAGGCGGGTATGCTTGCTGCAAAAGAACCTTAGTCTTCAGTTCCTTAGTCTTTTTATCCGCCTTCTCTATCTCATCCTTATTTCTATTCTCATAGTACTGGGCGGTAGCCAATATCTGTGCTGACGAAGAAACAGCCCAGGCACTTTCAGAATCCTTCAACCTATTGCACAACACGGGAAGCAAATTATGCACAAACTTGTCAACGAACAACCTTTGACCGCCTTCTGTACTCATGTCTTGACCACTGTGGTCTGCAAATGTCTCTTCAAATCGAGTGAAAAAGTCGGACACAGTCTCGTCTTTCTTCTGCTTGCATGCAGACAACTTGTCCCAATTGACACGCATAGCAGGCATCAAAGTCTTCATATAATCAATAATTCTACCGGGAAGATCAGCAATCACATTCTCGGGTTTAGCACCACCTATTTGTCTTTCATCTGCAGTTCTAAGGTTATTCCATGTATCACCTAATTCCTGCGCATGATCCGTATGACGAATCTTACTCCATATAGGCTGTGGAACAACATTCCCAAATAACATATCTATATCAGCCAAATTCATAATACATGAACCCGCAGTTTGAGATAGCTCCTTATAGAACCCCGCAGGATTTTTACGTGGATCAGGCAGAGTCTGCTTTAGAGCTAGGACTTCGGCACGCTTCCATGGAACATGTACCCAAACGCGCTGGAAATGTGCCAGAACAGGTGGATTAGCATTCGCATCACCGGGTCTCCAAACGGGAGGAACCTCACGCATCGGGTATTGACGTGCCTTTCTCCTAACTGAAGAATCAGGCTCAAACAATGACCTAGAAGGAAACTCACTCCTAAACGACAACAATATCATGACTGCTCTTTCAACATCAAGACCCACTATAGTTCCTTTCGCAAACTCGGACCGCACACGGAACAACTCATGCGGAGTCTGCCCTACCTCGCTATCTTCCCACTGTTCACGAAGGAAAGAACACATCATATCAAATACGTATCTCTGTTTCGGTGCTTCCCATTGATGGAAAACATCCATAACACCCTCAAGATCATAGTGCGAAGGAAAGGTAACCCATTTACGCGCCAAGTGATCTAACACTGTCCGTTCATCAGGACCAGGCAATTGACTACGCAATTGCTTACGCTCTACAACAGGAGACATACCCAATGAACCCATTAGAGGAGAAAAAAGACTAGCAACCGCATCAGTCATCCTTCGTCGAGCAGAAGGAGAAGGTGACAACAGAACAGGGGACAAAGCAGAATGAGAAGGAACCGAAGTCGGAACAGTGACAGAGGGAACAGACAACACAGGTACAGGAGTAGCAGACGAAGGAGGTAGCAAAGACGGCGGCCCTTGAGAAGGCTGCGCCGAGGCAGTAGCAGCCAGTAGAGGGAGAGCTGGCTGTTGAGGAACCACTGCAGGTAAAACAACCAGGGGTTGCGCAACTACAAGTGGCGGAGGTGCGGTAGCACTCTGAGCATAAGGGGGTGGTGAACTTAATAGATGCGACATTAAAGGATCTTTCGCAGGATCTTTCTTTTCTTCTTGCTGTTGAGGCGGCAAAGCTGGATAACATTTGTCTACCGCTAATTTACGTTGCCTAAACATCTGTTCGCTTTCTTGCTCTTCCTCATTATCCTTAAACTGTATAGCAGCCTGCACCATCGACATACCTCGTGCACGCTTATTTCGTTTCGCTAACTTAATTTCCTTTTGTTTGGCTTCCTTTCGCCAAAGGCGGAATGAGTCAAACATTGCCGGCCGGGCTTTCTTTTTGAAGAGTCTGACTTCCAAATTATCTAAAATTTCCGTGTCGTAACTACCATATTGGGGCCACTTTAGGACACCATCCTTCCTAGTATACCCAATCCATACATCATTATACGTGATGGGGCCCACGCCGTGTATTATATAGAGCTCATAGGTCGCAGTTCCAATCGGAGGCACCGGACACGAGTCCTCCAATCGGGAATCCCTAGTACAACCATAACAAAATATCTTTCCAAGTCTGCTAAGACCAGGCATCTTCGCTCACTAGTCTAGCTTCAAACTAAGGGAATATCAAAACGATAGCCTCGTGAATACACAAGTCCCTCGGCTTTGGGGCCTGCAGGTACCAAATCAAAGCGATCCCGAAGGATACCAAAACAAACTAAGGACTGGGAGACGCTCCACTCATACTTAACTGAAATATCAATGACGTCGCCAGAAGACCCGTCTATCGTCTCGCTTTACAAATCATCAAAGGGCTCCAAGACAGGGCGAAAGTCAGGGCAGCAGTCCTTCGTAGCCGTCGGAATGCTGGGAACTTCGCAGCAAAGACTTTCGGACCACAACGACATACAGGGGTCGATGAAGTGGTAGGCCTCCCTCCAGAATTTTCACACGAAGCTCCTCACGATCTTCAGGCTTGGACCAGTACCGCTGAAGTCGCCCCACGTTGGGCGCCAACTGAAGAACCGGGATTTAATCCCAGCGGTGCAGGGGACACGCCCGAAGTCTTCGGGTTCACCTGTCTCGGAGTACAGAGACACGGGATTCTTCTGCTGACGTCAAAGATCAATTTTATTAGCTGCAGCCAGTAACAGAGGTCCTAGAAGTACAACACGGTGTATGTTCTCAGGAGACTGCTCAACATAATAGAGCGGAGCATCGTCTTTTATGCCAAAAACCACATTCCTGGCTAGCATCAATTACTCACAAACTTGACCAATCAGAGGATGATATTTACAGAGGCATCACATAACGACAAACCCACTTTCAGTTATCCAACCCACCGCCAATGACAAGGCATAAATCCAGCATTCTTGCTCGAACAGGCCGGACGGGCCCATCATAAAAGACCTCAACCCAAATCAATAATTAGGCCATAAGGCCATAAAAGTAAGGAGCAGAAACAGATGAGGAGAAAGATAGAGGGGTATGTGCGTGTGCCATAGAATCAATAATGTCCTGCTCTTTGATCTCTATTTGACCAGCTGCTTAACAAGGTACTGGCTCAGCAAGTTTAGCCTCGGGCAACAGGGTCAGTTGACTCAGGTCAAACAGAAGTCAATACGAATTCAAACTAAGGTGTATGCGTCCCTAGAGGCTCGCTTGGCCACAGTCATCCTGTAGTCATCAGCCTATGTGAGGGCAACCACAAAATGGCGGTTATGCACAAAATGGAACCCACGGGTGCGGACTAGATCGTTAAATACACAGTGAATCCATCGGTGTAGTATGACGAAAATGCTTACGCATACCGCACATGTCAGTCGTGGTTCGCTGATAACAAAATCATCACGATACGACAACCTACATTGAATGGGTTCAGAATTCATGGAACCACACTACCCTACCATTTTACTTTGCCAGAGCCCTCAAGGGTAGTTTGGGTTGCCCATTTTACTCCTCATCTAAAGTGTGGCACTGTAGGGGGTTCAGGCGCAGTACTAGCAGGCCATCCAGGAGCTCCTGGGGGTGGGCCTATCTGATCCCCCTCTGCTCTGTACAGTGAGGTGTAATGATCGAAAAAGACTCTATTAATGTCTGTCTGTGTATTCAGCCCCTGCCCCATCAAAATTATGTGGGCCCTAGGTTTCACCGACCTCAGGAGCCATGCCAGTACTCTCCCGACCTTGTCTCCCTCTGCATGTTGATGGTCCACATATTCTGTGTAGTGTAGTTTCCCCAGTCTAGCAACCGCTTCCCTATGTTCCCTGTAAAGGGGGCGTAACTTTGTATTCGTTCCCCACGTCAGTCCCCGCCCGTACCTCTGCTGCCCGTATAGCATGTTCAGGCTAAACAATTTGAGTTGCAGTGTGTGTTTTACCCTATATGAAGTTTTAATGCATTAGCCTTGTGTGACCACCTCAAAGGCCTTTATCCCATTCGATCCTCACATCGGTGGCGGTTCCCTCATTTTCAGTGAAGTGGTTTTTTATGTGCTTTCTCACAGTGCCACTAAAAACCCTGTCCTACAGTGCTAGAGTATGAAGTTTCTATGTGGGTATCAGTGTCATCCATCTGCCCCACTGTAGTGTCATTTAGAGGGGACTGTGGTTGGAGAGTGTACTGCCCAGGTACTCAGAGGCCATCACCTCGATGCCATATGGGAGTTGCAGAGAAAAATATCTATTCTGGTGTGTAGTTGGTGGAATGGGGATAAAAATGAGTATTCCCTCGTGTCTGGGTGCATGGTCACAAGATGTCATGCATTTGTCCATGTGTGAACTAGTAGGGTGAAAGGAGGCCCCATCCAACACCCCCTCCACCAACATATATCTACACTCGGGATCCGCCATCGTGAGCTCTGTCTTCAGTGGTACCTTCGGAGCCACCCAAATGAGGACCCATTTAGCGTATATCCTGAATAGGTAGTACCAACTATTTGACTTCTCAATTTCCTCTGCAATTTACAGAGCTCAGCGGTGGACATGTGTGTTTCCTGTAAGTAAGCAATGTAGCCTTGTCTGCGCTTCAGGGGTAACCATCCCCCGGAAATTCCAAGTAATAACTTTATATGTATATAATTGTGTGTGCAGGTGTGTTGCCACGATAATGTGTCTCCTAGACACCCTTTACCACCCTCATATGTTGACCCTTCCCGGTCCCAAGCCTACCGCTTCCCCTAGTTGAAATTTATAATTCGATGCTGCTGCTCCACAGAAGCTAACCTCAACACATAGTCCCCAACTCCCACTCCTTGGTCAGGGCCACAGCTGACCCGTAACCAATTACAAACTATAACTAGGGTTCAAATAGTGTCCTCCTCCTTTATTCATGGGGCGTCTCAGCAATAGAAAGGAAAAAAATAGCAGTGCATGAAGTCCAAGCCCATTTACGAGTACGATATGGGCCTTCCCTTCCACAGGGCAAGGAGGGCCACAACTCTTATTGATGACGGCAACAGGCGGTGCCGCAGCTCCAGCTCTGCCACTGCCTGGGTCTGCTCGCGCGCGGCCTGTTCACTCATGGGTTTGCCCCTGGGCAGCCTGCGCAAATGTCTGCCCATGCAAGGATGCCCCTTGTCTCCCTCTAGTTGTGTACTCTGGGGGGTCAAGAACTCCCCCTTAAACTCCAATCACTCCCAAGTGTCTGCAGGTGACCTGAAAAAAAATGTGGTGGTGTTGTCCACAACCTGCAGCTTGGCCGGAAACATTGGAGAGTACATCAGGCCCAACTGACATAGCTTCTGCTTTAACTAGCAAGCAGAAGCCCCTGAGTCTCTGATTTTCCGTGGTGTAATCTGGGTAGATGTTCACAGTCCCACCATCGACCTGTTAAGGGCCCTTGGTCCTTACAACTCAAAGGATGTGGTTACGATCCCTCGAAATTAAAAGGCATGCTACCACTGGCCATGCAGCAAGCCAGGGAAGCACTACCCGGGACCCTCTCCACAGAAAATAATTTGGATCTTTTGCCACCCAGCACTGTCTACAGAAACCAGTCCTCAAAACACAGTTCAATGTTAGGCCCCTCAGCGACCTCCAGGAGTCCCACTAGTTGAATGCTGTTCCGGCTTGATCAGCCCTCCACATTCTCGGCCCTGTCATGTAGATGAGAGACTTCTGATTAGAGCGCTTTAATATGGAACAGCACCTCTACTAGCGAGGGGGGCATCCCAGCTAATGTCTATTTGTTCACCTCCACTCTGTTTCTGAGCTTAGCTTGGTAGGCTCTTAATAGGCCCACATCAACCACCAGCGTGTCCAGCTTAGGTTCCAGGGCGGTTTTCACGTCCTTAATGGTTCTCAAGAGTTTATCAAAGTGCTCACCCTGCTGTTGTGGAGCTGGTGGGGCAACGTCTCACCCCGGCTCTGTGTGGAGGGGGTACCCCCTCGTCCCCGGCACTCCTGGGAGGTTGCTGTTTCACCATCTTCGCAGAGATACAAGAAAGTAGGAGGGGGTGGTTGGAGCTGGGCTGAAAGGGGGACACAGCCCCAACACCCAGAGCCCAACCGCCAATTCTCTGTCTTTGACGAAAACTGGGTGCAACTGGTATGCTGGCGATCGATGCAGGGTCGGAAAGAGGACTATAGGCGGGGCTCCCAGGTTCTCTTCCAAACAGTCAGGCTGCACACCCCGCAGTCAGGCAGGCCCCCGTTAGCCTTGATGTGGGGCCGACACAACACCTGCATTGGGCAGGCAGCGATTGTATCTCTCCAATGGCACACAAAAGACACGGTGCCCTCTAGTGCTGTGCCCACGGTCCAGTATGCTTGATTGTCCCAATAAGGGCATTGAGGCAAATCTCTGGGGCTGGGGTGCTCCGCAGGCGGTGGCCGAAGCCCCCTATGCCTTTTGATGGGGTCTCGTAGAGGTATCGCCTCGCAGTCCCCAGTGTGTGCACTGTGAGGCCAACTGCCAGCAAACTCAGTGATCCCTGCTGGCTGAGCGACCTCTCAACCGCTCCTCCTGCCTTGTTAACTGTCCGCGGCATGGAGGGTTAGAGTCGGCGCTGGGCCGACAGCGCTCCGGCGCATGGAGAGTAGACTGCACTCATGGTGGCCCTCGGATACGGGTTCCACCTGCAGGGTGGCCCGCGAGACAACTCCACACAGAATGCGTCCCCCGGTCCCTCGATCTGAGAGGCACTCCTCTGAGGGCCCAGTCATGGGCCAAGGGCACCGCCAAAGTGTGGCCAGCAGCATGCACCGCCCGCGCCAGTCCCACTCAGCATGGGTGGCGTTAGTAGGTGAGACCACGCCTTCAGGCCTAGACAAGCCGTGGCTCTCAGGCGGTCGTGTCGTGTATTGGGGTGCACTCAGCATCATCGCGGGAAGTCCGCCGTCTCGGGAGAAGCCTGGCCACTCTCTGCTCACTGCAGAGGGCAGGAGCCGTCAGTATGGTGTTCGACTGGCTCGTAATACGAAGCTTTGCTAATCTGCGTCCGCTCCGGTCGCCATCTTGTCCACGTCTCCACCACCCAACAATTCATGAGCACAAAATACACGGGGCGGTTGTGCATGAGCCAGTTTAAGTACCTGCATTTCATTATGTACATGCACAACTTCTCTTTGAGAGTTAGCCCACACGAAAATTATTTTTTTCCTGAACAGCACGATGTCATATCTAACTGAAATATGGATGAACAAAAAAATAGTTCTCGTCCTAAGATTTGTATAGCGCAACATAAATTGAACAAAATTGCATGTAATCAAGATAATGTCATGAGCCTTCTTAGCGAGACAAAGTTTTACTAAGCACGTTTGCGTCTCCCATTTTAAGTTTCATGAACATTAACTATCATTGTCTAAGGAATTTAAAGTTACAAGTGCCATCGCTTACCGAAATCTCCCACTCAGTTGTTGCCAGTGTAATTCTGCTGTTCACATTTAAGGGCAGAGAAAGAATCAATTTGTGTTCATAGTGATAACACAATAGAGGAATTAAGCGGGTTTGGGGCAGCAATAATTTGTTCCAAGTTGTTGAGATAAGGCTCGTGACGTGCGGTTTATTGCTGCAAGCCTACAACTTGTAAATACGTCGGGAAACAAATAAAGTACTCGATTTTCATCGTTGTTCATCTGGAACCCATCCAGTTCTGCGTGAACCGTAAACTCTGACAACAAGGAAAATAATCTACTCTCCTGTTAAATGGGGAAGTGAGCCACCAAGCGGTCAGCTCAGGAATAGCTTCTGGGTAAAGGGGATGAGAAAATAAATAAAATGCATCAACATTCTGAACTGAGATGTAAATTGACTAAGGGATATGTTGTGTTACTGGCATTTGTGTGGGGCTTGTGTACCGTGAGACAGATGCGTGAGCAACAGCAATGTCTGGTGTTGGTGTCAGAGAAATGAGCGTGGTATTTGGTACAAGCAATTGCCAAATTGCATTTTTTGCAACATTCTAGAACCTAGAGGAGAGGTTTTTTTGTTGCAGATTTATATAGAACTAGACCCAAAGGTATTAGAGCGCTTTACATGAGCACCAGTTACGTTACACAAGGACACATCCATTTTTTTAGGGTAGGCACGGGGAAATTGAGTTATTTGCCCAGAATCACAGAAACAAAAGAAGTCGCACAAAAGCTAAAAATGGGTAAAAATGTTCAAAATGGTAAGTAAGTCTCGAAGAATCTAATGGGTCAAAAGCAGTTCAGTTTCATTTAGTGGGTGCCATAGAACAGTTCAGTTCAGCATTCACAACACATCTGTATCACCCTGGAAAGCAATGCGGCCTATTGCAGAGCTGACACACACAACGTGCCAAAGCAACAGACAAGCTGTATGAGTTGGAGCTCCAACTCGAAGAATCAAGCAGTGGGTACAAGGGGCTGCTGGGCAAGACAGTTTTGGGAAAAGATGCAAATGGTTCGATGACTCATGGCTCCAGGTAAGGTGGTGCCCTGGTGCAGGTTCTTTTTGTGACCGCTGATTCAAATCTAAAACAACTAGCACCATATGACCAAGGTGTTACTCGAGGCTCAAAGGTTCCCTTCAGCACATCCTCTTCTTTAACACATACACAGGTTCAACCATTTCTCAGAGAGTATAGTTTAAGGCCCTGTGCATTATTGTAAAGTGAATCCCATCAATGCCCCGTTTATCTCTCATTGTTTGACCAGGTATGTGCCCGGTCGCTCCTTGCGGTCCTCCCTAGGCAATTGTTTGACGGTTTCAAGGGTGAAAAAATCTTCCTATGAGTGTGATAGTTTGTTTTATAGTATGCATAGGGGCGGGTAACTACCATATTACTTTTGTACCTAGTTTTGTACAGCCTGTGTTCAGAGAATGGGTGTAAGTGTTTACGAAACGTATGTGATCCTAATGCATCATAGGTGTGTAGAGGTATTGAACACGTTATAAATCTTTGTATTGAAGAGTAACTCTGTGTTAAGATGACAGTTGATGACTTGTGTCCAGTCTGTTCCACACAAGTTTTTGTGGTTAAGCAGAAAACATTTCCAGGAGGGCAAATATTCTACATACTAAATACTAAATATTGTAAGCAGCCTTGAGTTATTAGACAGAATCATCTGAGTATGACAATTTCAACATAACTTAAAAGACTGTGTACACCAGGTACTAACTAATCTATGTACATGCCCATCTTTTGCTTTAGAAGATGGGTTATTTGTAAAGTTTCCACCACAGTATGAATTTTCTGATTTTTTAGAACTTCATATGCCAGACATAATGTTTCTTACCCAGACTTGGACTCACAGCGCCTCTGAACCCAATCTAAATGTGGCTATACCTTCGGGCAATGACCTATTTAGAATCGACAGGATAGGTCAAAGGGGGGGAGGACTGGCTATTGTGTATCGCTCCCACCTCAAAGCAACTTTCTCAGCTATACCTCAATTTAAAGAGGAGGCTATTCTGTTTAGTTTTAAAGTCTCTAATACGGAAGTTTTTAACGGATTGTTAGTCTATAGGCCACCCGGACCCAGGAACACTTTCACTGAAGCCATTATGAGGGTAATGGAATCATGTATGGGACAATCCAATTTTCGGTGCTGGGTGATTTCAATTTTCACTTGGAAGCATCAGATAACACAGATACAAGGGAGCTATTGGATCCAAAGTGATCTTTACTTCCTCCCAAAAGGTGCTGATAAATGGACATTCCATAAACATGTGGACGTCGGAGGCTGCAGGAAGATTACACTTATTACATGATTTTCCGGGCTGAAATTTAGATATCCTTTGAGGGGATAGGTAAGCTCAATGGAGGGTAAACAGGTGGTTCCGCCTCAACCAAGCCGGCTTAACCAGTTTATACAGGAGAGTGAAAGATCTTATCCATATATCCTCACACTGCATCCCCGTAAGCCCTCCCCACTGTACATCGGGTAGAGTGAAGTCCCCATCCACCTCCTGCAGAATGGCCCAGTACCAAAAGGCTACCTCTTTCCCCCCCACTTGTCTCTCCACCAACTGTTCCTCCAGGAGGCAACTCCTCCCCAAGTGTATCTTTTTCCTGATCAATTCCCGGGACCAGCTGGCTAGCTGGATGTATTTAAATCTGGATAGTGTTGGGCCGACCTTCTCATATAACTCCTCCCAACCCACCAATGCCCCCTCCACTAGCAGCTGACCCCAACTTACTATCCCTGCCTCTCTAATAGGTGTTGCAAGACTATCCCTCAAACACGGAGGAAGCCCCGGCGAGTCCCAGATTGGAGCAAACCTAGAATAATAGGGCAACCCCACCCTTTCTCTAATCAATTTCCACGCATTGGCCAAAGATAGTAAGATCTTTAACCTCACCTTCTTGAAGAACTTCCGGTCTCCAAATTTAAAAAGAAAACCATCAAGGGGCAAATCAGCCCCATTCAGCATGGCCTTAAATATTTTACCAATCGATGCACTTGATGGAGCCTTCAACAGCATCCTGGAGTATGATAACTGAAATGCCCAGGCATAGTATTGTAGGTCTGGGAGTGTGAGCTCCCCCTTCTCCCTCCTCCTTCTCAGTTTTTTCCAGGCTAGTCTAGTAGCTTTATAATTCCAAACAAAGGAATTTATGTCTTGTTGACATTTTTGAATTTGCTTCTGATCAAAAGCTAGAGGGATGGTATTAAAAATAAACGTGTACTTGGGAAGGATGGACATTTTTACTAGACTGACTCTCCCCAGAATTGTCAATGGAAGAAAGGCCCAGGCTTTTAATAATGCCCGACATTCTCGTGAAACCCGTTCCAAGTTAGTATAAGCAATTTTACCTATCTCCTGGGTGATCCTGATTCCCAGGTAGCGCATGGATGAAGTAACGGCCAACTTTGGGTTTTGGATGTTCCAGGTCATTACCTCAGTCTTTCCTTCGTTGATTTCATATCCCGAAATCTGCCCGAATTCCTTAGCTCTCTTAATAATAACGGGGAGAGCCTGCACAGGGTCAGATGTATAGACTATTATATCATCCGCATAGAGTCCTATCCGCTTAGCCCATCCTCCAAACTCGAAAGAGGGAATGTTGTTATCATCTCTCAAAATTTGAGCTAAGGGTTCTATATACATATTAAATAGGAGGGGAGAAAGCGGACAACCCTGTCTGGTACCCCTCGTGATTTTAAATTGTTCAGTGAGAACCCCATTGACCAGAAGTCTAGCCCTTGGGTCATTGTAAAGAAGCGAGATGGCACGGCAAAAGTTATCGCCTAAATTAAACCTTTTCAGCACCGCGGCCAGGTAGGGCCAATTGACCCTATCAAAAGCTTTGGTGGCATCCAGGGTAAAGGTGGCCAATGGGAGACAGAATGAGGTGGCTATATCTATTGCTCCAACCAGGTCGTGGGTAAGATCTGCTAGCTGTCGCCCTCTTATAAATCCCTTCTGGTCCTGATGGATTATTGAACCAATCTCACTCTCCAACCTTCCCGCAAGAATGGCCGCAAAGATCTTATAGTCATTGTTTAGGAGTGAGATTGGTCTATAGGACCCGCAATCGGCCGGGTCCTTGCCAGGTTTAGGGATCAGCACAATCGTAGCCTCATTCCACGATTCTGGCGGGGCCATGCCATCTAAGAATATAGCGTTAAAGAGGGCAGTCAAAGATGGAACTATAACTGAACCCAAAACACTAAACACCTCCCCTGGAATGCTTCAGTTGTTTGATGGTGTTACTAACTTCGACCTCTGTTATTTTGGTCTCCAAGTGGTTGCGCTGGTCTGACGAAAAGGTAGGGAGGTGGGCCTGGTCTAACCATACCTCCCTAGCCTCCCTAGCCTCCCTAGCCACTTGGTCATCAACAATATCTTCCTTGTAGATGTTTTGAAAGAACTCCTGAAAGGCGATCCCTATTTCTGTGGTGGTGGATCTGGTCTTGGCTTCCCCTACCAATTTTATTTCCTTAATATATTTCTTGGCCTGGTCTGTTTATATTTTCCAAGCCAAGATTTTACCAGCCACCTCTCCATATTCAAAATGTGAGAGCTTACTTGCCTCCCATCTCTTGGCCACTCTTTCCTGAAGTAGGTTTTCAAGCTTTACCTTCAGCGCTGCCCGCTTCTCCTGGTCCTCTGCCGAGAGTGACCCAAATTTCAGCTCTATCTCCCTGAGTTCCTGCTCTATGTTGGTGACTGCTGTTCTATAGGCCTTACATCTATAAGAGGCTCTGTTTGTTATACAGCCTCTTAGGAAGGCTTTCAATGCTTCCCATACAATGGCTATTGAAGCTGAGTTTATATTGATGTCCAGAAATATGCATACCTCAGCAACAAGGAAGCAGATTTCATCTTCTTCAAGCAGAATCGTCCGATCGAAGGACCAAGAGTTTTGCCTGCTCTGCTGATGGTGTGACAGGGTAAAAACAATGGCAGAATGGTCAGAGAGGTGAGAGGGAATATATGTTATATCCTTCAAATCGTCCTTCAGCTTATGACTGAAAAAGGCGTAGTCAATTCTTGACTTGTGTTTGTACTTGTAGTTATGAAAGGAAACCCCTGGATTATTACCCGCTCTCTGCCTCCATTCATCCACCAACCCCAGATTCAACAAAATAGCTATAAGAGTTTGCCTAGATTTGGAGGGAGTTATTGCTCTTGAATTAAACGATTTGTCCAGCTTGGGATTTAAGACAATATTAAAATCTCCCACTCAAACAATGGGGTCTTGGCATGAGATCAGGTGATTCTGAATTTTATTCAGAAATGACGGGTCATCTTGGTTCGGGCCGTAATAACCCACTAGAGTATACACTAGCCCTTCCAACTGCACTTTTACCAATAGCCATCTACCACTAAGATCTTCTTTCTGATCCATGATTTGGGCACAGATCTGCTTTTTAAATATTATAAGTATCCCTCGTATGTTGGCATTATGGTCCGTGCATATGAATTTGTCCACCCACTTCAAGTTTTTCAGCATATCCTTAACCTCATATTTTAATAGATGTGTCTCCTGGATGACAATTACCTGCGCGGGAGAGTCTTTTAAATATTGTAAGATTCTATGTCTTCTGGCTCTCACCCGCAAGGCGTTGACATTCCAGGATATAAACTGCAGCCCAATCATGGTGGATTAACCTTTCCTGTCCATCCTATCCTTCCACCTATAGAACCAGACTCTCTAGAAAGGTCCACACGACATCTCCCAACCTGAAACCCTTTGAAGGCTAATTTATATAATATAAGAAACGCTGAGACTTATGAGGACTTTTTAACTTTCTCCCCCCCTTAAGAAGCCTATACCTATTACTCTGCCGTTAATTATATTTGGGGTGGATGATAATATCATAGGCCAGGCAAAGAACTTTTTGTTTTATGCAATTCTGCTGGCTAGACGGCAGATTTGTAAATTCTGGGTAGACCAGAAGGCACCATCACACGCAGGCTGGCTAGAGTCTTTATATGATACATCAAAGGTGGATATGGCCTGAACATGTCATCAACGTAACCTCTCTTTTTGGAACTTGTTGGTCCAGTGGAAATAATTGGTTCTGTTGAGCCTCCGGGGTTTTTTTTTTTTTTTCCCCCGGGATGATTATGCCATCATACTCCAGGTGCCTTGGTGGTCCCTTCCGAAAGGCTTATCAAGTTTAGATGGAGTAATGAGGGGTTGTGAGCCCTCGCAGATATTTCCCTTCCCTCCCACAACATCATCCTGGAGAACGTCTCTCGCCGGTTTACACTCGCTTGATGTCTGGGTTTGGTATGGAATAACATCTAGTTCCAGACGACATCTAAGGGGAGTGGTGTTTCTCATGGTGACTGTGGGGCAGGCAAATGAGGACAAAAAACAAAAACAAAAAAAAAAGGGAGCTATTGGATAGATTCCTTAGCTTAGGTCTGAAGCAAATTGTCACTAGCCATACACATATGGCTAACCATACCCTGGATGGCATTTTTACTAACCATTGTCAGATAAAATTTACTAAAACACTATTTCTGCTTTGGACCGATCATAGTGCTGTGTTTTTCGGAATTTCTATAAAGGGACTCCAAGACAGAACTGTAGGGCCAAAGAGAACAGGGGTCACACGTGCCTGGAAACAAATAAACAGTCCCGATCTTGAAGCTTTTTTGCATTCACAAAGACCTGAAATGGACTTCGACACTAACACTGATTCGGACCAAGCAGCAGCACTTTATTACCACTGGATTGACCAAGCGGTTCAAAGGCTAGCCCCGTAAATTCGGATACGGGCAATTACCAAACGGACTTCGCCCCCTGGTATAACTCTAACCTAATTTTTTTTTTTTTAAACTTGCAGAGCCAAAGAACGACTCTGGAGGAAGGAATTTTCCGAACCCGGGAACATATGTTATAGAGAAGTGCTAACAGTATACAAAGAAGCCTTATTTGAGGCAAAATCGAGATACTTTGCAGAGGAAATTATGGCCGCTAAAAATATTCCAGGTAAATTATTCAAGACAGTCACTAAACTGGCTACTTTTGGTAATGGAAAATCAGTAAAGACAACAAAACAATTCTGTGATAAACTTGCCACATTTTTTTATGAAAAAGTGGTTAAAGTTTACGAAGAATTCTCCACTGTTGTAAATGACGCTAGTCAAGCCGAGTCCAAGATGGATGAACCTGACATAAAAGTTTCTTTAAGAAACTTTTCCTCCCTTACACAGGACAGAGTTGAAAAAACTATCCTGGCAATAAAATCAGGCTCTCCTCTGGATCCATGTCCTGTTATGGTTCTTCATATGGTCCCCACACCATAGCAAAAATCTTGACACCCCTTTTGAACAATATTCTTACATCTGGGCATTTTCCAGTGGAATGGAAAAATTCCTCGATCAAACCTATTTTAAAAAAACCTACCCTTGATCCCCTTGAAGCTGCTAACTATCGTCCCATCACCAGTTTGCAATTTCCTTCTAAAGTACTTGAAAAGGTACTAAATGAGGAACTCTGGTCCTTTATAGAACTTAACAATAAATTAGATATAGCACAACATGGCTTTAGGCCACAGCATAGTACTGAATCTGCTTTAATTGCAGCCACCGAAAGTCTACGGTTACAACTAGACCAGGGTGGAAAGGCTATGTTGGTAATGCTTGATTTATCCGCCGCGTTTGATACGGTGGATCATCATATACTTCTTCAGCGTTTGGCGGATATAGGGATAAAGGACAAAGCCGCAGACATTCTTTGCTCCTACTTGAATACCAGGAAACAAGCTGTGCTTCTAGATGAACATACATCCCCTCACTTTGTAATGCCATGCGGGGTGCCCCAGGGATCGGCACTTTCACCCACCCTGTTTAACATATACGTCTCCCCTCCGGCTAAACTTATTCGCTCCGTCGGTTTCAAGGCCATTTGTTACGCAGATGATACACAAATTATCATCTCTTTAGCCACAAATCCTGAGACAGTGGCGGAACGTTTCAAGCTCTGCATGAGCCAGATTATTTGCTGGATGCAGAAAAATTGTTTAAAACTGAATACCGGGAAGACGGAAGTAGTTATGTTTGGAGGGGACGCATCTTTTTGAAACTTAAATTGGTGGCCCGCGACAGCAGGATCTTGCCCCCAGCCTGTGAAGAAGGTCAAAAAATCTTGGAGTCTTGATTGACGACCATCTTTCCTTAACTGACCAGGTAAATAGTATTACCTCTTCCTGTTTTTATACTCTTAAAATTCTTAGGAAGATTCTTCCTTTTATCCCTATGTCCTTAAGGAAAATGGTTGTCACGGCATTGATTCTGTCAAAAACTGATTACTGCAATTCACTCTATATTGGATCAAAGAAAAGCGTGATCCAAAAACTCCAGACCTTGCAGAATGTGGTGGCCCGGCTACTATTGGATCTACCTAAATTTAGTTCCATTAGCCAAATTACTCGAGAACAACTACACTGGCTACCCATATCCCCTATGATTCATTTTAAATCAATGTGTGTGCTACATAAGAGTCTGCATGGATTAGGACCTTCGCAGATAGGCCAATACTGCAAGCGATACACTCCATTGAGAAGTCTACGCTCTGCATCTGCCCACCTGCTTCTGGTTCCAAGAGTAAGGACGCTGAAGTGGGGTGGCAGAAGTTTTCGGTATCTGGCCCCTAAATTCTGGAATACTATGCCTTTGCATCTTAGAATGCAAAGTGATTTGCTACAGTTTCGAAAGGGACTAAAAACTTGGTTATTCACATGTATCCCCTAAATGTTTAAGTTCCTCTCCGTGTTTAATTTAATGGCAGCAAGCGCTAAGACGCCAAGGCAAATATGCGCTATACAAAAACCTAATTAAATTTCATTTCATTTCAGTATGAAAGCTAAAAGTAGTATGATCTTTAGCCCCTTCATACCTTGGTTATTTTAAGCGAATAGTGTCTTTTTTGATCCGTATGGCATAAAGTGAACACTGTTCTTAGTAGATACTTTTTAATACTCTGTGGGGTATTTCTCATGAGAGTTTCACTGTCTGCAAACAATGTGGCACAGAGTAAACTCTCTCCATAGAGTAATCACTGTTTACAGTAATCACTTTTCTACTCATATTAATGTAATTTCTCAATGTAGGTTCGGTGATTGTAAGGCATTTGAGGCAGATAAAAGTTGTCTGTAGTAGGGCATTAATTTTGGAACAGACATTGATTATCTTGAGTAGGAATGGGCGGTAGACTCCTCTCATCCAGTGGATTTTTTGAGTTTTGCCCATGAAAAACTCCACCAACTACAGCGTGGCGGAGGTTTTTCCTACACGCGGCTCGCCAATGGTAGGTTGGCGAGTATGAGCGAGAAAATCATGTGCTAGACTGCCTCCCAATAAGATTTCTCGATGCGAGCGGTTGCTGCAGGTCGCTACCGCTCGCGTTGATAAAGCTGCCGCTTGCATTGAGAAAGCTGCCTCCCGAGTAAAAAATCTACTGGAGCAGCAGAAAGAAGCAGCACCCTCTGGCGTGCCGTGGGGTACAGTTCATGCTGATTTTACTGTGTGAGACAAGCTCACAGCACTAAAAATCAGTGCAACGTGCCACAACTCTGCTGCTCTCAGAACTTCGCGGAGTCTCTGTCGAGGATGCGTCAGAGTGTCAGCAGTATCACACAACCCACTAACCTGAGCCAGCCAGCAGGAACGATGCGTGAGATGAATATCCCCCTTCTTCTCCCCTCCACTGACGCCCACCAATGGAAGAAAACCAGAGCAGTGCGGGAAAGCGGCTGGGAGAAAGGGGGGAACAAAGGAGAATGGCAGGAGTCGTGGGCAGGTCAATGTCTGTATGGATGGGAGGTCAGGGACGAGTTCGAGGCGGGGTCTTGCACGGGGCACTACGGACAAGAAAACAGAAAACGAGTCACGAGGCACTATCGTTAATGGAATTATCACCCACCCTAACCCCACTATCGTGAACTCACTGTTATCAGGGAGGATGTTCTTCCAGTCAGTATGCAGAAGGATTCCGCCTTGGGCGAGGGTCTGAATTCCCCGTCGGTGTCCAGCCTCAACAGACCTCACACGTGTTGCCACTTCAAAAAGGGTAGAAGTCCCAAAACCATAGATGCACTGAGAAGTACGCAGTTGGGGAAAATGCCAGAAAGGAGGGCACTCCGGCCCCCTACAATCCTGCGTCTTGTCCCCCTCCTAGCACCTAGGGTTCCCAGTCTGTTAGGAGAAAAACAAGGTGCTATTCCGCTGTTCCGTCACAGCGGGGGCACCCAAGATATGAGGAGATAAGTCGCTCCCCTTAAAAGCACTCAACCGCTGTTCCTGCACAGCGGGAGCGCTCCAAACCACAAGGAGCGAAAAGGCGCTGTGAACACAGGCGCTCCTCCACTGTTCCTGCACAGCGGGAGCGCTCCAGAACCAGAGGGGCACTGTCTGCACCAGTACAGGTTACCTGTCGCTGTCGTGCTGCCTCGGGGATCCGTTGACTTCAAGCGCGAGTTCTTCCATCGGTCCGTTGAAGTCCAGCGTGGAGTCTTCCGTCGGTCCGTTGAAGTCCAGCGTGGAGTCTTCTGTCGGTGGCGGTCTCTCGAGGAAAGGTGTCCGGTTTCTCCGCTTCGGGGATGTCGGGGGTGAGTACGCACACGGCACTCGCGGCTGCTTTCGTTGCGACAGCAACCCGGAACTGGGGGCAAGATTGTCAAGCGCCTCCTCTTAGAGGCGGCGGTCCTTTATGGGATATGGGAACGCGTACTTTGATGACGCGAGTCCTTCCGGCCTGTCCCAGGGTTTTCTGGGTACTGTAGTTTATTGCCGGTGTTCGCGTGATCGTGACAGAACCCCCTCTCAAGGACCGCCGTCCCGGCGGTCGTCCCGGCTTCCCAGGATGCGCCCTGTGGAATGAGTCCACCAAGTCGGGGCAATGGAGATTGTGTGCCGGTTCCCAGGTCCTGTCCTCCACCCCAAAGCCTTTCCAATCCACTAAATACTGGACCCGCCCTCTCACGATTCTAGAGTCCAGCAGTTCCTGAACTGCATACTCTTCCTGACCGTCTATGTCTATGGGTTGCGGTCTGTCTGGGAGTCTCATGTTGACAGGGCAGGGTTGTAACAACGACACATGTAATACGGGATGTATGTGCCAAGCGATGGGAAGGGACAATCTCATGGCCACAGGGTTCACGACTTTCTCTATGCTATAGGGTCCTATGTATCTGGGCTTCAACTTATCGACCCCTTTAAGCTGGAGATTACGTGTAGACAGCCATACCTTGTTGCCCACTTTATACTTAGGTTCCTCCTCCCTCCTCCGGTCGGCCCATTTTTTGTGCGCTGCCTGGGCTGAAGCCAAACTGTGTTTGGCGTCTATCAATACTGCTCGGAGGTGAGCATGATGTTCCTGGATGCTGGGAAGCTTGGAGCGCACGGGCCAGTCAAAGGGGAGCATGTTGGGATGATGTCCGTAAAGGCAAAAGAACGGTGAACAGCCCAACGTGGAATGCTCAGCGTTATTATACGCGAATTCTGCCATCCATAGTAAGGGGAACCAATGTATGGTATTCTGTAATGTGAAACATCGCAAGTATTGCTCAAGGGTCTGGTTTAAGCGTTCTGTTTTTCCATCGGTTTGTGTATGGAAGCTCGTAGTTGTTCGTGCGTCAATAGCGAGTGATTCACATAGAGCTTTCCAGAACCGGGACGTGAACTGGGATCCCCTGTCCGTGATTATAACACTAGGAATTCCATGTGCCCTGACAATGTGCTGAAGAAAAACAAGAGCTAGCTCTGCAGAAGAGGGGAGTTTTTTCAAAGGGACGAAATGCCCCATCTTTGTCAGATGATCCACCAGTACCAGTATTACTGTATATCCTTCGCAGGGGGGCATTTCGACGATGAAATCCATCGAGATGGTGTACCATGGTCGAAGGGGAATAGGAATGGTCCGTAGGAACCCCGTAGGTCTTCTATGAATCGCCTTACTTTGAGCGCAAACTGAACAGGTTTTCACATACTCATGAGTGTCTTTTCTCAATGTAGGCCACCAATAGGATCTCTCTAGGCAAGAGATGGTCTTGTAAATACCCAGATGACCCCCCAAAGGCGCCTCGTGCGTCCAAGTAAGCACTCTTTTTTGTAAAAGAGGGTCTGGAATATACAAAGCGTGGGAGTGATACAGAAGACTGTCCTTTTCGTTTCTTCTGTCAGGGCATTCTGATATCCAGTCTTGTGCGTCTACTTCTGCCACGGCTACTCTCAGGTCTTCCAAGAACTCTTGTGAGGTGATCTGAGCGATTGTCTTGACGGGTACCGTCTTGTCTGGGAGGATAAAAGGTGGTTCCTTCTCTTCCGTTTCAATATTACATTCGGGTTCTTCAACCCTGGACAGTGCATCTGCCTTCCCATGCTGAGGTCCCGGGCGGTATTTGATAACGAAATCAAAATCAGCAAAAAAAAGCGTCCATCGCAGTTGTCTGGGCGTCAGAGCTTTCGCCGTTTTAAGGAATAAGAGATTGAGATGGTCTGTGAAGATCTCGACTGTGTGTCGGGCTCCCAAAAGGTAATGTCTCCATTCCTCACAAGCTCGTTTAATTGCCAATAACTCCTTGTCAATGACGGAATAATTTATCTCACAAGGGGATAGCTTTTTAGAATAATAGGCCACGGGATGGAGCTGTCCTGTTTCAGGATGTCGTTGGGAGAGTACCCCTCCAATGGCGTATTGCGATGCATCCATCTCAACAATAAACGGGAGTTGTATATCCGGGTGCCTTAAGATAGGAGCTTGTGTAAACCTATCTTTCAGGGCCTGGAAGGCTTGTTCAGCTTCTGTTCCCCATCGAAAAGGAGTATTCTTCCTCAGTAACTTTGATATGGGGGTGAGTATTCTCGAGAAGTCTTTGATGAATCGCCGGTAATAATTAGCGAATCCTAGGAATCTCTGTACCGCCTTGACGTTGTGGGGTGCCTTCCATTCTGTGATCGCCTGTACCTTGCCATGATCCATCTGAAACCCCCGGGAGTTAATGATGTAACCTAGAAAGGCGACCTCGTCTGCGTGAAACAAACATTTTTCCAATTTTGCGAATAAGGAATGTTGTTGTAGTCTGTCCAATACCGCTGTCACGTGTTGCACATGGTCCTCTAGAGTGGTGGAATATACCAAAATATCGTCGATATACACCACGCAAAATGTTTCCAGGAAGCCTCGAAGCACCTCGTCCATGAAATACTGAAAGGCTGCCGGGGTGTTACACAGCCCAAACGGCATCACCATGTACTCATATAAACCGAATTTGGTTCTAAAGGCTGTCTTCCACTCATCCCCCTTTTGTACGCGGACCAGGTGATAAGCCCCTCTTAAATCGAGTTTAGTAAACCATCTTGCTCCCTTGAGTTGGTCCAATAGCACTGGTATTAAGGGCAGGGGATATCGATTTTTGATGGTGACTCGGTTTATGGCTCTGAAGTCGATACACGGACGAAGCTCATCGCAGTCCTTCTTCGGTATAAAAAAAAGAGGGGATGAAGCGGGTGAAGAAGAGTGCCTTATGAATCCGGAGGCCACGTTGTCAGCAGGGTATTGTTGTAATTACTTTGTTTCAGGCTCCGTGAGAGCGTATACCCTACTGCACGGTATTGCAGCTCCGGGAACCAGGTCGATTCGACAATCGTAGGAGCGATGCGGAGGGAGGCGCGTGGCCTTCTGTTTGTCAAACACTTGGAGGTAGTTGTGGTAGACGTCAGGTAAGGTGATGGAACAGCAGAAACCTGTCTCCGCGCACCCGGAAGCCAGAAGGCTTGCTTGTGTCTTCTCCTCCCCAATCTGACAAATGGCTTGGTTAGTGCAATGTTCCATGCAGTATGCGGATGTCAAGGAGACGGTACGTGCGGCCCAATGAATGACGGGATCATGCAAGGTTAGCCAGGGCATACCCAATATGAGCCTGAAGTGTGGTGCGTGAATGAGATCGAAACGAATATATTCGTAGTGGTCACTACCGAATTTCATGAGAAGAGGGGTCGTCTGAAATAAGACAGGTCCAGAGGACAGTGCAGTGCCGTCCACGGCTTTGACTTCCTCTGGGTGTTTCTTCTTCTCTTGTGGGACCCCAATGGTATTGGCATATTTTAGGTCCATGTCATGTAATTCCCTGTCGCACCCGAATCCAACATCGCAGGTATGTCCAAGGGGATTTCGGGGCAAATCCAGAGGGTAATCCCTACGTTGAGATGCGCCACAGCAGGTTGGATGGTATTAGCAACGGCAGGGGAGATCGCTGCTTGTTTCCCACCCGGTCCAGGGATCTCCTCCTGACTCGGGTGTGCTAGTTTTCCGATGTCTCTTCCTGGTGCACAGAGGAGACTTGCATTCTGGGGTTGCTGGTTTTCTCCGGGAGTCGCGTTCTTGTTCGGCATTCCCGTATAAAATGCCCGCTCTTACCGCAGTAGAGGCACAGTCTCATCTTCCCCCTTCTGTCCCGTTCATCGTTCGTTAATGGTCCCTTGATTCCTCCAATCTGCATCGGTTCAGAGGGATCTGCAGGTTTTGGAGAGTCGTCTGGGGATAGCCTAGGTCGTACATAGGAAAAGCGGTTTTCACCCCTACTTCGGTCTCCCTTCCGTTTTTGGAGACGATGCTCCAATTGGACCGTGAGCGTAATGAATTCCTCACAGGTGGGAGGGAGTTGTACCACCTGGGAAAGAACGTCTTTTAACTCTCCTCTCAACCCTTGATAAAAAGGGAGGTGCGCTTTTCCTGAGGCCAATCTGTCTCCACCACTAAGCGATTGAAGGTGGTGATGTACGTAAGGAGATCCTTGCTTCAGGGTCATCAACTCTTTGTCCAATGTAAGCATGTGAGATTTTCGATCAAACAACTTCCTCATTTCTACGCAGAAGTCGGAGAAGTGATGTAACACGGGGTCGTTCCTTTCCATCAAGGGTATGGTCCAACTGGCTGCGTTTCCTCCCATGTAGGACATCGTGAACGCTGTTTTTGCGGCCTCATCCTGGAAAACCGCAGGCTTACAAAGGAAATGCAACCTACATTGATTGAGGAATGTCTCCAACCCCTTTAGGCGGGTCTGGTTTATGCCCCATACCAGGAGGAGGGAGCGTCCATTCCTTTATGTAACCACCCGCTCCTCTAGATTCGGGTTTGCCTTGGCGTGATAAACCCGCTACTTCCCTACGTAGGGTACCTAATTCGTTTTTTAGGTCTCGGTTTTCAGCGCGGGAGGCATGTACCTCTACCTGAAGAGCCGTGAGTCTCTCCAGAAGAGAAGCAAGAACAACGCTGGTATCCATCGTTCGGGCTGGGATGCTATCTTGGGCTTGACAATCTGTCGAGGATGCGTCAGAGTGTCAGCAGTATCACACAACCCACTAACCTGAGCCAGCCAGCAGGAACGATGCGTGAGATGAATATCCCCCTTCTTCTCCCCTCCGCTGACGCCCACCAATGGAAGAAAACCAGAGCAGTGCGGGAAAGCGGTTGGGAGAAAGGGGGGAACAAAGGAGAATGGCAGGAGTCGTGGGCAGGTCAATGTCTGTATGGACGGGAGGTCAGGGACGAGTTCGAGGTGGGGTCTTGCACGGGGCACTACGGACAAGAAAACAGAAAACGAGTCACGAGGCACTATCGTTAATGGAATTATCACCCACCCTAACCCCACTATCGTGAACTCACTGTTATCAGGGAGGATGTTCTTCCAGTCAGTATGCAGAAGGATTCCGCCTTGGGCGAGGGTCCGAATTCCCCGTCGGTGTCCAGCCTCAACAGACTTCACACGTGTTGCCACTTCAAAAAGGGTAGAAGTCCCAAAACCATAGATGCGCTGAGAAGTACGCAGTTGGGGAAAATGCCAGAAAGGAGGACAAGGGAGGGCACTCCGGCACCCTACAATCCTGCGTCTTGTCCCCCTCCTAGCACCTAGGGTTCCCAGTCTGTTAGGAGAAAAACAAGGTGCTATTCCGCTGTTCCTTCACAGCGGGGGCACCCAAGTTTTGAGGAGATAAGTCGCTCCCCTTAAAAGTGCTCAACCGCTGTTCCTGCACAGCGGGAGCGCTCCGAACCACAAGGAGCGAAAAGGCGCTGTGAACACAGGCGCTCCTCCACTGTTCCTGCACAGCGGGAGCGCTCCGGAACCAGAGGGGCACTGTCTGCACCAGTACAGGTTACCTGTCGCTGTCGTGCTGCCTCGGGGATCCGTTGACGTCAAGCGTGAGTTCTTCCGTCGGTCCGTTGAAGTCCAGCGTGGAGTCTTCCGTTGGTCCGTTGAAGTCCAGCGTGGAGTCTTCTGTCGGTGGCGGTCTCTCGAGGAAAGGTGTCCGGTTTCTCCGCTTCGGGGAAGTCGGGGGTGAGTACGCACATGGCACTCGCGGCTGCTTTGGTTGCGGCAGCAACCCGGAACTGGGGGCAAGATTGTCAAGCGCCTCCTCTTAGAGGAGGCGGTCCTTTATGGGTTTTCTGGGTACTGTAGTTTATTGCCGGTGTTCGCGTGATCGCGACAGTCTCATGGAGTTTTGGGTAACTCCGTGGAGTAAATCTTCTTGAGTTCCACCCACGCTGATCTTGAGGAACTTGGCTTTCTCTGCACAGGTATATGCATATTGAGCCAAGTGTGCATTGAGGATTTCCCACATATCTGTGGTTGATTGTTAATTTGAACAAGGCTACCTGTGAAATGTCTGGTATTGGATCAATGTTGCACATAACACATGCTTGCTACACATTAAGGAGTTGGATCTGCGATGGCATTACTGATGCTTCATAATTTTCTGAGCTATTTTGTTCTTACTTTCAGGCATCTAAAGCCATACTGGTTTATAGAGTATATGTACGAAAGAAGCTTGATGATGTCCTCAATTATGTCACTAATGATATCTTTTGAGTTATCATCATTGATGTCGTAGAACATCTGATGAGTGATGTCAGGTCAGAAGCATGGAGGTGGCACATGTTACAGTTAGCTCTGCTAACTATAACTGGTTAAACTGGTTAATGTCTGTGTTTTTTTTCTTCAAAACATTAATGTTGTGACTGACATAGTCACCTGACTATGACGTCACTTTAACGTTTGGTTTTCTCAGTCAATTTCTAAGGTTTAAAAAAAAATAAAAACAGATCTTTATATCGCATCTAACTATAATGTTACTTTAACCTTTGTTTTTTCAATGACTTCCTAGGTTTTTAAAAAATGTAAATTGATATTTTATTACCATACGAAAAGCCAACCTTATCCGTGTACGGCCTAAGGATGTGGGTGATATAGGGTTGCTGCAGGGCCAGACCTGCGGCCAGGCTATGCATCAAAACCCTCACAGGCAGCCAACCCCGACACTGCGCACTTCGTTGCATGCGGCATGGGATTGGCTGCAGGGCCTGGCTTACAGCCAGCTGCTGTTGCCAACACACATCAAGATGGAATAAATTAAGTTACACCAGTAACTTTGGAGTGTGTGTTTCTTTTTGCGAAGGAAAAAAGGACTGCTTTGAGATTGTTCGCGTTTTCACACCCGCACGTGCACCACTGTTGTAGGGCTGGGAGGGGTGGGAACTTGGTGCTTTGAATTTGATTTAAGACAAATGGGGAGAGTGCTCACTTTTAGCAAAAAATATGATGATCTAAAAAAAGACAATAGAATTTTACAGAAAAATGGCTTAATCTCTTCATCTGAAAAGGAATGAATTGGTACAGGCAGTGTACCAATTATTGAATACAGTAAAGGTAAGGTGTTGGAAGAAGGTGACACAGGACAGTTAGAACAAAGCACCATAAGAATCATTTTTTTTAGAAGAATTCAGACTGATAAACCAGGAGAAAAATCAACAACAACAGCAAAAGGACTTGGAAAAAGGGAGAGATGGAACTGGAAGAGACAAAGGCAGAGAAGGCAAAAAACAAGAAGAGGAAAGCACAACAAAAAGCATGCTACCATGGGAACAACAACAAGTAGAAAAGAATCTGGACAGTAATTGAGCTAACAACAAATGTGGTAAATGTATTTGATCAATCATTATCTGATACTGAATTAAATGTTTTGAAGTTAGGGTTACCCTTCTGTCCCTTGAATGCATTTTAGTATGCTCAGAGCTGCATTGATCTTTATAACTTAACCAGAAAACTAATATTTCACAAGTGGTACACACTAAAGTGTGATCATCATACCTTTAAACATTGGGGTGGCAGCATAAGTAACCTCAGCATCAGTGACATTGATGTACTGTTTCCATTGACACAATTGGACCCCAATAGTGGGAGTACGGGTGACAAATGTCTGAATCTACAGCAGATGGGTATTGAGTCGGATAGGATTTGTCCTAGTGAAGTCAGGGCCAAATCCACCTTCATTCCCACTCTTCCCCGTGGTTTTTAGCTTTGAGAAGCCTTTGGGCATCCATGCGCTCTATAAATCCAATAGAATAGAATAGAATGATGCAATCAATACTTTTGAAGTCATTGTTGTACAAAACTTCATAACATTGTTGAAGAAAAAGAAATGGCAAGGAGAAAAGCTAGCCACAATGAAAGGCAGGCCATTAGGAACCTGCAGACTGATACTAGTATTGTCCTCAGACAATGAGATAAAGGTGGCAATGTGGTTATTTTGTTCAAAGACATGTTTCTGAAGGAAGGTTACAGTCAATTGAACAATAGACAATGCTAAGAAACAGTACAGAAAAATGTGATAATGGAATCCAATCATTCATATTATGACAAATTGAATGGAGAGACCCGGGACTGATTGAATGGGAAAAGTGCACTCTAGAATTCACTTTCTCTGTTTACTCCCAAAGACACACAAGGATGCTATAAGTCCACCGGTTAGGCCTATCGTCTCCTCTTTGTTAAAGAATACTTCAAAATATATTTGTTACTTCCTTCGTCCTTTTGTCACTGCGCTACCTTCAGGACAGTCGTGATTTTCTTGACTGTATTGAGCGCATACATTGGGTGGATGATTATCCATTACTAACACTAGATGTAGTCTTTACACCAGTATAGGATATGAGGATGGGATTCTGGCATGCAGGCATTTCCTGAAAGGGAGATATTTGTCTTTCTTGTTTCAAACTGAAATGATTATTGAAATGATTTGGTTTTGCCTGCATAACATCTTTGTATTTGATGACAAGTTTTTCAGATAGGTCCAGGGCACAGTGATGGCACTTGTTTTGCCCTGTGTTTCGCCAGCTGTTTCATTAGTTGGGGGTAAGATCAGGAGGTCAGTGCCTTGGAAAAATTCAATACACGTGTTGTCATTTGGATGCGTCATATTGATGAATTGTTTGTAGTACGGAAAGGAACTACCTTAAAGCCACAACATTTATGGAAAAGCTTAGTGACAACAACCTAAACTTAATATTTACCAGACATATAACTAGAACTGCCATTGAGTTCTTGGATGTTAAAGTAGAAGTTGTGAATAATAGGGTTACTAGTAGATTGTTAAGAAAAGCCTCTTCTGGCAATACTTTTTGTCATTCCCAGAGCAGTCACCCCAGAACACTGATACATAGTATTTGTCACTCCAGAACACTGATACCTAGTCTTTCTTACGGTGAACTCCTATGGGTTCACCATAATTGCATTACTGAGGAAGCCTTCGAGTAGGAATACACCATTATGTTTGGAAGGTACAAAGAGAGGGGTTATCTGCAATATAGCTTACATTCTGCCTTCGGAAGCGAACAAAAGGTCCGTAGAGAAGAGCTGCTAATCTCCAGGCCACTCACTTCAGTCTCTAATTCAAGTACCTTGAGATTTATTACTATCCACAATCAGAAGGAGAGCGAGATTAGACGCATTTTTAGGAAACATTGGTGAATTTGAATGAGTGAGGAAAGTCTGGTTGATGTTATTGGTGGACATCCGAAAGTGACATTTAGAAGAGGTAGGAACTTGAAGGACAGATTGAGTAAGAATGCCATCAGCAAGATCTACCCCTCAGACAGTATCAGAGTGAGTTTATTTACGTGCAAACGCTGTAAAGCTTGTAGAAACATTAAAACCATTAGCAAATACTATTCAGTACGCCGAGATGTCGAGAGAAATATTGATAAACATCTGAGTAGCACCTCTGATTTTGTCATTTACGTGTTAGTTTGCCCATGTGAGAAATGGTATGTTAGAGCACAAGGCACCCACTGAAGACACAGATTTTGGAACATCTTAGAGCCATCAATCATGATGATAAACATTATCCTATGGCTAGGCATTTCACACAGTTACATGAGGGCAACAGTAAATCTCTTAAATTGTTTGTCATTGACAGAATACCTTACACCAAGAGAGGAGATGACAGAATAGGGTCCTTGAGACGCTTGGAATCCAGGTACATTCGGGAACTAGACATTAAGGCCCCTAATGGGCTCAATATTGACGAGGAATTGAACTGTCACTTAGGTTAAGGTTTTTGCCAATTCTGGGTATATGTGAAATACTTTTTTTACTTATTACCTGCTGTCTCAATAACCAATAAACATCTGTTATTCAGCGGCAAGATACCCATGGGTGAATGTGCACTTTACAAAGGCACGTTATGTTATGTCTTCTCCCCCTTTTTTCTCATATCCCTTGTACAATCGTGCTTTCAAATGGGTTAAATCTTTTTTCTTTTCTTACACAGAGCTAGTGGAATTTGTGAAAATGAGGTAAGAGCTTCTTCTTGAGGTATGATTTACCTTTTTGATTGTTTTTGATTTATATTGTTTTTGAATGGAGTTTATACATGTAGATGCAGATATTGCCCACCGGGGCACAATGTGTAAATTACATACACCTACAAATGTTTATTTGCCCACCTGGGAAGTATTGTACATGTATGTATGGGAGCATTCGTTTTCCCAATTTTTTCTAGCATTTAATTTGGCTGTCAATTATGCACAAAGAATATATTCCTTCATGACCTGAATTTGTGTTTGCCATGAAGAAGTTCCAAGTATATAGGCATACTTGTTCTCTTTTATTTATGCAATGTATGATGCAACCACGACCACAGGTTTTTGACACTGATATTTAATATTGTAAAGCAAAGTCAATTGGATACTGTTTTGAATCATACACACATAAAACTTACCACTTACGTTGTTATGGGTTGCCTTTGACTGTGTTATTAAATATATTTCTTAGATTTTATGCTATATGAAGTGGACACTACAAAATGGCCACCATGTATACTTGCTTTATTTGTGTGCAGTTCTCCACTAACCCTTTGTTGTTGTTTATGGCAGTTTTTAACACATTTGATTGGTGGTGGGGTTGCACTCTTTACCTGTGAACAAGGTGGTTTTACGCCGAAATGAGTTAGGGTTTCCCCATTGCTGTCACACATCGAGACAAAATAAATTAACATACAGCAGCAACTTTGGAGTGTGTGTTTCTTTAGCCAAGCAGAAAATAACTGATTTGAGATAGGTGGCCGGGGCAGAGAAATCAGGGGGAGTCCCAAAACATAAAATCCCCATGCATTTTCCATTGACCTCTTTAGGATGGGCTACGGAAAAGAAAACTGCTGAACGGAATCACACCAAATTTGGCATGAAGCTAAATCTTGGTCCACAGATTGTGTTTTTTGTGATTTGGTGAAAATGTGTTCCGTCATTTTTGAGAAATTAAGGTTGAAAAATATTTGTATATCTAGACAGTTCGGTTTGAGAGACTCTCACGAGAGTCCCTTGATCCCAACTTTAAAAAATAGTGCATTGGTAAAATACCATCCAAGCCAACCAGGAATAGATAAAAGCAACCCCTGACATGTGTATTGCTGTCATTATAGCTTGTCAGAGAGGTTTAACTTTGTACAGACACAAGGGAGGACCAGTATAAGTCAAAGCAATACCAATCCAAAACTGTAATATTGTGCCTGGAGTGGTAAAAGATTTGATTTACGAGGGGCATATAATTTGATTTGTTTTAAAGGAGGAGACAAATGAAAGACAGCTTTCATGTCACAATATAGCCCGTTGAGTACCTCATCACCCATACACACACTCACCCACCCATACAGCCCTTCACAGATGCACTCTTGAGCCCATACACCCAGTGAATCATCCACTCACACATCTATGCACAGACTCACACACCCCACCCATATTCAAATAATAAAGCACTTTTATATATAGCATTTAAGTTGTATAAGATAAATATTTAAAAAAAAATAAACAATATAAGAAAATAGCAAACAAAACAATATAAAAATTGTTAGACCTAAAAAGAGTCAGATTGACTTGATTCACTATTCCCACTCCAAAGTAAGCAAAAGAAGGAAACGCATTGGGATTTGGAGGGCTTAGATTTACTATTCCCACATCAATGTAAACAACAGTAATGGAAATGTTGGACTTTGGAGGGGGTTAGATATACTATTCCCGCTCCAGTCTAAGTAGCAATAGGGAAAGTGTGAGGAATTGGAGGGATTAGATTTACTATTTACACTCCACAGTAAGCAAAATCAGGCAAAGTGTTGGACACTGAAGAGTTTAAATTAACTGTTCTCATTGCAATGTTAGCAAAAGTATTGAAGGTGTTGGACTTTGCAGTGTTTAGATGTACTATTCCCACTCCAATCTAAGCAACAGTTGCGAAAGTGTTGGACTTGGGAGGGGTTAGATTTACTATTTCTACCCCCACGTACGCAAAGTCAGTGAAAGTGTTGGACTTTTGAGAGGTTAGATTTACTATTCCCACTCCAACGTAGGCAAAGTCAGGGAAAGTACTGGACTTTGGAAGGGTTAGATTTACTGTTCCTACTCCATGGAAAGCAAAAGCAGGGAAAGTGTGGGGTTTAGCAAGAGTTACATAAACCATTCTAATTCCTAATCATTTTTTTATTAACTTCCCACCCTATTCCCCTACACCCCCACTCCTAAATCATAAATTAGTAATTAAATTATACAAAATTAAAAATGCACATTCTAAATCAGAAAATACACTGCAATAAATACAAATAACAATAAATGAAAAAAAATATATATACATAATTAATTACCAAAGAAATATTTTTTGACATAAATTAATTTAAAATACAAAACAATAATTTATAATTTAAATAACATCCCACCCTATTGCCCTACAGACCCACCAACCGACCACTTAATTATAAACTACTAGTTACATTTAAAAACATTTCATTACATATTAAAAATGATAACATTTACAAAAAAATACATGAAAAATACTAACACATAGTATATAAACATCTATCTATCTATCTATCTATCTATCTATCTATATATATATATTTATATATATATATATCTATATATATCTATATAAATATATATATATATCTATATATATATATATATTCACTTAAAAAACCATAGGTTTCACACATGTTATAGTTAGCTGGACATTTCACTCGTGAAAAACCATTGAAATTCCCCCGTTATAGTTAGTGCAGGCAACTATAACTCACGCGACCGCAATCCTCTGCTGATGACGTCAGATATTACATCACTGATGACATATGTGTCTTTCTGGAAGAAAAAAAATTTGTAATATATGTATAGCTAAAAATTAATGGAAGAAGACATGGGTAAATAAGTGTCTAAATACAGTGATGTAATATCTGACGTCATCAGCAGAGGATTGCGGTCGCGTGAGTTATAGTTGCCTGCACTAACTATAACGGGGGAATTTCAATGGTTTTTCACGAGTGAAATGTCCAGCTAACTATAACATGTGTGCAACCTATGGTTTTTTAAGTGAATTTGCAAGGTTTTTTAAATGCTAATTCCTAACTATAACGTGTGTGAAACCTATGGTTTTTTCAGTGAATCTGTACGTTTTTTTAAATGCTAAGTTATGTATTTATTTATTTTTTTTCAGGTTTTTCACCGTGCGCGTACCGTAAGTAAGTTTTACCGTACGCGCACGGTGCGCGCTTATAGATATATATATGCTTTTAAATGCTATTTTATCAGGAAATACTGAACAGATTTACACCAGACCTGCAAAAGGCACATCCCTGACCTGAGGACTACCTCTCTGCCAAATTTCAAGTAATTCTGTTCAGCCGTTCGGGCTGTAGCTTGGACTAAAGGTCCTATGGAAAAATGCATGGGGAAAACGCGTTTTGGGACCTCCCCTTTTTCTCAGCCCCCGCTTGACGAATCCCCCCGAGACTTTCAGGGAAGGAGCAGAGCGCCCCACCTATTTTGAAAATTTTGCGAGGATTCGTCAATCGGCGCCAAAGTTCTTCCAAATAGAATGTTGCGGATTTCCTATGGAAACACGATCCTAACTATAACTATCTACTGGCGACCGCCAGTAGATAATATATATATATATATATATATATATATATATATATTCACTGAAAAAACCATAGGTTTCACACACGTTATAGTTAGGAATTAGCATTTAAAAAACCTTGCAAATTCACTTAAAAAACCATAGGTTTCACACAAGTTATAGTTAGCTGTACATTTCACTCGTAAAAAACCAATGAAATTCCACGTTATAGTTAGATCAGGTAACTATAACTTGCGCGTCCACAATAAACTGCTGATGACGTCACATATTACATCACTTATGACATGGTCAGTGACATCACTCATGACATCAATGATGACATCTGAAATGACACATTGTGCATTGCGGTCGCGCAAGTTATAGTTACCTGATCTAACTATAACGTGGAATTTCATTGGTTTTTTACGAGTGAAATGTACAGCTAACTATAACTTGTGTGAAACCTATGGTTTTTTAATTGAATTTGCAAGGTTTTTTAAATGCTAATTCCTAACTATAACGTGTGTGAAACCTATGGTTTTTTCAGTGAATTTGTACGTTTTTTTAAATGCTAAGTTATGTATTTATTTTTAATTTTTGCGCGGAGCGCGCTTACAGATATATATATTGATTTAAATGCTATTTTCTCAGGACCTACTGAATAGATTTACACCAGACCTGCAAAAGGCACATCCCTGACCTGAGGACTACCTCTCTGCCCAATTTCAAGTAATTCTGTTCAGCCGTTCGGGCTGTAGCTCGGACTAAAGGTCCTATGGGAAAATGCATGGGGAAAACGCGTTTTGGGACCCCCCTTTTTTCTCAGCCCCCGCTTGACGAATCCCCCCGAGACTTTCAGGGTAGGAGCGGAGCGTAGCGCCCCATTAGTTTTGAAAAATTCGCAAGGATTCGTCAACCGGCACCAAAGTTTTTCCAAATAGAATGTTGCGGATTTCCTATGGAAACACGGTCCTAACTATAACTATCTACTGGCGACCGCCAGTAGATAATATATATATATACACAACAAATCCCATAGCAGATGCAGGCAGCAAGAAGCACACGGGCACAGCATCAGGTACAATTGTAGGTTTATTTAATGGATAAACAGGTCCATTGTAGGTTTATTTAATGCATAAACAGGTCCACATTATGCGTTTTGGCCACCGACCTGCGGCCTTGATAACATAGGACACACTACGTGCTGGTAGCAAAATATAAAGGCAGGTGAAAAGGGTGTGTTGCTAACGTTAGTGACATCACGAGTGCAAGTGCTTTACGGTAATTGACATAAATGGCAGTGACATTGCAAGACATGACTTACTGTAATAGCATAGTAGAACAGAAAAGGAGTATAGCAATATGGCAGTGACAGTGCGGAAAGTAATCAATTACTGCAATGACACAAAAATTGCCGGAAAACAAAGCAACTGGTATAATAATAACACGGTAATGCCCCTAGTCAAAGTAAAGTTACTCTTGACAAATGCCTGAATGATGCCAGGGTGAAGCCGGGAGAATTGAAAGAAAGAAAAGACAAAGGAGGCAATGTATTGTGAAGAAAGAACATAGAAGAAAGAAGACAGAGGAAAGAAACCTCAAGAAGGAAAAAGAAAGGAGAATCAGACAGGGAAACGAGAGAGAGAAGAGCACGCCGCAGGTCTCTTGCTCTTCCACGCGTGAGCAATGGACGGTCGAAGGAAAAGTAATGCTACAGGTGAGATGCAATGTGCTGATCTCATAGTAAAGTGTGGAATAACACCTACTGACAGCATAGTGCTGCGGCGATAACAGGGATAGCTGTCATCACAAACACATCGGGAACCCATAGGGGTAGATAAATGAAAGGCAAGCGTGCAAGAGCAGCAACAATCGCTATTCTCCACGCAGAATAATAGCCCGCAAACCAAAAAATTAGGAGAAGAAACAGGGGCAAACTATCAGTAATGAAGTGGACCAATAAACGACAAAAAGTGGGAGTATAGCTTAATGTCAAAGTGTGTTCACGGTGGTGAACCAACACGTGAAGCTACCACATTACCATAAGGTGTAGTGAATATAACAGTGTAGGGTGGTGCAACAAGCTAAAAAGTGACAATTGGTGAAATGCGGCATAAAATTAAAACAAAGTGGAAATACCGAAGTAAAACCAACTAGAGACAATATTCATAAAGGAACAGAGATCAGAACCCAGCCGGGTGTATAATAGCAGAAAAGCAAAAGGACTGCCTAATGTGCTGACAATAACTCCATAGTGGGAGAAAGAGAGGGAAAACCAGAAATAATAGTAAACCCAAGCGCAAGAGGTGATTAAGGTAAAGTAAAGATACAAGACATGCTGTACTCGAATGCAGCGAGAAACAACATATAGTGAGAGCTAAAGGCATAACATCTCAGTAGATAAGGCATAAATCATGGAATGACAGAAAGTGACAGCGAGGAGGGCAGCAGTCTGTCCAAATGAGGCAGTAAGATGTAAAGGTGATACACAAGGTGACAGCGCAGTGTACAAATAGAAAATGAAGGTAAATTCACAGGTAGTTGTACAGATCCTCACTGCTATTAAGCCCATAAGGTGTCGCGAGAGCGTCAGCGTGTCAGCAGTATTACATAACCCACTAACCTGAGCCAGCCAGCAGGAACGATGTAGGAGATGTATATCCCCCTTCTTCTCCCCTCCACTGACACCTACCAAGGGATAAAACCAGAGTGGTGCGGGAAAGCGGCGGGGAGAAAAGGGAGGAGAAGGGACAATGGCCTGGGTCCAAGGCCTGTCTTCGGATCTGAGGCAGGGAATGCAGGGACGAATTCTAGGCGGGGTCTGGCACGGATACTATGGATGAGAAAGCAAACAATGAGTCAGGAAGCACTATAGGTGAAGGAGTCTCCCACACCCTTTCCGCCACTCTCGCTAACTCACTGTTCTTATGAAGGATGTCTTCCAGTCTTCACGGAAAGGGATTCGCCTGGTGTTTAGAACCCTACTCCCTCGCAGGTGTCCCGCCTCAACAGTCTCCCCAAAAAGGATGCCAATGTCCCAAAAGAATGAGTGTCCGGAGGCTGCAAGGAGCGCTGGTATGGGCTCAGGAACGGAGGACAAGGGAGGACTCTCCAGCCCCCTACAATCCGGCGTCTTGTCCTCCTCCTAACACCCAGTATACCAGCGAGTGCCCACAACCACAATGCACTGTTCCCCGGTTCCTTCACCGCGGAGCAAACAATAATGCGAGGAGTAATGTTTCTCCCCACCGAGCGCCCAACCGCTGTTCCTGCACAGCGCGAGCGTGGAAAGCCTAACAAGCGTGTAGCCTGATGTCTCCTCGCTGTTCCTTCACAGCGGGAATGACTCAAGATCAAGGAGGAGTTTCGTGTACTCCAGTGCGGGTTTACCTGATGTCCGTTGTGCTTCGGGGATCTGTCGGTGTCCGTCGCGGCGTCTGCTGCTTGGACTCTGTCGTCCCACGTAGCGTCTTTTCTCAGTGGAGTCGTTGAGGAACGTTTCCGTTGTCCGTGATCCGGGTACTACGGGGAGGGGGAGTATCTCACACGGCACTCTGGGTCTTCGCTCTGTGCGAGCTCCAAACCGGAAACTGGGGCAAGATTGTCAAGCGCCTCCTCCTAGTGGAGGAGGTCCTTTATGGATCGGTGAACGCGTACTTGGATGACGCGAGTCCTTCCGGCCTGTCCCAGGGTTTTCTGGGTTATGTAGTTCACTGCCGCTGTTTGTGGTGTTCGTGTGATCGCGACATAAGGTGCCTTAGTGTCAAGCTCGAGGATGTAACGGGTTTCGAGCTGCCTGAGCTTTTTCTCCCGGTTACCACCTCGCCTTGACATGGGTACACTGTTGATCACAAAGTATTGGAGGTGCTCTAGGTTGTTATTGTGCGCCTCTTTGAAGTGTCTAGCCACAGGGTAACTGGGGTCGTTGTTAACAATAGCCCTCAGATGTTGCAATATCCTTACATGCACTTGGAGCTTGGTGCTGCCAAAGTATTTCAAGTTGCAGCTGCATTGAAGGCTATACATCGCAAATTCAGTCCTGCATGTGTATTTGTGTTGCAGTATTATGGGTTTGTTACAAAATTTAGCAGTAACAGAGGTGGTGTTGATGCCAAATCTGCAGGCTCTATATATAATATATATATATATATATATATATATATATATATATATATATACACACACACACACACACACACACACACACACACACACAGGGCTGTTTTTACATGGTGGTAATAGTAAAATAAATTTTTGCGAGCCTGTTCTGGATGTATTGCACCGGAGTGCCGTCTCCTTCCTGTTTGGAGTACACAATGGAATTTTGGCTGGCCCCTCACCTGTACGAGCACCATTGCTGCTGGGTCACAGATGTAGAAGAACTGTGGTATCTATCTATCTATCTATCTATCTATCTATCTATCTATCTATCTATCTATCTATCTATCTATCTATCTGTCTGTCTGTCTGTCTGTCTGTCTGTCTGTCTGTCTGTCTGTCTGTCTGTCTGTCTGTCTGTCTGTCTGTCTGTCTGTCTGTCTGTCTGTCTGTCTGTCTATCTGTCTGTCTGTCTGTCTGTCTATCTGTCTGTCTGTCTGTCTGTCTGTCTGTCTGTCTGTCTGTCTGTCTGTCTGTCTGTCTGTCTGTCTGTCTGTCTATCTGTCTGTCTGTCTATCTATCTATCTATGTATCTGTCTATCTATCTGTCTATCTATAAAAGCAAATGAAAAATATGAAATACAACTTCTACAAATATTAACGTAAACAATATTATATACAACAATATTTTTGTTCTTATCTTTCATATTCTGTTCCGCAAACTTTTTGGGTTGATAATATTTTTGACATGATATTCATGCAACTCAATATTTTTGAAACAATATTCTTGTTGTTCACTGCTGCAGGTTTAGCCATTCCAAGAATTCAAACTACAGTGATAAGTTTTACATTCCAGTGCAGTTTGTAGGTTTTTCAGGGCTATGTCCACTGAACCTAGTGCCTTATTATCCTCGCTGAGCAGCAGCTTCCTCTGGTCTCATGGTCCTCTCCCCCTCTTATTTAATGGAACAGGGTATCTCTTTTTACTCCACGTGAGTGGGGGAGTAAACGTTAACTGTAAAGTGCTCCTAAAGAAAGATAAATATTACATACGCTGTTATGATAAAAACACAACAAACTATGTATATCGGTAATGTCTGTATACATGCATGCCTTCATACCCAGGAGTCAGTTGCTCTATGTGATTTATTAAATTTACAAATATCACTCTGACATTGAAGAAAATTAAAATAAAATATTAAAATATCTTTCAAAATGACATTGAACTGCTCATCACTCATGTGCTACCCACAAGTGTAATGCAGTTCAATCCTTCATCCAAAATGCCAATCTTTCCACAGAGTAATATGGTGATTGATACAATTAAATAGTAAGTTGAACATATGTTTTAATTAGCACCAAATTCTAATTTTAGGTGCTCTTTGATTTATTTCCAATGTTTTATGCTGATGCAGTCAGGGTTCATGTTTTTTTCTGTAGCACAGAAAAAGGACACTATTCTTCTCACATAATTATTATAGTTAATGCTTGTCAGCAATGTGGCTATGTTTGCTGGTCATCATCGAAAGATGTCCAAGAAAGGGATTACAGCATAGCCAGCCTTTAAATTGTTTAGAGCCTAAAGCAGTTTCGTCCTGCCACCTACAGAGAGTTTAGTGGTGTTTTTAGTAAAAAATTTGCAAAAAATATATTCCCACAAATACTCTGTGCTAATAATTTAATTCTTTTAGCAAAGGTTCAATACAGCAGAATCTATGCACAGACTCCTAAAGAAGCTGCAGTTTTAGATGTCAACTTAAGGAAGTGATTCAAACATCATGCAAGGTCCCCTGCTGGAGCACCAATAATTTTCATCCAAAAACCAAATTGGGACTATTGTCCTTGCATAGACTATGCAGTGAGCTCATGACCGTCAGGGTCCCATGACCATTTTCCTTTTACCTCTGTATTTTTGGATCAAATCAAAACTGAGAAAATCTTTCCGAAAGTTGATTTACGAGGGGCATATAATCTGATTTGTTTTAAAGGAGGAGGCGAATGAAAGACAGCTTTCATGTCACAATATGGCCCTTTGAGTACCTCATCTTGCCTTTCGGTTTATGTTACACCTCTGCTACTTTCCAGCATTTTATTAACGATAGTTTTGAGACAACCCAGACACCTGCATTGCAATCTATTTTGGTGATATACTACTCTTTTCTGACAATTTGGGACAACACGGATAACATATGTGTAACTAACGTTTTGCTCAGACTACTGATAAATGAACTGTATGCTAAATTAGAGAAATGTATCTTTAAAACATCTTATCCATCTTTCCTAACATTCAATCATATCTGAAGAAGGTAGGTAGATGGATCCATAAAAATATTAAAACGATACAGGAATGACCTTAACCTTCGAATCAAATTTGGTGAGTCACCCATTATCCACTGTGCTGGGGCCTTCACCCTGGCAGTGACATGAGCTTAAGCCTGGAACAATGTCCCAGGTTAGCTTTTCAATGATATGTATAATCTTAATTTAGTTAAGCTTTAAAAACAAAGCTTTTCGATGCATTTCGGGCCTCACAAGCCCTTCTTCAGGGGTAACTGAAATTATCAAATAAATAACCACCATTACTCCACAAATCTAAAGATTCACATATATCACAGGCCCGAAATGCATTGGGTTACAATAAAGAAAATTACTTTGGATGAAACATGCGTTTTCGTCATCTTTATCGTGTTCTTAAGAGAGGCCCGGATGGGCACATTTTGAGCATTGGAAGCTTGTTCAACAGAAAACAGCATGTCACCCTACATGTGGAATAAAGATATAAGTGAAAAAGAATACATGAACAAATTGGAATATAGTATCGAGGAAAATGGAATTAAACGAAGGATGAGATTGCATAATTATGCGATTCAGCAATTTGCTGTGCGACTGGGCTTGGAGTGAAATGTCCCTCCACACAGTTTTGTCGATTTATTCAGTGCCACTAGGGCAAGGCACCTGCCTAGTTAGCACGCATACCGGACTATTGGATAAAGAAGGTTTATAATGATTAACTGGTGTGCACCCGTTCCCCCTTTTGATGTACAATTGTCAGACAACACACAGTTACCTAAGTAAATGAACTCCCCATGATTATTTATGAGGGACATACTCCACAGATCATGCACGTGCAAAGAGGTTGTTGGTGAATCTGGTGTGCAGTTTTGCAAGGATTGTATACGAAAAGACAATGGATGTTGAAGGGTCCAACCTCGGGTATCTGGACAAAAAGAACAGTAAAAACTAACCCAGTGTATGCTAATTTACAGCAGAGAGGGCCAATATGTATTTACATCAGTGGCAGCTGGCATGTTTCATGGGTGGGGGCGGGGGCCCGAGGGGGAGTTGTTGGGGTATATAAGGGGGGCTGATTGGGGGGTGTCACTAGGGGGGAATAGAATAAAAAATAAATAAACAAACATCTTTAGGCCAGTCCCGCGTCTCTTTTGGTGGGTGTCTGGAATTGGTAGGCCCTAGGGAAGTGAAACTACCCCATGGTGTCCCCATCTTCATAGGAGAATAATGGAGTGTTGCTTCAGTGAAAACAGTAAAGCACACTGACTTTCCCTTACATGTGTCTTCCCACAGTATAAAGCCTATTCCATGTCACTACCCAACTCTGCATAATTCCTGCCACACCCTTCTATCTGTACTTGCTCCTGGGCATGCGCACAACAGGAATCTCCCCCGCGCAGCCCCTACACTTGTGCACACACATGTACACACATGTCTGCATGTAACCAGTCCGGTGCTCCCTACTCCGGCTGCAGCGCAGCGGCCTACTCTCAGCAGGGGGACACCGGTAAAATCCACATGCAGTCTCTTTCATAATGAGTTCACTGTGGGTGAGTCCCAAGTTATGAGGCTCTCCACCGTAAAAGCTCAAAAATTAGGTGTTCAAAAAGTGAAAAATACTGGCGGCCCAGACGGTCAGAACCATCTTCTAACACCCCTAATTTCTGTTAACGAGAATTTCCATCAGCAAGTGGTAAATTTTTGGTGCACAGTGAAAAAACATTTTCAAACACAGCTAGATTTCTGTTTCTTAGCATTGTGGCCTTTTAAACAAAGAAGAATTGCTACATGTGAATGAACTACATACACTTAAATGTCTTTGCCCCAGAAAGGAGCCACACTCTCTTTCGATTTTAAAAATCCAAACAGTGTCAGGCTCCTTGCTGTGGCAAAGAAGTGTATGTTGATGCCATAACAAGAAGCCAGATGACGTTTGGATTCTTTTTCCTAAAATAAGAAAAAATCCAAAGAACATCTGGCTCATTACTTGGCAATAGAATTGTTTCTCTGAGCCCCAGAACAGAGCCAGATGCTATTTTGTTTTTTTCTTAGCCTAAGAAGAAATCCAAACAGCATCCGATAACTTGCTGTGACACAGATACACTGCTCCTTCCTCTCACAATGCTTCTCTTAGACAAGCATAGTGATAGGAGGGAGCTGTGTGAAACTAAATCAGTAAGCCGGTTTTGGAAGAGGAGGAAGTAGGATTGTTCCTAGTCCCTCCTCTTCATATGCGCACCTCCAGGTTAATTTGTTTCTGTTGTTGGGGTGGGAGATTTTGTCGTGAAGAAGAATGGGTAGAGCTTGGCTGCTCCTTTCACCCTCTTTTCCTCCTCTCTTCCACATCTCTCCCTCCTTGCTTCCAGAACAAGTGGATTGGGCCATTGAATATGGCCAAGGAAGGGTTGGGTGCATGATAGCCACCCTCAGCCACTCCCATTGCCCTACTTACTGACAGAAGCTTGGAACGGACATAAGTGGAGCTGGAAATTCCCTCCCAGGACCTTTAGATAAGTGTGTTACATTATACATGACATCACATTCAAATCAATGAGGTGTCCTGAGAGTGAGCCCTGAACGGCAGCATTCAAGAATTTGCTGTGCCGAGCGAGGACTAAGCACTGGAAAACTTCCTCCCACCACCCTCACCAAGTACCAGAGAACAATTTTAAAAATGGAGGCCAGGCTTGGGGAGTCACTGTGTAGTTACCATAGGAAATGCATTTTTTTGTTTTGCTAATAACTTGGGCATCATTTGACAAATATTCACGAAACTTAAAAAAACAAATGATCATCCACTTCAGCTCCTTCCTGGAAATTTGGGGGTGAGCGATCAAGCAGGGGCCTTGAAAAAGGGGGTGTTCCTAAAACGCAATTTCCCTATGCAATTTCCATAGGGAGTTTTGAACAGCTCTACAGTCAACATGGCTGAACAGACTTACACCAAATTCTGCAGAAAGCTAGACTATTACCCAGAAAGCGTAGTTTGTGATTTGGTGGAAATTTGTTCAATATTTTTTGAGAAATTTAGTTTAAAAAAATTACAGATATCTGGACGGTTGTGTTCATGGGAAGCTCACGGGAGTCCCACAGACACACAACTTAATCAAAAAAATCAGAGACTAAGATGGCTTTCTTTCTTGTCGGCTGACTCTCTCCCGGGGGTTTGAGAAGCTCCTTAGTCCCACAGGAGCTAGCTCTCCGACTGGCAGGCTGCAACCTGAACAAACATTTTGCAGCCAGCATTACAGGACACTGGGACAGAGTAGGGCTACTCTGACCCCCTGGGCCTTGTGGGGTGCCCCAGAAGGACCTACCCCTGCACGTCAAATTAAACAAAAAAACCCTATTTTTTGGTGCCCCGTGATACCTCAGGAATCCTGTGGGAGCCAGCACTGGCCCACCAGACCAACTACGTCCCCCTTACACCTGCAAGATTCCAGCGGGATTGGATTTTTTTTTTTAATGTCTGTTGGGATTGGCCTGCCACAGGGGGTTGGGGAGTTGGATGCAAGGCTTAAATGCAGGCCAGCCCCTTATGCTAACCCTGTGCCATGCAAAGTTAGGTATGGTAATAATATCTTACTTAAATTTACGAAACCCCCCAGAATTTCACTGAAAAAATGAAAGCTTAAAGTGACATTATAGGTATGGACATAATATTTACTTAACCTTAAAATCCTCAAAAATTCACTGGAAAAACAACATTTAAAGTGGCATTAAAGTTAAGGGTAAAATTTCAAATAAAATGTCCCATTTTAAACTCAAAAAACGACTTAAATTCAACAGTTATAGTTAACCGATGTAACAATAACTTGCACCCTTGCCATGCACTGCTTATGACCTCACATATAACAACACTCATGACATCATTGATGACTTCATCATCTGTTCACTATTTGCTTTAGCAGGTTAATAAGTTGTGATAACTTCACAGTTAAATACTTTTCTAACCTATTTGAGGCCCAATCTGACTTGTCAATGTGCAGTGAGCCCACACTCAGTGTGCACACTATTCACCTGTGTGCTTGCTATTGTAAATGTGATGCAGGTACGGTAATTGTGATCAGCTCAGAGCATTCTGCCAAAAAAACACGCGATCTTGTGTTCTAGGTTGGCTGTTTAGCAGTACCGGTGACCTGGTGAGACTCTGTTGTCACCACACCGACTGTTGGGTAGTCATATTCAAAGTGCCGGTCATGGAGAAGTGGTGGAATTATTCATATATGTCCAAAACAGTGCCATCAAAGCCAAAGATGCTCCATGGTGTCAGGGGACGTTTTTTCAGTTCCTCAGTGGCAGTGTCAATGTCCAACACCATCCAGTGTCTGGAGCAAGTGGTGCCTATGTAACTGAAATTTGTGACGTATTTCAGGTTATCTGTAAAGACACCGGGGATATTTCTAACTTGTAGGCCAACGGGAATACTATTACTTTTAAGATACTCAGTGAGCATGCGTATCATTAACTCTAGGCGAGCATATTTCTTTTTTTGTTTCTCTAGTTCTTCTGAGAGATTGGTGCTGTCCTTGGAAGGCCCTTCACTCTTTACCAGTTCAGATGATACCCCAGGTAGTAACAGCACCAATCTCTCAGAAGAACTAGAGAAACAAAAAAAGAAATATGTTCGCCTAGAGTTAATGATACGCATGCTCACTGAGTATCTTAAAAGTAATAGTATTCCCGTTGGCCTACAAGTTAGAAATATCCCCGGTGTCTTTACAGATAACCTGAAATACGTCACAAATTTCAGTTACATAGGCACCACTTGCTCCAGACACTGGATGGTGTTGGACATTGACACTGCCACTGAGGAACTGAAAAAACTAACCGATATAATCAACGACATTGAGAAACAGATTAAAGACACTAACACCGTACCAGAAGCCAAAAAACTAATAGAACAAATTGAGAAAACCATAGAGAGTTCCATCGAATAGAACAAAACAAAAAGTCAAACAAAGTTATAAAGGCCTTTTCACAAGAACATGCCTGCCCATATTTGAACAAAGACTTCTACATAAATAGGTCTTATAACACTCCCCAAAATTCTAGACCGCGGGGACGCTTCAACAGGCGTAATAATTTAGTTGATTTTTCGGATACCTCAGCCGAATCCTCAGACAATTCAGACGCAGGAGAAGGCAGTAGCACCTCCACAAGAAACCCGAATACCCATTTTTTAGGGAGAGGCCAATCAGATCCCCCAAAGAAAGGATGCGTGAAACAACAACCACATTGGTACAACCCCCCAGGAGAACGCCAGACACGCCAAAAGTTCTACCAATGGTAGCCTCCACGATGGACAGTAACCATCCTGACACTAACTTGACTATCCCCATCTTTAATCTTTCCACACATGCCTTATCCAGCCACGAGGTCTCAATATTGAGTAAGGAACTATCTTTTGTCCCCACGACATACCCTGACTTCCTAGACCTACAAACGGAACTATTACGGTTTTTCAGTAGGATACGACTGCACAGTTATTTCTTGCAGAATCCAAGCCCCCCCCAAAACGCCCAACACACCACTGCGACCACCATCCACTTTCTCCCCTTTTTCAAGTATGATCCCCAGTGAGATCATTACTTTTGAGAAATTGGTCCTCAAAGAGGTGGCACATTTGGCCAACTCACATCACTTCATCAATTACAACATCTCCAGAGAAGAAAAGACAGCCATTACCACCTTACGCCAAAACACCAATCTGGTGATTAAACCAGCCGACAAAGGTGGTGACATAGTGCTACAAGAAATTAACTCCTATAGAGAGGAAATCAACTGACAACTAGCTAACACCAACCATTATTGCAAGCTACCGACCAACCTCACTAAAGAACTGCAGACCTTGATTCAGCAAATTACCAACGATGATCTGGAACTTGGTTTCCTTAGTAAACATGAGCACCAATTCCTCAATACTAAGTCACCACGGATACCGGTCATCTATACCCTGCCCAAGCAGACTGGAGAATCCCCCTGGCCGTCCCATTGTTTCTGGCTGCGGCTCAGTACTGGAGCCACTGGGTCAATTCATTGACTACTTCATTAGAGAGTTTGTCCCGCATACTGAATGCTATAACCGCAACAGCATGTCAATGATAAACTTCATTGAAAATCATCCCTTCAATCCAAACACTGACACATTGTGCACTCTGGACGTGGAGTCCTTATATACTAATATTCCTCAGGTAGACTCCTTACTTGTGATGGAACTCGTCCTTAATAAAAGACCACGACCTCACACAGTCCCCACCAATTTCATACTTCAACTCTTAGAGGTGTGTTTTTAATAGGAATTTATTTTTATTTGAAGACCAGTTTAACCATCAAGTGAAAGAGACTTCCATGGGGGCTGTTTTTGCCCCCAATCTGGCCATTCTATACATGGACTCACTTGAGACTAATCACATTCTGTCACATACCAACCCCTTCAGCACATGCATTTCTAAATAGAAGAGGTATATAGATTAAGGGTGGGCGTAGTTCGCGAAGTAGCACTTCGCGAAGCTACGCAAAGTGAAGTTCGCACTACGCGAGCTACGCGTAGCACTTCGCGAACTGCGTAGTAACATGTTCGCACTGTGCAAGATGTTGTTTTCAATGATTGCACAGTGCGGACAAGCAACCGGCACTGTGCAATCATTGAAAATGGCATCTTGCACAGTGCGAGCTGTAGTTTTCTGCTGCTCGAGTAGATTTTTACTCGAGCGGCAGCTTTCTCAACGCGAACTGGTAGTTTCTCATCGCGAGCGGTCGCGAGCATACGTAACTCCTCGCAATGAGAAACCTGACCTCCTCGCGTTGGGAATCTCACCAGGAGGTTTATTTTCCATGCTCGCGATCGCGAACAAGGAAAAAGTCTCGCCAGCATGTCATTTTGCTTGCTCGCGGTCGCCAACTTGACGTTGAGGACCGCGAGCAAGCAAAAAATGACCGCAGCACTACGCAACACTACGCTACGCGTGTTCGCACTGTGCTACGGGCAGTTCGCGTAGTGCGAAGTAGCGCGAACTTCGCAAACTACGCGAGCGTAGCGTAGTGCTTTGCCCAGGCCTAATATAGATTACATTTTTATGATTTGGCAGGACACAGACTCCACACTGGAATCATTTCTCCATTGGTTAAATAATAATTGTGGTGGGCTAAGTTTCACTTTAACACATGACAAAGCTTCCATCTCGTTTCTTGACCTCAATATCAAACATAGTGATGGCAGACTTCTAACCAGTCTATTTCGCAAACCCATTGAACTAAATACTTTACTGAGATACGACAGCCACCACCCTTGGGCACTTCGAGATTCTCTACCATACTCGCAGTTTCTCCGTATCAGGAGGAACTGTTTCTTGAAGGAAAACTACTTTCTTGAAGCCAAAACGCTATGTACCAAGCTGACTAGTAGGGGATACCCACGCAGACTTATTCGGAACGCTATGAAAAGAGCATGGTACTGCCCCCGCGAGGCCCTACTAGAAGCCAAAAATAACCCCTCTTTGACCCGTTTGGTATGCGTAACTACCTTCTCCCCAGTCTCAAATGCTATACGAAGTTCATCATAAAAAACTAGCCTGTCTAGAACGCTGGCACCCTTAACCTAGAGTGACCAATGTTCGCCTTTAGAAAAAACAAGAATATCAAAGACCATTTGGTCCGTGCAGCTCTTCCCAGTAAGAAACCACTTAGTACTCTGAATGACCTTTGCTCACTAACACCTCTGAAGGGTCACGCAAAATGTGGTAACTGTATAGTATGCAACCTCACGATTGAGTGTAAAGAATTCATATTTGAAAATGTCAAAACTGAACTCAAAACCTTCACAAATTGTAATACATGCAATGTTGTCTATGCAATTTTTTGTCCATGAAAGCGAATATACATTGGACAGACTACCCAGAAAATCCGTATTCGAATTTGCCAACACAGACGCAGGATAAGATGCAAGACTCCTAATGCTCCCGTTTTGGAACACTTTATCAAAACTGGACACTCGGAAGACGATATCCGCTGGACTGTCATTACTGCGGTCAAACTACCACCTAGAGGTGGTGACATCTCAAAATTGCTAAATAAAGAAGAACTCAAATGGATTTTGAAAACTAATAGTCTTAACACAGGATTGAATCGCCTAGAGGATTGGACTACGCTCATCTAGGTTACCTTGATTACCTGTCACTGGCTCAATAACTAAATTCCAATGCTGCCTGCCAATGCTTTTTTCCGAATAATTCTAACCCTGCATTTTGTCACATTGCAATATTTCTCTGTCACTGCATCAGCTTCCATTCACTACTGTAAATCCACGTCTGCTCCAAGATTACTGACCTGAAAAGATTTCATCATATGTATACTCAGCCTTCATTGTGCTAGATTGTAATTTATTGTCTGTCACTGCATTATCTCTCATTCATTATTGGACCTTCATGTCTGCTTAATGATTGTACATTGACCTGCACCGCCGTATTGATAAGCATCATTAACTACTGCTGCTCATACACCATTTGGCCTTCACTCGCCCTCTCCAACATGGCTGCTGCTTCTTTCACCGGGCACCTTTCTCTGTTTCTATCACTCCTGATCACATGACGGGTTGGAGCCAATCACCGTCTCCTCTGGCACACTTAAACCACTACTGCCAGTAACCTCCTTCTCCCCCGCACCGCCGGAAACAGAAGCCCCGATCCTCGGCTCGTTCTCAAGCTTTTACGGTAAGATGGAGTAATCCACTGTTAAGTAATGACAGCTGGGTTGATGGAATAAGGTATTTATTGAATGAAGCTTGCGAGTACAGAGAGTAAACCGGTCAGTCTCACGTCCAGGCAATAACTGTCCCACAACCTCTTGCTCGCTCCACGTTCCATGTTCTATGGAACGTGAAGCAGCATGAGGCAACATACAGTGGAGTACATTACATAAAGCCTAACATAACTCATCCCCTTTTCTTGAAAACAAAAATAAAAGCATACGGAATAAGAAAGAAAAGAGAGAAAGAGGAAAGAAAAAAAAATAAGAAACAAGAAAAAAAACTGAATACACATTACAACAAAGCTTGTATCAGTTACAGTTACAATGGAAAATTTACAGAAATATAATCCTTTAACCAAACAGGAGGTCTTCTCTCCCGCTTACAAGGAGTGGTATCAGAAAAGGACATAACACCCTCGCCGCACTGATCAGAAGTACTAGAGGATTGTACTAAAGTACTGGGAGCATCACTGAGAACACTAGTTGAAGAATCTACATTTGTAGATTCATCCGTGTTTACATTGATGTTGTCGCCAGCACAATCCTTGTCAACACAATCCTCTAGATCAAACAACGCAGGAACCATATTTGTGTCAGACGAAGGTGCAGCACACTTAGCAATTCTTTTAAGATTCCACTCTTTCCCATCTGAAAGACGAACAGCATTATTCATGATTTCAATGACTTGCAATGGTTCAAAAAACTTGATAACTTCTTTAGGGATTTTGCCAGGTTTTTTAACTCTGACCCACTGCCCAATCATTATGTCAGAATCTTTAGTATTGTGTTTGCAATCGTACCAATCCTTCCTTTTAGTTTGACGAGCGACAGCTTTTTCTCTGACGTCCTCTTCAGACCAATGCACAATGCTGTGTTTGAATTACCAACCAGGAGCAAATTTAGTAGTGGGATTCCTGCCATGCATCAAAACAAAAGGCGGATAACCAGTGGCATCAGAAATTGATACTCTATAGGCCCATACCATTTTTTGACTTGTGTTTCCCAATCACCTTGTTTGGCAGCCATTTGGATTGTGTTTTTAATAACTCTGTTGAAACGCTCAACCACTCCATTGCTGTTTGGGTTATAAAGAGCTGTGGTTTTGTGTTTTATGCAAAGTTTGTCAAAGTATTCCTTAGCCCTGTTTGATGTGAATTGAACACCATTATCACTCAGAAGGACAGAAGGAGGAATACCTTCTAATAGAAAAGACTTGTCAATAAATTTAAGAACAGAGTCAGTATCAGCCCTGGAAACTATTTTGACAATGGGCCATCTAGAAAATAAATCCATTAAGACCAGAATAAACTTTTGTTCACTGCCAATAGGACCCATGATGTCAATTGCCGTATGTTCCCATGGAGAACTGGGTCTTGACATAATACCTAAAGGAGGTTTACACAAAAGAAGAGACTTATCAGCAAACTTACATACATCACAGTTGCGAACGAACAAGTCAATTTCAGCATCCATGTTTGGCCACCAAAATGAAGCTTTAACAGTTTGTTTAGAACGAACGATGCCAAAATGGCCCTCGTGACATAAAGCAATAATAGGAGAGTGTAAGGTTTTAGACGGAATAACTCTTTCACTTATCCAGACATTATCACCATGAACACTTAACTCAAATCTGACTTCCCAAAAGGGTTTCAAAGGGTGGTTAGTACCTACTTTCCTGGGCCAAGATTGAGTAAGACAAGATTTGACATCGCACAATGCACTATCTTTCATATATTCTTCATCCCATTTCTTTTTAGCAATACCACTGTTACCATAATCTTGAACAAAAGCAATCTGGAAAGAGTTCCAAATTTCATCTTCACACTCATCAAGTTGTTTAGGCATCCTATATAAGAAATCAGCCATGCAATTTCTTTTTCCAGGAATATATTCAATTTTGTGACAATAGTCCTGTAGCCTGATTGCTAATCGGGCAACTCTGGCAGACGTATTTATTGTGCCTTCAGTAGTAAGAACTTTAAGGAGAGGCTTATGGTCGCAACGCAAGGTGAACTGTTTTCCCCATACGAAAGCTCTGAAATGATCAACGGCCCAAACACAGGCTAGTGTTTTTTTTTCAGTCATTGAGTATTTTTCCTTAGTAGGTGATAAGGATCTCGAGGCATATGCTATTATATGTTCTTCTCCTTGGGCATCAATCTGTGAAAGGACAGCGCCCAAACCTTTAATGCTAGCATCAGTGGTTATTATGCTGTTGGCTTCAGGGTTGAAACTTTTTAAAGAGGCAATTCTGGAAACGCAATCTTTAATGTCTTCAAAATCACGTTGACAATCTAGGGACCAATCAAACTTGTTTCTGCTCTTTAACAACTGTCTGATATTGTATGTTCTAGATGAGAAATGTTGGATGTATTTGGAGCAGAATTCAGCAAGACCAATGAATGATCTCACATCGTCCTTGCAATTTGGCGCGGGGGCAGACCTAATAGAGTCAACGAGATTCGGCTTAGGTCTAATTCCTTTGCTATCAATAATGTGTCCTAAATAAGAAACACTATCACTTGCAAACGTACATTTAGAATACTCTATAGTCAAATCCTTAGACTCCAAAATGGACAACCCTTCCTGTAGAGTTTTGTCATGGTCTGCTTTGTCTTTTCCAAAAATTAAAATATCATCCTGAAACAATTTTGTGTTTTTAATATTTGAAAACAGATGATGCATTAAGCGCTCAAAAACAGCAGCAGCTGATGCTAGCCCAAAGGGCATCCTTTTAAATTGGAAACACCCCTGTGGTGTGACAAAAGTGGTGAGCTTTTTGCTGTCTTTGTGTAATGGGATCTGACGGTAAGCCGCAGATAAATCAACTGTGGAAAACACTTTTGCACCATCCAATAAAGCTAACATTTCATTTATTTTGGGCAAAGGAAATTGATCAATAACTATGTTTTCATTGAGATTGCGAAAATCAACACATAGTCTCAATTTTGCCATTGCTGCGTTTAACAACGACTAAGGGAGAAACCCATTTGGAAGCTTCAACGGGTTCTATTATGTCAGCAGAGATGAGTCTATCTAGTTCTTTAGCTACATCATCCCTTAAGGAAATAGGAACACTCCTGACCTTGTGAATTTTGGGAAGAGCATTTTCCTTAAGAATTATTTTATGTTCAAAACCCTTAAGTTTACCAATGTTTTTTTTAAACTGAGGGAAATTTTTTTAACAGTTTTTCACCAATTCTGATGCCTTCATCCATTACTAAAACTTGATCATCAGAGTTAGGATTAAGAATTATATGTAAATTCTTTTGGTCTTTCCACCCGACCACGGATGGTCCTTTTTTCGAAATATACAATTTACCATAAGCGTGATGATTTTTTAATTCAAACTTAAACCAACGATACCCTAGTATGTCGATTTTTTCTCCACCGTACCCTTCAGGGTCTATATCAGAGGGAAATAGTTTTGAACCAACTTTACCCGTAAACTGTTTCTGCCATACTTCTTCATTCACGATTGAATAGGGTGAACCAGAATCAGCATACATCTTAACATGCACACGACCTATGTGGATCCAACACTCAGGTTTGTTTTCAATTATAAGGCATCCATCTCTAATATTTAACATCAATTTCTTTTTGACTGCAATAGAACAATCAGAAATTTGATCATCATTGCGGCTTAAATCACTGTCCTATTCGGGTTCATCTTGAATACATTTAACTGATTTCGTCTTTCTCCTGCAGGATTTTGTGTAATGACTATAAATACCACATGCACTACATCTAACTTTCCTAGCAGGGCAAGACTTTGCAAAAGCTAAATGTTCTAAACTACCACACCTGTAACATTTGGGAGGTTCATTATTAGGTTTATACTTGTTCCCTACGTCAGATTTAGTTTTAATGTAAACATTTTTTTAGAACTAGGTTTGATTTTTGCCACTGTTTCTTTTACAGCCTAATCTGTTTTTAAAGCATTAGCACACCTGCTGGAGGTTTCAGCCTTGCGGACAATAGAGAGAATGTCATTTAGACACGCATCGCCATTTATCCACAAACGTTCTTGAATGGCTGGGTTAGAAGCATGCATAACGACTTGGTCACGCACTAAATCTTCCAATAATACCCCAAAAGCACAATAAACAGCTAATTTCTTTAACTCTCCAACGTAATCATCAACAGATTCATTTTTAAGTTGTTTCCTCTGGAATCTGGAAAAATTTGTAGCGAGTTATACCAATACAGACTTTTGGAGCAAAATACTTATCTAAATTGGCAAGTGCTACTTTAAATACATTACTGTCGCCACCACCAACTATAGGTTTGTTCATTTGATTATATGTTTTCAAACCATGAGGACCCAAAGAGTGTAAAAGAATCCGCTTTTTGTGTTGAGCAGCCATTTTTCCATCTGAATCTACAGTTTCAATGTAATTTAAAAAATATTCCTTCCATTCAGTCGATTTGAGAGAAGGTTCGGAACCAAAGTGAGGAAATATGAATTTTGTGATCAGTTATGTCCCCTATCGTAGACCCCAACGGCTCCATGTGCATGCTATAAGTACATGTATGTTCCCTCCAGTTCCAGTTTTGAAGACGCAAATATATGTGCGTCCACCGTCAACATGTCCTCTTTCAGATCCGCCATGAATGGGTCAGATATTCCATTCCTAAGTATGAAAGGCCACCGACTTTATGTGGTTCACTTTCCACATTTTACAGATTCAGGCGAGTAGGCCCAGAATTCTGTCATCAAGCCTTTTCCTGCCTTCTGCCTCTGAAAGCTCCAGTCTGAGCCTGCATCTGTATCCATGAACTTTGTCCTACTTCCTGCGCGGCTAACGGTGCCTGATCCAGCCTGTTGCCTGCCAAAAACTGTATTTCACCTTCAAGATTATCTGCTCCGCTCCTCATCCGATGCATTCCTGTCTAGTAGTTTAGGTAAACATTCCTCCAGCTACCGTGCAAAGGGCCAGGCCTCGCTGTCCTCATGCAAGTAATTCATAGCCCCTGTTACCATGGAATATTCCTACCCCCTCGCATCTCATGTAGACACTTAGACGCTTGTACACGCATTAACAGTCAGTATAGAATAGATTCTATCCTAGAGACCTTTCCTCTTGGATAACACAGTTCTTTAAACATAGGATATTAGATATGATTTGGGATTAGGTTGACATGACCCCCAGACTTCTGTCTCCACATGTAGAGCTAAATGTCAAGTCCCCTTCACCCTCTAGTTGCACGTCAATCACACGTCATGCGGCTGCGCACGCATCTCTGCCAAATATTTCTGCTGACACTACAGGATTCTCTTATGGATCCACCCACTTGTGACATCATGTATAATGACGTTTATTAAATTACGCCCATATGTCCGCCTCTATTAGTTACGTATGCACATTTTATCTGTATTATCAGCTGTTACGCCTCTTGCATCTGTTTCACTGTAGTGCATTTCCTATAAAACTAATTATCTGTCAATAATGTATGCCCTTCCTTCCTGAACTTTCGTGGTGATGGAATAGAAGCCTGCAATTCGAATTGTATTCCTTTGTATAGGAATAAAGCCTTTTAGAACCTCTAATACCACGGATTCTGCCTCTTATATTTACTGAGTTATTCTTACTAGACTTTACCGCATAAAAAATAGTACCGGTAATGAAATATTTACCACATAAATTGGCGCCCGAATAGGGACACTTTCTCATCTCAAGCGCCGGCGGTGCGTTGCAGGCCCGGTCTCCTGCCACAGCTGAACGGACAAAAACGCGTACCTGCAAGATTTCCTGTATCTCCCTCCGGCCAAGCGGAGGCGACTGAGGCTGCGATCAACACCCAGACGAGGCGGTGAGAAGTGCGAAGTATCCCGACCAGAGCCTAGCTGAGAGAGCAAGATCCGAGGTATACAGAGGCCCACCAGGTTCCGAAGTTCCGAGTCCAGTCGAGTCGAGTCCAGTCCGGTCCAGTTTCAGTTCCGTTCCGAGGCCTTCCGTTCCGAGCTACCCGGTGAGTACCATTACCGGGGAGGCATTTAACGTGCACATAGTCTGTGCCGGTCAAGACGGGTTTGGGTACACAAATCCGGTCTGCACTGTTTCAGCAGTGTATCTGTACTGTTTAGCAGTATATCTAGTATGTCTTGCATATAAATAAGTATTATCTAGTGTCAGTATTATGTCAGTAACTAGTTTTCTATTAGTTATCATCGTTCGTTAAAAACTGTTAAGTGTTAAATGTTTTAATACGTTCTATATATTGTGGTGTGAATGATTGTTCATTATTGTGTTTACTGTATAAAGTGTGTTCTAGCAACCATCTAAAAAATGCCGCTCTTTTCGAAATTAAGACAGATCAAAACTAGAAAAGGGGTACTCGAAGAAGCTGTTCCCATCCCACCTAGGGACACTCCAGGATATTTTATGTATCATAAGCATGGCCTAGATGCCGTATTATTTCTTGATTTATGGGTGGACTACACCAAAGAGTTACCAGAGAGTCAGAGGTGGCCCGCAGCGGGGACCTGGGATGCAGATTGCATCATGAGAGTAGAAGAAGAATTATGGAAAAAGAAAGCCAGACAGTCACAGAAAGATGCCATTGAATTATGGCGTAAAGAATCATATAGACGAACAGAAAAAGCGCTCAGACAGGAAGAGAAAGGTAGAGAGAATTCAAATAAAACTCGAGAAAATCTATTAATTGAGGAAGGTACCCGAGTAAAATCAGAACAGGTAGAAAGACAAAGAAACACTCTTATGAATGGTATGTATCCTCTTCTGGCCGAAGGGTTACCTAAGGCTACCCCGGAAATACCAAAAGACTTAACTCCTCCATTGCTCCCGATAAAAGCACATCCCAAAACACATCCCAAAACAGCAAAGGACGTTTTTCTTTCCTCCTATTTAGATGACGTAGCTCCCGAGTATGCTAATGCCATACCACACACACCGCTTGCCGATGGTGTTCAACACCAAGAGCATCCGTCTGTATCCCCGCAACTACAAACTCCTACACAAGTTCCCACAGGTCCGTCCGTTTCTACAGTTTTTCCCGCATCTACAATCTCTATCCTACGTCCAACGAATCCTTTCTTGCCCAGCACCTCAGATGGTGCTACAGGAGGTACGACGGACATGTTTGCCACACCGCAGCGAAATAAACAGACCCTTAGAGATTTAGCACTCCAACGTACACCCCAACTAGCAACATCCGACATGTTTAAAGAACAGCTTGTGGATTGTAGATACGACCCAGTACCAGGTAGACAGGACAAATTGCTCATATCATCACTACGTATACGACGAGCTACATTATATTTAATGACGATACCAGGAATGGTTGAACACCTAGACAATATATATCGCTTTGTCCAAACAGGGCGAGGTCCAGAAAGTATTAACGAAGCTATGGAATACCAGAAAGTGGATGTACAAAGACAACTACTCCGTTTTTTCATAAATTGCGTAATTAGGAATCAAGACAGGCCTGGGGCAGATCACGATACTATGCAAAGACTTGCCAAATGGGGTCAGAACATATCAGAAGAGAAACATGATAGACAGGCGTGTATAATAGCCATGTATCGAAAGATCCGCAAGGAAGTAGAACGAATACATAAAGAAAGACGAGAAGCAGACAGAGTTGAATCAGAGGAAGAGGAGGAGCAAGAATCAGAACAATTAGAAACGATAGCTTATGTAGGTAGAGGAAGACCCCATAATAATACTAGAGGCTTCAATGATCCGATACGTCCGATACGTCCAGAATATAATAGACATTTTCAAACCCCTATGTTAAATACAAGATCCCCCGAACACCTATTCCAAGCCGCTGATAAATTACTCCGAGATCGAAGGGGGTACCACATGCTCGATTCCATGGACGAACAAGAATTAGCCAGGTCAGCAGTACAATGGGCTGGCAGTCCCAGCGAATACAATGATGATGTACTTGCACACACGTTTCTGAATCTTGACCCATACGAACAGCGTTTAGCTAGTATATACATGATTCAACACCTCCTTATATTATATAAAAGCCAACACTCCGATCCAGGACCCTTACCTGACATATTGACAGAACTACTCACGAATATATGGAGAGGGTCAGGTACTGATTTGATTAAAGAAATTCTAGAATTTCGAAACCAATATTTAACTTTCGTATGCCCAGAACACGTTCCAGTTCCCAGCATGGGAAGAAAAATGTATCACATAGATAGACAGAACCCGTTACGCGAAGTACACCCAATCAGAGGTGACGGTAATAACTTTACACGCGTGTTTGTGTACACGCCTATAACTAAATTGGAATTATTAGAAATGAAGAAAGTAGTACCCAGCCATGACAAGGATCCAGCAGGTTTCCACCGTGAAATAAAAGACATGTTACTCATGGGAGAGTATACCTACCCCGACATTATGAAAATATTAAAAGTCCTATTACCCGCCGGTGTTTATGAGAAACTCAAAGAAAAGGAATGGGAGGTGGGAGACCAAAAGATAGATTGGATAGCATTAGAAAACGAAGAAAGGGCCCGAGCTGCAGGAGCAGGGCTTGGGGAAAAGACTACAGCACTACCAGGATTACTAGTGCAGGTACTGCCACGTTTATTAACTACGAAAAAGGAAGACTGGGGTGCAATATCAGCCTGTAAACAAAAGCCAGATGAAGACACTAGTGATTTCTATTCCCGATTTGAAAAATGTTTTGGTATAAATAGTGGCATAAAAGCCAGTAGTGAGTCATATCCACATCTGTTTGTGACAAAATTAGTTGAAAATTCTCTGCTACAAGTGAAGAATAGAGTATTGAAATTCGAAAGTACCTGGCAAGGTAATACCCCATCACAGATGTTACAGATGTTACAATATCACCACAATAGAATTAGAGAAGAACAAGAACATGAACAAAGACGTATGAAAGATACAAAAATGAAAATGCTTGTTGCACAGTCAGTTCCAGCTGATGGTCATCAAAAGGGTGATTCCGCAGGTCCTACGAAAGGGACATGCAACTATTGTAAACAACAAGGTCATTATATACACGATTGTCCAGTCCTGAAACATAATATTGCCACAGGTAGAACCCAGGAGAGACCACGACCACCTAGACAGGATCAGAATCAACAACAAATCCCTCAGCATGCACAACCTAGGTTAGCTCCGCAACAATTAGCTCCGCAACAGGCAGCTCCACAACAGACCGTAGCACCACCACAAGTGCAGCCTATTGCTGCAACACAAGCAACGACACAACAGATGTATCAGTATGCACAAGCAGATTATCCCGATTATCAGCGATACACATGAAATAGCCTAGAGAGGGAAGTTGGCTTACCCCTTATAGAGGTTCCTGTAGACCAAGAGGGACCTTATGTACATAGTGAACTATTAGGGGAAGACAGAAAGTTTTTACTTGATACAGGGGCAAGCAGAACAACTATAAGACGCAGTGAAGTTCCAGGGGCACCCCTCTCAGGCTCACAAAATATTTCCCTTGGATTCTCAGGAAAACCTATAATCAATGACGTAACACAACCTCTTCCACTTACGGTCGGTCCATTGACACGTACTACAGATTTATTGCTTACTAAATCATGTCCAGAAAACTTGTTAGGTATAAAAACATTGAAAGCTCTAGGAGCCATAATATGTTGTTCTCCGGAAGGAGTACGACTATTTTTACGTGACTTTAAAGGTCACTACGTGTCCAGAGACATGGATCACCGACTGCAGAATTTACCTACACATTTATGGGCACAAGGCCCCACTGATGTTGGTTGCATGAATATTACACCATATCGTGTCACACTAAAAACAGGAGTAGTACTACCACGAATGCGACAATACAAGTTACCACCAGATGCTGTAGTGGCTTTGCTGCAAATCATTGACGAGCTCATTGCACAAGGAGTGGTTGTCGAAACCGACTCCAATGTATGTAATTCCCCGATAATTCCGATTCTTAAAAGAACGGATCCAAAAGCACCACCAGTATATCGATTAGTTATTGATCTGCGCGAATTAAATAAATGCATTGTACCACAATACCCTGTGGTCCCAGATATCTCTTCATTACTCACCGCTATTGACTCAGAAGCAACGTTTTTCACTGTAATTGATCTTAAGAATGCTTTCTTTAGCGTCCCAATCGATCCGGAAAGTCAATATCTGTTCGGATTCAGTTTAAACGGACGAAGTTTTAAATTCACACGCGCACCTCAAGGATTTACAGAAAGCCCCAGCATCTATAGCCAAGCACTGAAACGAGAACTTGACAGTATCCACATGCCAGTTAACACTGCCTTGCTTCAATATGTCGATGATCTGCTGATCACCGCCCGAAGCGAACCTGAATGTGAAACAGCGTCACTGACGGTTTTAAAATTTCTGGCCGACAAGGGGCACAAGGTGTCCCCTTCTAAGCTGCAATTCTGTGTCCAGCGAGTTGTTTACCTTGGGCACTCGCTGTCCAAGGAGGGAAGGCAGCTTACACCCGACCGCATCCAGTTAATTGCTAATATGTCACCACCCAAGACACAAAAGGAGGTGCGGGCTTTTATAGGCCTCACTTCATACTGTAGGCAGTGGATCCCTCAATATGCATTTCTAGCAAAACCACTCATCCAGTTGACAACACAGGAGGCAGCCACATGGACTGTCCTCCCTTGGACTCAAGAACATACACACGCCTTTGAAAGCTTAAAGAAAGCTTTATGTCAAGCACCCGTTTTAGCAACACCATGTTACAGTAAACAGTTTACACTCTTTGTTACAGAACGCGACGGTACTGCCCTGTCAGTACTCACTCAGGAACAAGCAGGATCACACAAACCATGTGCTTATTTCTCTAGTACATTAGATCCAGTAGCTCAGGCTCTTCCTGCGTGCCTGAAATCGGTGGCAGCAACAGCTTTAGCAATCAGACAAAGCGATGCCATAGTGTTAGGACATCAATTGACAGTACAAGTACCACACGCAGTAGAGGTTCTCTTGAACCGCACACAAACACAACACTTGACTATAGCGAGACTCACCGGTTACGAATTGACATTGTTTCAGCCACACATAGAAATCAGACGTTGTAATACGTTAAATCCTGCCACACTGTTACCAGTGGGCGGAACAGATCCATTGGCACATGATTGTGTCGAAGTCATTACTATCACGACGAAACCCAGACAAGACTTGACAGATATCCCTTTGTCAGATCCAGACTTGACATTGTATGTAGATGGGTCATGTATGAGAACAAGTACAGGAGAGTTAGTGGCCGCTTATGCAGTCACAACAGACACTGAAGTCATTGAAACAAATTGTATTAACACTTTGTCAGCACAAGCAGCAGAGCTCATCGCTCTGACACAAGCCTGTATTAAAGCCAAAAATAAGAAAGTCAACATATACACAGATTCACGTTATGCATTCGGAGTCGTCCATGACTTCGGCGTACTGTGGCGAGAGAGAGGTTATTTAACTTCTCACGGTGCCCACATCCAACACGGACCCCTCATTCAAGCCCTATTAGACGCGATTCATCTACCTACTGCAATATCGATTATGAAATGCAAAGCCCATACAAAAGTTACCGATATCATTTCTCAGGGTAATGACCTAGCTGACAGAACAGCTAAACAGACTGCTCAGAATCAGACTCATACAACTGACGCGACAAAGACAATAGTTCCGACACCAACACATTGCATGACAGTTAAGGATCCCGCCCTTGAGGTAATTGACATACAGACACATGCTACACCAGAAGAAATAAAGAAATGGACTGAATTAGGAGGGATCCAAACAGATCAAGGATGGATGACGAAGGAAAAATCTATATGGTTTCTTCCCGACTCCATGGTTCAAGTCATCATTAACACTATACATAGTCCAGCGCACCTAGGAGAAAAAGCTATGCTAGACAGCATTCAACACATCTGGTTTAACAAACATTTACGAGCCGCAGCTAAACAGAAAGTACGTACCTGTATGATATGTTGTCAGTTTAATCCAGGTAAAAGTATCCCCGTAGAGCAGGGTGGATTTCAACCTCCCGATCATGCTTTTGAAGTCCTCCAGATGGATTATATCCAGATGGAACGATGTCGAGGATTCAAATATGTTCTTGTAGTTGTCTGTGCTCTTTCTCGTTGGACAGAAGCCTACCCGGTTTCAGATTACACTGCCCCGACTACTGCCAAACAGTTAGTTCGAGAATTCTTCCCACGGTACGGTTTACCACGTGTTGTCTACTCAGATAACGGCCAGCCGTTCTCATCCGAACTAATGAAACACGTTTCCCTTTTGTTAGGCTACCAATGGAAATTCCACTGTGTCCGACATCCCGAGGCAGCAGGTCTCGTGGAACGCCATAATCAAACTCTGAAAATTAGATTGTCCAAAATATGTAGAGAAAAAGGTGTCGATTGGATAGAAGCCTTACCAGTTGCGCTCTTTTACATGAGGATGGTAGCACATTCTCGAACAGGGCTATCCCCGTACGAGGTGATCTTCGGTAGACCACCAAATATGTGGGGGACGCCTATACCTCGCAAAATCACTGATGTTGACTGTAATATGCTGACAGATTACCTGGCTTCCTTGATGTCTGCACTACAATCTTGTCGTTCACAGGTAGCTGCAGCTTTTCCCGATAATACTGAGGTGAAGCCCCATGACGTGGTTCCTGGTGACCTGGTTCTGGTCCGGAATTTCGACCGGAAGACCCAACTGGAGCCTAGGTGGAAGTCGCCGAAGCTTGTTCTACTAACTACAAGGACAGCCGTGAAGATCGAGGGACGTAAAGGGTGGTTGCACTCGAGTCATATCAAGAAATTTTATGGACTACCATCTAGTGTGAACGCTCAGCCCTGCATTCCCTCACAGACAGACTCAAAGCTCCCCTTGGCTGAATTAACAAACACTGAACTTTATAAACTGAAGTTAAGGTCTAGCAAGTCAGAAAATTTGATTGTTTAAGTCCTCTCCAAGGTGAATCGGTTGAATTTGTCTCTGACATGTATCCTCTAGACCGGAATAGAGAAAGAAATCAACAGATACAGCTTAAAAAGCATGCGTATTGTAAATCACTTCGTAGTCACTGCATAGTAACATTATTAATTTTGTTTTTTCTAAGTCTTCTGATCATTATTTCCAGCATACTATTGCACATGTATTACCCTATTCTTAAGCGTGCTTACAATGTAACTGCAGAACATTCTTTTAGCGAATTACCTCCGCATGAGTTGTCCTATAGATTTGCGCTGCGCAATAACACATTCATTAGTATGTTACATCATTCCCATCAGACCAGCAATGCCACAAATTGTTGGATATGTGGCCGACTCCCTCCCTATCAGAACTATAAGGGAGTTTTGCCCCTCTTTCCCTATCCGTTCACGCACAATGGCTCCTGTGGAGCATGGTTTAGTTTGATTAATTCCCTAGATTCAAATTCCGCAGTTTATCAAGACAACTGGGTATGGGGAAACCTGAACCTAGTTTTGCTTAAAGTCTGCTACCCTAACAAGGAGGGACTTCCCAAGAGAACAGGAACTGATCTAGAAAATGAAGTATATGGATTAGGTAATTTTACACTTAACCTCATGATCCTGAACGTTGAATCTGAAGCTACACCAATCTTGCCCGCCATGTCGGTATTCCCAGTAAAAGGGGAATTATGTGTAAGAAAGAATGGTTCCATACACATGGGCCATAGTAAATGCACCACTGTAATAAAATTCAGTGATCAAGGCAAGTCTACATTTAGAGCTTCCCGTCATTCCTACTTCATATGTGGCCAGACCGCATATATACGTCTACCTCTAGACTGGGATGGTACCTGTTACATAGCATTCCTTCTGCCACCTGTTTTCCTAGCTCCTCCTGATTATCATAGAAATACCCATTTAGTACACAATAGACAGCAGAGAGATCTCCCAATTGTCGATTACACTGAAACAGCATGGGAGCAATACACAGATTTCAATAAAGGTTTCTTTCCCTATATAGGTACAGTTACTAATAGTAAGCTGATACGTAGATTAACCAGAACCCTTGAAGCAGTAGTGAACGAGACTACTTCCGCCTTAGGCAATTTAACAGAAGAGCAGTCTGCTATGCGGATTGTTGTGCTTCAAAATCGTCTTGTCCTTGACGTCATCCTGGCCGATAGGGGCGGAGCTTGTAGGGTCATCGGATCAAGTTGCAGCGTTTTCATACCAGAAAATTCGCCGTCAGTATATAAAGCCATAACTCGCCTTCATAAGATTGTAAGCCAGATACACCAGAGTCCAGGCACCTGGACTTGGTCCGGTTGGTTTTGGAGCGTGCTGTCAGCCTGGGGATGGAGAATCCTATCCTTCCTAGGTATTGGCTTCCTCATACTATTCAGTTGCTGCTTATGTCTACAATGTGGGCCAGCAATTTGTGGTCTGTGTGCCACATCGTGTATCCCACATCCAAGTTTTCGTTCGAGATCCCGGAAGAAGAAAGAAGAACAAATGATGCTATATGAACAGATCGATGGATTGATGAAGATCGATATCTCCTGAGGGTCCGTAGGGGACAAGGAGGGAATGAGGAAATATGAATTTTGTGATCAGTTATGTCCCCTATCGTAGACCCCAACGGCTCCATGTGCATGCTATAAGTACATGTATGTTCCCTCCAGTTCCAGTTTTGAAGACGCAAATATATGTGCGTCCACCGTCAACATGTCCTCTTTCAGATCCGCCATGAATGGGTCAGATATTCCATTCCTAAGTATGAAAGGCCACCGACTTTATGTGGTTCACTTTCCACATTTTACAGATTCAGGCGAGTAGGCCCAGAATTCTGTCATCAAGCCTTTTCCTGCCTTCTGCCTCTGAAAGCTCCAGTCTGAGCCTGCATCTGTATCCATGAACTTTGTCCTACTTCCTGCGCGGCTAACGGTGCCTGATCCAGCCTGTTGCCTGCCAAAAACTGTATTTCACCTTCAAGATTATCTGCTCCGCTCCTCATCCGATGCATTCCTGTCTAGTAGTTTAGGTAAACATTCCTCCAGCTACCGTGCAAAGGGCCAGGCCTCGCTGTCCTCATGCAAGTAATTCATAGCCCCTGTTACCATGGAATATTCCTACCCCCTCGCATCTCATGTAGACACTTAGACGCTTGTACACGCATTAACAGTCAGTATAGAATAGATTCTATCCTAGAGACCTTTCCTCTTGGATAACACAGTTCTTTAAACATAGGATATTAGATATGATTTGGGATTAGGTTGACATGACCCCCAGACTTCTGTCTCCACATGTAGAGCTAAATGTCAAGTCCCCTTCACCCTCTAGTTGCACGTCAATCACACGTCATGCGGCTGCGCACGCATCTCTGCCAAATATTTCTGCTGACACTACAGGATTCTCTTATGGATCCACCCACTTGTGACATCATGTATAATGACGTTTATTAAATTACGCCCATATGTCCGCCTCTATTAGTTACGTATGCACATTTTATCTGTATTATCAGCTGTTACGCCTCTTGCATCTGTTTCACTGTAGTGCATTTCCTATAAAACTAATTATCTGTCAATAATGTATGCCCTTCCTTCCTGAACTTTCGTGGTGATGGAATAGAAGCCTGCAATTCGAATTGTATTCCTTTGTATAGGAATAAAGCCTTTTAGAACCTCTAATACCACGGATTCTGCCTCTTATATTTACTGAGTTATTCTTACTAGACTTTACCGCATAAAAAATAGTACCGGTAATGAAATATTTACCACAGGACCAAAAGGCTTGAAGATGGCTGAGAGAAAATGTTTGTTGACTCATGGCAGAACAGAATAAAAAAATGTGATATTCAGTATAGAAATGTTAAAGTCTCGCTTGGAATAACAGGCACAATAATATAAAAGAAACTGAGTGGACTAGTTCAGTGATATGGTTTTAAGTACTGTCCATACTTCACCACTCCAATCCCAACAAAAAGGATGTTAAAACCCAAAAACAATCAAGAATGTTAAAATGGTCTGAATATAACTTTACCAGAATTGTAGACAGAGCAAACAATGACAGTTCAGTTTACCAGAAACAGTGAAGTGAAACGATCCGTAGCGCTGACTGACCGGTATCAAAGCGTTTCTGAAGCGTTTCTCCAGTAATTATGTTGATCGCTTAAACATAGAAAGGACTAGTGGATTCTTTTTTTTTTATAACGCGACCTTCCCACTTCAAAATGGCCGCTGTGCGTTGATGTGATGACGCGCTGTTTCCTGTTTGCGCATGGACACTATGACGCCCTACGTTCTTTTATTCCTAGCAGAACGTTACGCGCGAGGAGCTCTGAGAGGATGGCCACGAGCGAGGGCTCAACATTGCTAAGCAATGGCAGTTTTTGAACTTAGGAGTTCGATGCAACAACGGAAGCTGCTTAGAGGTACAATCTTCAAAGTATTAATGTAGATGTGCTTACCACGAATACGCCCGATGCTCATAATTACCAGTCCTCTTATTCAATCAGCTCCATATTCAACGATGTGGTAGCGCTCAGCAACTGCTTCATTTTCAATTTCAAATATCTTCGTTGTTTATTTTTTTGTAAAAAAATATCTTCTCCTTGTGTAGCGTGGTTCCAAAGATCCAGGTCGTCGCCAATTTTGTTAAGTAGTGACAGCTGGGTTGATGGAATAAGGCATTTATTGAATGAAGCTTGCGAGTACAGTGAGTAAACCGGTCAGTCTCACGTCCAGGCAATAACTGTCCCACAACCTCTTGCTCGCTCCACGTTCCATGTTCTATGGAACGTGAAGCAGCACGAGGCAACATACAGTGGAGTACATTACATAAAGCCTAACATAACATCGACGCACCCCCGCTTATTTTCAGCTCTGCATACCCAGTACCCATTACCAAAGCCCTTCTCACTTTTTTCAGGCCATCAAGCTGTGGCTCCTCCATACCACTCGTTAATCTCTAAACCAACCAAACAGGTGAGTTGCCTCACTGTCTGTAAACCAATCCTCCGTTAATTCATGGACACACTAGCCCTTTAACAACCATTTCCATTTCCCTCTATCACAGATACTTTTACGAGCACACTGATGCCCCCGTTCCGGTCCTATTTTTACAGGAGTAATCGGTAAGCCACTGGTTTTTCGTCAGCCTCACGCTCTCAGGCGTTATGCCTAACTCCGTCCTGAGCCCCAGTTGCCTTGCGTGTCTGCATACCCTCACTGCGACTGCCCCGCACAAGTAATTGCTTTACATCGCTTCATTGATTGCTCCGCCACTTCACCCTGAACCTCTGAGCCCTGATTTTCCTTCACTGCAAGTCTACCACGCGATAATTTTAGCAATATGCAATGTATCATTGGATAATTTCCGCGTTCGCTACTGCACTCAGTAAGTCCGTATCTTGTCACCCTTATGACTACCGTGTCACTGCGCCTAATTTCGCAACCACCAAGACCGTTATTTATATCACAGAGCGATCGCAACCTGCTGAATCATATGTCACCTGATTTACGTTACCTGTTTGTCGATATATTCACAATTTCCACTGTAATGACAAGTCACTCATTCGCTGATTTACATACAACGCGGTATATTGACATGTATTAACTTTATTGTTAAGTCACTGTTTCTCTGAAATGCATACCAATTTTGTACTGTGCGTTTTAATGCCCTACATACTGGCTTTAATGTTTTCGTGTAATCATGAAGGAACAACCCCCCCCTAATTCTTTTATGTTTGAATTTTCCTCCCTTCTCTCTTCCTCCCTTATTGTGTATTACCCCAGGTAAACTAAGGCACTATTAATTCAGGCATTTATTCATTGTCCTGATGATGATCCACGCACTAGCCACATGGATCGAAATGCTGTCAACACTTTTAAACACCTTATACGTCAAAGATTCTATATTTGAAAAATGTAAAGGTGTACGCTGTGATTTGTTTCAAAAACTGTGATACTTCTGTAACACACTATAACCTTTGCCTGAGCCCCCCTTCTTTTGCGTTTTGTATTTTGTTGGTATAGTAGGATACAGGCTTGTGTCCCACTTTATGCATTTGTGTGTGCAAACATCAGACCTCTGTCCGGCTGGACAAGTCCAATCAATATAGTACCGACTGAGTCTATATTTATTCATTTTTTCATCATTTCTTAATCTAGGGACCACTGTTGCTTAAAATAAACAATTCCCAAGGTCCCTGGTTGACTTTTTTGGGTACCCTTGTTGCTTGAATATATATTATAACGCATGTCACTACAACGCAGGCCATTACAACGTATGTCACTACAACACATGCCATTACAACGCATTATAAGGTAAGTAATGGGGAATAGTAATTTTTAACCCTACACTATCCAACACTTACCCTACTGTTGCACTCACTGGAGTTGGAATAGTAATTTTTACCCCTACACTATCCAACACTTACCCTACTGTTGCCCTAAAGGTATTATGCATTGTAATGGTATGCGTTGTAATGGTATGCATTGTATTGGAATGCGTTGTAAATGTAGTTTCTAAAAATGCATTGTGATGGCATGCGTTGTAAAATCATGCATTGTAATGGATGTTGCGATGTAAAAAACGCGTTGTAAAGGCATGCGTTGTAAATGTTTGCATTGTAACGTGTCCTATTCTATACAGACCTGTCAAAATGTCACAGTCTTCCACAAAGGGCTTCTAGCTCCATGGGACAATGGTCGCGAGCGGCCTCTCTTTCTTATGGTGAAACAGAAGGAGGACAGGGTCAATTTGGTAATTTGCTCTTGTGTTCTTCGTTTTCATGCTTGGCCATGACAGTGATTCCATGATCTGGGGCAGCTCCTCGGTATGAGGTTGCGAATCTTGCAACAGCCCTCACAGTTGTGCTGATGAGGCCTGCTAAACCAGACAAGGCACTCTTCACACACAAACCTCACATTCAAGGAAAATGACGTGGACAGTCGCTGCACACTGTGAATTCACCAGGGAGAGCCAGTAGGCGACCGTTTCAGGTACTGGTAAAAAGGCATGTAACTCACGACTATCATATGCTACTGTCAGTTGTTAGGTGCATCATTGCACAGTCGTGGGGGTGATGGTCAGTCATGGTAAAAAAAAGTTCCCCTTTGCATGGAGCTTCATGATCCATTACTCTAGGCCTTTACTGGGGAGTAACATAAAGGCTGAGGGGGTCACCTGCTAGTGGAATGATGACGCGGGTCACTCGTGCAGGAAGCCATGCTGGATCTGACAGGATGATGAAATGAGCAGGGTGACTGTAAAAGAGTCCTCCAGACACAATAAATATAGTTTAGAAGTATCTTTTAATGAAGCTTGTAAATCAGCCTCCATGTCCATCCTAGTACATCAGTTGAATGCCCCTTGTGCATTTCTTAAGCCTTAACATTCTTTTGGAACTACTGACATCATAATGTCATTTACACATTATTACATTCTACCCCCTCCCCCCTAAAACAAAGAAAAATAAAAAAAATAAAAAACAACATAGATAAGTAAATAGATCAACATTGTTCAATTAGTCTTTTCGGTCTTTTTGAAATTCTTTCTGATTTTCTCTGTATCCATTCATCTTGTTGGTCATTTGATTGTATAATTCCTTGTTCAACATTTGGTGTAACTTTTCTAAAGAAAGACTTATTTCTTGTTATTGTTCTATTATCATTTTCTGCAGTCATTGCTGTACCTTGTATTCTTGTAATTTCCAAAGGTGGAGGGTGAAATATGGTTTGTGATTTTTTTACTTGTTGTCGTCGAACTAATACCAAGTCACCAACTTGATAATCTTGACTTTGACATGTTTTTCCTTTTTCTGCGTAGTATTAAATTTTTTTTTTTTGCTTCTTTGTTCTTTTCCAGGACTTCATTGTGTACCTTTGGAGGAATTGAGGGTAACTCTGGTAAACGGGTTCGCATTCACTGCCCAAACATTAAATCTGAAGGGCATTTCCCAGTTGATGGATGAGGAGTATTCCTAAAATCTCTTAAGATTTGACATAATGCTTGATTTATAGAAATTTGTGAAAGTTTCGCTCTTTGTACCGCTTTTTTAATAGTTGCCATCAATCTTTCTACCATTCCATTTGCTCTAGGCCGAATTGGAGTTACTTTTCTGTGTATTATTCCTAAATAGTTCATACATTTTCCAAATTCTTCTCCGCTGAATGGTGGCCCATTGTCTGCCTTCAATATATTAGCTATTCCCCATGTTGAGAATATTTCATCCAGTACTGGAAGTGCCGTTGAAGTGGAAGTAGAAGATATTAGTTTTACAATTGGAAAACGAGAATATTCATCTACTATTGCTAGTAAATAATGTCCAGAGTCTAATGGCCCATAAAAATCTGCTGCTAAATTTGACCACACAGCATCTGGTAGATCTGACATATGTTATTCTTCAACTCATTTTTCTTTTACTGTGCATTGACAGACATGACATGATTGAATAATGTCTTCTACCTGTTTATCTAGCCTTGGAAACCATAACTTTTCTCTTAGAATTTTTTTGGTTGCTGAGACACCTCGATGGCTTTCTTGAGCTAAATCAATCACACGACGTTGAAGACTCTCTGGTATTATTATTTTAGTTCCTCTGAGTAATATTCCTGATGAAGTTACAGATAGTTCAGAATTTATGTTTTTAAATGCTAGTATATCATTTTTTTTTTACATTTCTCTGAAATTGACTTGCATTGGTTATCAATCTCCATTTTTTTCATGCAAGATTTTTTTTACTTCTTGGAGGGTACTATCTCTTTTTGTTTCTTCAATTAGTTCACTTTCCTTAACAATTCCTGGAACTGCTGATCTTACTATAAAATGTATCTATTCTTCCACTTCTAGCTGATGTTTATCTATTGCTTTAGATGGATGCCTGGATAAATAATCTGCAGGATTATGTTCTTTTCCTGGTTTATGGATAATCTTAAAATCATAATCCATGAGCCTCATTCCCCATCTTTCAATTCTTGGAGGCTTTTTAGTTCTAGGATTTCCAAAAATAGAAACTAGTGCTTGATGACAGTGATGAACACAAATGACTTTCCATAAATAAAATCATGAAAATGTTCACATGCCCAAACAACAGCTAAACTTTCTTTCTCGGGCTGCGAATATCTTTGTTCTATTTCGGATAAACTTTTGCTAGCATGTGAGATTACACATCTTGCACTTTCCCTTCCAGATTTATGCTGTACTAATATCTCACCTAAGCCTACAGGACTGGCATCCACTATTAGTTCTGTACCCAGGTGTGGGTCAAAATATTTTAAATTTGCTGTGTTTGTTATTTCCATCTTTATTTTTTCAAATGCTTGTTCACAGTCAGTATTCCATTGAAATGTTTTTCCTTTCTTTGTTAATTCTCTTAGAGGTGAACCTATGGTTGCAAAAATGTTTATGTATCTTGCACAATAACTTGCCATTCCAAGAAAAGATCTCAATTCTGCTACATCTTTCGGTCTCATTCTGCATTCAAGGCTATTATTTTGATAGGATCTGGTCTCATCTCCTTTTCTGAAAATATATGACCAAAGAATGTTAATTCATTCTTATTTATTTCACATTTGTTTCCATTCAAAGTTAATCCAGCTTCTTCAAGCTGTTGACACACTTTCTCCAATGCTTTATCATGTTCCCCTTGTGTTTTTCCAAAAACCAAAATATCATCACTGTAATTCATACAATTTTGTATTGGTCTTATAACATTCTTTATAGTTTCCTGAAAAATTTCTGCTGCAGAACAAATTCTAAAATTCAACCGCTTGTACCTAAATAATCCCATGTGTGTTGAAAATGTTGTTATATATCTTGATTGATTATCAGTTATTAACTGATGATATCCTTTACATAAGTCAAGTTTTGAAAACACTGTTGCTCCATTTATGGTACTTATCATGTCATTCAAATGGGGGCCTAGATAACGTTCTCTTTCAATAGCGGTATTAGGGATCCTCATGACCACACATATTCTGATGTCATCTGTATCTTTTTGGGGCACAATAACAATAGGGCTTACCCAAGGTGTTGGGCCTGTTACCTCTTCAATTATGTGTTGCTCAAGTAGTGACTTTATTTCTTTTTCAACTTTTCCTTGCATGTGAATTGGCACCCTTCTATGCGTTTGTGCTGTTGGTTTTATCGCTTCATTTATGTGCAAAATCATTTCCTTTCCTTTAAATTTACCTAATCCTTCAAATATTTTGTGGTATTTCTTTAAAATTGGATGATCCGTTGAAATATTACAGTTCATTGTCAATAAACCCATTAGTTGAGCAGTTACATTGCTTAGTAAACAGGGACCTGGAACTTCACCTTGCAACACATGTATATCTTCTTTACTTGTTGTATTTCCATATTTTACGATTTCTTCAAATTTTCCTAAGCATAGAACTGGACTTTTGGCACCCCATTGAAAAACACTAACATTTGATGGTGTCAGTATAGGTTGTTTTTTCATTTTCATATATTCAGTTATGCACATTATGTTACATGTTGCACCACTGTCCAACACAAAAGGGACTTCTTGTGACCCAACTAATACATTTATAGACGTAGTTTTTTAAATATTTTCTCTTTTAATCATATTAATTTGTTGACAAATGCTACTTTCTTGTATTAGGTCACTTTCTTGCATCATATATAATTTTTCTGATTGCTCAAACTCTTCCTCAGATTCTCCTTCAATCTCTTCCATATGTCTTATGTATGTTGTGCTTCCAATTTATTTTTTAATAGGGTTAACTTGTTTCCAACTCTCTTTATTTTCTTTTTTAAATCTGCAAACGCTTGCAAAATGATTGTATCCTTTGCATTCTTTGCATTGTTGTCCTATTGCTGGACATTTCTTTTGGTGCGGGAATTGAAATCCACTCCTGTAGCACAACCTTTTTCCTTTAAACTGCATTTAATTTTTTTTCTCAATGGCAAGGCACTATATCCTTGCAGTGCTTTGGCGCTCTTTGAATTTGTTTCTGTAATACAGTCACAAGATTAAGAAATTATATTGTTGGAGTGGCAGGTTCAATCACTCACTGTACCCATCTGCAGGGGGAACATTGTCCCTCTATTAAAGTCTGACCAGTTGTTGACTGCACAGAAAACAGCAGACTCGCTGCTTCAAGCCACCACTGGCATAGCTAGGGGGTGAAGGGTCAGCACTTTTTTGGAGGTGGCGGCAAGTGCAAAATAAGGTTTCTTTTTTTAAAATTGTATTCTCCCTCGTCGTCGTCTGTTGCCTCCCCCTCTCGCCGTCATCTGTCGCCTCCACCCCCACCCCCCGCTCTTACCTATTCCGGCCGTCAATTGGCTGCAAACTCAGGGACAGCCCGGGCGGCAAAAGCTCTAGCTACGCCACTGCAAACCACCAGTCCGTCTTTCACTAATGCACTGCACAGGCACTGCACTGAGAATCCCGCATTTATTGCGATACGCCAGACTGGCCCAATTTGCTCTGGGTGTTCTGACTTAAGTGTGAGCTGCGAAGCAGAGTGTAACATTGTGCCACATCCATGATAGATCTGTACCCAGATCGCTTTTGTCTTACTCCTTCTAATTGTGTAGTTCAGATTCTTTGTTTCCATGCATGTGCCTCCCTTCTTTCCCACCCTCCAGTGCCTACTGCCTGCCATGATTTGTCCCAGGTAACTTTGCATGTAATCAGTAGCTTAGCAAGGATGCCATGGGCCCTGGTGCAAGCAAGGAAAATGACCGTTTTGACTATGTAAGTTAATAGATCTAATATCAGGGATTCAGGGTGCCCCCAGAGCTTAATTTGAGCCAGTGGTTTCCGGTGCTAGCACCAGCACTTAATTGTCAACACCAGTGCTTATGACAATCTGCCACATGGTGGCGCATTTTTCATAATTTAGAGTTGAGCAAAACCTTAGTTATTTATTAGTTATATATACATTAATCTAACTAATACTTGCCACTCAAGCCATTTTTATAGCTTTATGCGTCTGGTATAGTCAGAATTGTGATACTTGTAGTACTGTGATGTTTAGAAGACGTGTTGGTAGGTGATTGGAGCGCTGGCAGGGCAATAGATGGCGAAAGCTGCAGTGGCATCCTGATGAGACCCCCAGCCCTTCTGTTTTTTTTCTTCAAATTAAGCACTGTGTGCCCCTCAGGGCTCTGGGCCCTGGTGCCACTGCACCTTCTGCACCAATGGTAGCTACGATCCCTGCATGTCATTGTACCTGCTCCCTGGTTTGACACTCACTCAGGCCCGGCTCCAGGAATTTTTATTTGGGTGGGCCAAGGGTGCATTTTGGGTGGGCCACTGCGGGCTCGATTTGTCGCAAATATGTCTAGGCAGGCCTGCTTCAGGGCCCTCCTTTATCTCTTCTTAGTCTTACAAGGCCCAGTAAAACGCACTCTTTTCCAAATCTCTTTCTAAATATTATCACTCTCAAAAAGTGTTTTTTCCATGTAATATTCCTTTGATGGGAAGAGGAGGTTTCTGAGGTGGGAGTATCAGGCAAGTGACACTTCTCGGACTCCCTCTGTGCGAGTCTTCAGGGAGAATACCTCTTCATTACTACCTCCACCTGACCCCGGACTCTGCAACGCACTCCCTTACAGGCTTGATTATCCACTACTCCTCTCCAGTGCACCTTATCTCACAGCTGACCTTGGGCCCCAGCCCCATATCAGGCACCATTGGGCTCCACTTTCATTTTTCCTATTAATATCACCTTCAAACTTAAAACATTGAATATAGCGGTAAATATAATTAGCACGCACTTTAAAGTATGTTCCACAGTAGCCCTTATGACCCGACTGCTAACTAAATAAACAAATACAGAAAGGCCATGACAGGGCCAGCTTCAGCGCTGATGCGAAAGTCTTTTTTGGCAGCACACCAATAACTTCTTTCTCTGTAAATAACCTTCACTACCACCTTCCAACAGTGCCCCTCATCCCTCCATGGCCCCCCTATTGACCTCCTCCTCGGATTCCCTCACTGCCACCCTCCACTAGTGCCCTTCATCTCTCTGTAGCCCATCCCCCTCCTCATCCTCATACTCCCTCACTGCCACCCTCCAGCAGTGCCCCTCATCTCTCCCTAGCTCCCCCCTCCACCCCATGACCTCTTCCTTGGATTCCCCTACTGCCACCCTCCAACAGTGCCCCTCATCTTTACGTAGTCCCTCTCTCATATGCATTTCATTTGTTGTATAGCGCAACTCATATCAGTGTAGTGTGTGTCAGTACTTTACACCATGCACACATTATACAGAGAGAATGAATCATACAAGTATGTAAATCAGTCTACGGGAATGTCACATAAGCCAATGAGGATTACAAGGTGTATGAATCACATGTCATCCATACTGGTGGGCAGTATATTTTAAGAGGGTTTGGTCTGGGGAAACACAACCATAGGATTTAAAGAGTATTCCATGGGGGTCAGCTTTACTGATAAAAATGTATATCTGCCCAAACATACTCATTTTAGCAACATTAGAATAATGAAAGACTGGGAAAGTTCTAAGTATATCACAAAAATAGAAAGCGAAGTTCTAACTATACCATTCAGGTTTGTACGCAGCTCTTTGATGACAGTTCATTGGTCACTGTCCTATGTTAGGATTGTAACTTCTGAACTGCAAGTAACACAATGATCTCTGTGACAAAGGCAGTAACCCACTGAGCTTCCACATTAAATACAGTTCATCTGCATTTAAAAACTACTAACAGACAAATGATTGCTCTCCAGCAGGATCATTAATCACCAGCGTTATCTGGGCATCTTTTATTGTCTTATTATTGTCCTGCATCGGCCATGATAATGATAAAAACTGTTAAACTGAAGCACTCACGAATTATGTGTCCTGCTGGGCCTGTGCAGATTTTAAAAAGAAAAACAAATAGTAACACATTCTCTTACCTACTTCATTAGTCAAACTTTGTGTCACAGCCTGATCTGATATGCAGCTGCAGGGGTCAGGAAAGGTGAATAGGAATAAACAAACTTCTTTTCTCTTGCCCTGCATAGAAAAAGAAATATCCACGCAGCAGAACATAGTCGCCTTTGCCGTGTGGAGATGAAGGGGTGAAAAAATAAACCGAGTCTCCTTAACATGTAAATGGTCTTTTAAAGACCTGTGAAATACTCGGGTGCGGCTGCAATAATCTCTAAAACTGTGTGTGCGCGCGCCAGGGAAGCTGTCTCGGCCCGGGCTGACACTCACGACGTGTGCTTTGCGCGCCTGCCTTCAAGCCCTCACTGCAAGGGCCAAGGCTCCTGTTTGGGTGGGCCAGGTTCATGTTTGGGTGGGCCTGGCCCACCCGCTAGAACCGGGCCTGCACACACTCATCCCCGTTGTGCAGTGCCTGTCATATTCCAGAGTGTTGTGCTGTCAGTGCAGCCAGTAATGCTCAGATTTGAGCTTGTTCCATCAGTCTAATGCCTTCGGTGAGACTTGCCGGGCCTGCCATTTCCTGGAACAGTTGGGCCAGGATTACGCTCTCTCCGCTGACCTCATTGCGTAATAAAACGGAGTGACGTTTATCGACTCGTCCGTCGTGCCCAGTTAGAAGATTACCACGTTTCCAATCCCATTGATGGGTAAAGAGGATTTCTGCCATTTTTTATCTGCTGGGGATGTTTATGGAGACACACGAAGGGATAAAGCTGTGTTTACACCCAGTGTTGTGGGGAGTAAACGTACATGTGAGAGGTGCCAACTCACGTGTGATGTTGCCCATCACATAATGGTGAAAATACAGCATATTGCAGGAGAGCATCACACAGCATTCACCATGCTCGTGTTCAAGCTCTGAGTAAGAATGAGAAGGCGGGTGTTACATATTAGACAGGCAGATAGATCACTTTGCTGGACTGAACAATTACTTGATTACTCGAAAGATCAAGCATTTGCAAAGCCTTTAATGTGCCAAAGCATGTAAACACGGGCATTCACAAAGGTTGTTTACGTGCGTAACATTCACAACTGCTATTCATCACAATAAAACCCCGCTCTATTGGCTTTTCCAAAATCTGGACAAAATAACAAAATATTGCTTTGTGACTAGAATGCCTACAGGAGACAAAGAACTGAATGTGACATTAATAGGAACCTGGAAGGTGAGAGGGTCATAATCCTCTGGGGGGAGCCAGACCCGTTCTGTTTACATTTTAATATCATTAAAGAAGCAGGTTGTGCTGTTACACCAGACCTAGAAATGCCTCAAAGTTCAGTGTGCCATTCAAAACCTTTTTTTAAAAACTGAATTCTAAGTTGGTTTAAAAATAGACCGATTACAAGTGGGGCTTAAATTATGAAATGCAAAAATTGCCTGAGACAGATTGAAATGATTTGGTTTTGCATAACATGCTCATGCATTTTCAGTACATAATCAAGATGAGTTTGACGTGATTTCCAGCTTCTAAGTGTCTTTTATGGAACACGTCCCCAGGCCGGATGATGCAGGGACTCTTATTTGAAAGGAAGATGTCCCACGGGGAGAATTCTCCAGTAGTAGTGAAGAGTGTGTATTTCTACGCATGCGCAGATGAGTCCCGTGCAGCAACTACTGTGGATTGATCATCGCTTTAATGTGATTAGCTGCGGAGTAAGGAGAGTTTATAGAGAAACAGATGAAGAGACGAGTACAGTGAGTAAAGTTCCATGGTGAGAAGGATGTTAGGATTCACGATTGACTGTGGAGTAGGGAGAGTTTAGAGAGAGAGAGAGAGAGAGATGAAGAGATGAGTTAGTTGTGTGGGTAAAGTTACATAGTGAGCCGGAAGTTAGGGTTTGCTTTAGAGTGATTGGCTGTGGAGTCGGGGGACCTCAAAGAAAGAGTTTTGAGACAAGCCTGGATTAGTCGCCTCATTTTTTTGTTTTTCTTTTGCTTATTGTGAAATGGAGCTTTCAATACCAAATAAACACACACCAGATAAGGCCTCCAGAACTGGAGACAATGCACCAGACTTGTTCTGCAGACTAAATACTTCCCAAAAGTGGCATATGGGTCCAGAGGTAGCCTCCAGGGCTAGACAAAGCACTCTAGATGTGGCCACAGTACAACCAAATGCACCAGAAGGGCTCTCCTGATGGGTTCACAATATAGCCACGTTGGCACCTTAAAGAGGCAGCAGTGCTCCTGTTGAGGCACTGAGGTCTGGATTCAGTACCTTAGACGGGTCCTCATGTTCAGGGCGGTAACCCAGAGGAGCCATCCAAAGATAGACACAATACCCTGGGTCTGGCCTCCAGAAAAGGACACAATACCCCACTCATAGCCTCTAACAGTAGAAGCAGTGCTCTAGTTGAGCCGTTGAAAGATGCACACTGTATTCCAGGTAATCTCTTAAGAGCTGGACAAAGGATTCCATGAGGCATTACCCACGGTGTGCAATCTCTAGAGCTGTAATGCAGGCTCCCTTTTCTGCTGGTATACTACCTCTTGTACTTGTTTCACTATTCCAATACTGTGCCATGTTCTTTATTTGAGGATACCAATGTGCAAACTCACAGATGCTTAAGGATACGCAAATTTGCACTGTTGCTGCATTAGCTGCACCTGTGCTGTGCCTGCTCCCTGTGTTAGGGAGGGTTGCACTGCTGCTGTATGTACTGCACCAGTTCTTTGCATGTGTGAGAGGACCGCTCTGGTCTTACCACCTGTGCTGTGCCTGCTCCCCGTGTTACGGATGCTTGCTCTGCTGCAGTCCAAACTGTACCTATACTCTGTGTGAAATGACTGCACTGCTCTTGCCAAGTGTGCCTGCTTCCTGTGTTAGGGTTATGTGTACTGCTGCTGCATGCTGTGTACATGTTTTCTGCATGTGTGAGAGGACTAATAATAATAATAACCCACATTTGTAAAGCGCGAACATTCACCCGCGTCTCTAGGCGCTGTGGGCCATTGGGAAGATTAAGCAAGCTATTGCCCAGAGTCACATGGTGCTGAGCTAACCTGCCGCCGGCGTCGGGGATCGAACCGTGATCCCCAGATTCGGGAGTCAGTCGCTCTGGCCGCGGCGCCACACCTCTTCCCCTCTCTTGCCACCTGTGGTGTGCCTGCTCCCTCTGTTAGGGATGCTACAACTGCTGCTGCATGCGCTGCACCTGTTCTTTGCATGTGTGAGAGGACCGCACTGCTCTTGCCACCTGTGTTGGGGATGCTCCCTCTGTGAGCCAACCCAGCCTTTAAATGTACCTCAAACCTTCCCCCGTCCGTAGTGCCCTTCAAAAAACTACCCTGCCGCCCACCGCCCTGAGCCCTAAAACCGACCCCCTCCCCTAAAAATGACCCCCCAAACCCAGCCCCACTTACCTGTCCGCTTTTGGGGCTTCCTGTTCCTCTCTCTGACCATCAGAACACTAGACCGCTACCTGCCTTAACCACGCATATGGTGCTTAAGGCAGATGTGTGGTTCAGGCAAGTGTTGCGACGATTGCGGGTAAACGGTACTCGTGGCTCAGCATTGTACATGCCATTTCTCTACAGAGAGGATTCCCTCTGAAAAGCAGTGCAAACATCACTGGATAAAAAAAGCCCAAAGGCCAAAAGAAATCGAAGGTACAGAGTGGCAACTTCAAGACTCAAGACTCTTCTTGCCTTGCCAAATATTGTAGTTAAAAAAAACGGTACTGGAGCTTGTAGTACATGCCAGAGGCAGAACTGGAGCAAAACTGACTGTTGCAGGACTGGTACAGAACTTTAGCTGACTGGATTGGAGCTGAACTTTAGTCAGAAAGCAGCAGCAGGTCGAAGAAGGTGAGATGCTCTGGTATATTTACAATACATCCTTCATCCGCAGGTAGACCAGAAACCATCTGACTGGAAAGTAACAATATTAGGACAGTCAGCACCTGACAGGAAACAGCAAGTCTTACAGCAAAAACAAACTTGACATGGACAGATCAGTCCTAGAGGCGTACATAATTTGATAGGGGATAGGGATGGTCCGCTTGGAAGAGTGCATTCCTAAAGGAAAGTTCAGTCTGGCTGTTACAGGTTAGAGCGGTAGGGCGAGGGAGGGGGAGTCGACAGACGACAAGACAGGGAAAATAAGATTTAAAACACCTTGTGCTTGGCACATCGCTGACTCAGCAATGCGGCGAGCGTAAGGTAAGTGGTTTTATTTATGTATTTTATTTTCCCTATTCCGTCATCTGTCGACTTCCCGCCTCACCACTCTTACCTGTACCGGCCGCACTTGGGAAAATTGCTCTGTGCTCCTGGCAGGTGGTGCAACTTACATATCCTGCCTACAGATGTAAGATATCAGTGTAGATGCTGCTACTAGCAAGACTTTGCAGCACTAACAGAGGCCTGGTACCTTCTGATCTAGTTTATATAGTCAGTGATGTGGTTGGGATCTTGTTGGTGTTTCTAGCTAGTGTGTCTTAAGAAGTGTTCCTTTGAGAGTTATGGCATTTGATGGATGTGGCCGGAGAGCTTACCACATCTATTGGTAGCGATCTACGTTACTGCTCTTGTCTGTGTGCGCATGGCTTCTCCTTTGGACTGTGGGTGCCTAATCTGTGATCGTGAGGCGTCAATCGTAACGCCGTCAACATATTAGACTTCGTCAACCTTTGACACTTATTTTTTTCTGGATAACGTACAGAGAAGCTTTCGAACATAAGGTCGCTTTCGGAATTACATTTCTGATTGACTCTTGCCATTCCGGATCTTTATTTTCTTCAGATATTTACGAAAAAACTTACACAGAGCGTTCACCTTTGGATTTACTTTCTGCCCTGATGAAGTTCCTTTAAACGGAACGAAACGCGTTGGCTGTTTTTACATGTTATATGAAGGAGAATAAAGTACCACAGTGAACCAATCCATTTTCACGTGACTGTGACTTCATACCTGGTGCCACCTCCACTTCTTTCCATTTGTCTTAAGAAGTGTTCCTTTGAGAGTTATGGCATTTGATGGATGTGGCCGGAGAGCTTACCACATCTATTGGTAGCGATCTACGTTACTGCTCTTGTCTGTGTGCGCATGGCGATCCCTGACTATACGACATATCACTGCTGAGTTGGTAATGTGAGTGTTTTTTTTCTCTGCGTTCTATTGGGTGTTTTGTGTGTGTTACTTCTTAATGGTTAGTGGTGTTGTGCGCATGGTCCTAGTCAGCGATACTGAATATTGACGCAGTGTAGGACCCATGTGTGGTTTTCTAATGCTTTGTTTGGATGCAAGACTGTTCTGTGGAAGTTAATGAGACAGTGCTAGCTCATTGCATTCATTGTTTGCTTGGTTAGAATGAGCCTTGCTTTATTGAACGAAAACTGTTAAATACTTTAGTAGCAATAGCAACAGGGAGATAATTTGTTGGTGAATTAAATTATACATTTGATTAGTTTCATTTAGAGGAACAGAAGTTATTTTAGTGAAGTTTACTAGAGTTGATCATTTTTTGTTTTTGCAAAACTTTCTTCTGACTTGTCATCTTGCGAAAGACCTCAGTCTGTTTTGACTTTTCCTCTCACTGAGCACAGTGGGTACCTGTTCACCTCTTGAATCCAACAAGATCCTTTAATATGCCATATTTCCTTTCCCGGTGGAATAAAACTGTTTAGCGATTGCATTTGGCTTTTGCCAGATGTAATTGCAGCACATCTGTTTTGGACATCTATTGAACAACTATGGATACATTTTCCTTTGATTCCAGTTGGATCTACAAACTGGTTATTTGTGTCTAATGAAATGTATTGTTTTGGATTTTCCTTAACCAGTAGAATTTCCCTTTTTATAACTGGGCGTTTAAATTCAGTGTCCGAAATCCAATTGACACAATTTAATCCAGTAGAAACCATTTATAACCGAAAAGCTGGAATTTCCTTTTTTTTTTTTTTATATTTTTTATTGCAACCTTTAGAAATTACATTGAAAATTCATTCCAGTTTTAAAACATATGACATACAGCATAGATAATGGTCACAAATCAAAAATTATATGCAGAAAATCAAAGAATTCGGAAGAGTAATTCATTAAATATGATTAAACAGAATTGAACATAATTCAATTATAAAGATCTATTATTGTTACTCCAAATCTCGATTGGTTTCCAAATCTTGTTACCTAAGGCTCTAGCCGTCTTGCCTTTACAGGCAAAAATCACCCTCTCTTGGTTGTACATGCCTAACAACCGAGCAAGCCAGACCTGAAAGTTGGGGGGATCTAAATCCTTCCAACGAGCTGTAAGAACTATCCTATAAACCGCCGTCCCCAAAAAAAGACATGTTTCCTCCTCCTTAGTGTGTTTCAGTGTGTTATCATAGCCCAACATATGTAAAGTGGAGGATTCAGCTACTGAGTGCCCAAACACTTCCCGCCAAAAACCTGGAATTTCCACCAGGGGTATACAACCTTTCCATCTACATTGGTTACTTGCTGTATCCTGCCAAAAATCAGAAATAATTCTGCACTCCTACATTATATGTGAACCCGTCAAACCTGCACCAAATAATTTGTGATCTCACTTTGAACCTTAAAAGATTTCTGACGTCATATAAGTCTCATTCTCCTTATTTATCAACCGTGATCTCATTCCATCCCCTATTAATACATTGCAGTGTCAATGTTTCCTAAACCTAACTCACAGCAATGTGGTTATTCATTCATTCAAGAAGGCCATCAGGCAAGTGCCTCTGTGCAAAGCTCCCTAACCCCCCTTTGCCATTGATGGCTTTCATTGATATAAGGCAGTTATCCTAGTCCCATTCCAGCTTTGTCCAGTTACCAATTGTGGTATGGAGCAGTCAACAGCCGGAGTGTCCAGGAACTTCAAGATGGCACCCAGCATTCAGATGCCAGCGGAGGAGGTCGGCGGTCGAAACACGTTTGTCGACCCGCTGATGGCGTCACGAGGAAAAACGGACGAGGAGCTGAAAAGAATGCCGGAGGAGTTGGCCGGTGTGTTCCATAAAGGGAAGAAGACGGAGGACCACGAGGAGGAGAGATAGGAACGCCACGAAGAAGGACGTGTCGCGGGAGCAGCGCAGGGCGGAGAGTGAGGACAACTGGAGGAAACCGACCCCGCCGAGACATCGAGGAGACTGGAGGAGACTCGAGTTTGGAGGACTCGACCAGAAGAGGGAAGGTTCCCTAACAACAACTGCCCGTGTATCCGGACGTCTCTAAGAGAGCCAGAACGCCATGATACCCCGTGCTGCGGTCCAGGAGGACCGTGGCTACAGGCAAGTGCCTTTTGTACAGTACTGGAGGAGGTTGGCGGGGAGAGGGTTAAAGGGATCCTGCATGAGTAAAAGGGGCACAGTCTAGGACGTCTCCCTTCACCCTCCCCATTTACATCACACAGAACGAGTACAGCAAATGCAGCAGTATGCCAAGTTTCCTTAGCCAGACAACACAGGCATAGCATAGGCAGTGACACAGTAATTGCCTCACACATATGGCAGGACAGCACAAGCAGCAGCAGGGCAAACATGGAATGTACGTGGAATGTCCAGCAGCATCAGCAGAGCCTCAAACATCCAAAGAACCAGAAAAGCACAAACGAGAACAGCATAGACACCCCTCACACCAGAAACAAGTACAAGAAAGCAAGCAGCATTAGTCAAGCTAGTACCACGTTCATTGCAGACAACAGATGCACGAGGCCAGAGCATCCTTCCACAAAAAGAGAGGAAACTTTGGCTATGTATGTTGGGAACACAGGGAAAGAAGGAGGGGAAGGGAGAGGCACTTAAACACCCCCTTTTCCAAAGGAGGGGAAGCAATGCCTAGCAGACGCTGGGGCCTGTCTGTAGAGAAGTCTTCTGGAAGGGTCTACTCGACTAATGGGAAAGAAAGGCCGTGGGGTGGGGAAGACATTTTTTCCTGAAAATAGTTACTGTATGGGCTCAGCAGTGCAGACAAACCTGCTATCCCTAGTCTTTAAAGGAATGCATACTCTGTGGCGGTCTGCATCTTAAATAGAGTGTAGATGTTGCAGTTGGGCATTAATGAAACAAACATTGGCAAAGCCTTTTGTTTTGTGTTTTTTAGGTCTATGTGTTGTTTGTTGGAATGGGTGTATGTTGTTTGATAATACTAGACACAAAATCAGAAACCACACTTCCAGAGATGTAAATGCAAACATACCACTTCCAGAAGCAAACATACATGCAGAGTAAAACACACACAGATGCACATGCAACCAGGAAATCCATATTGGCACTAGGTGGATGTTGGTTAGATACCTGGATGGATGGATCGATGGCTGAATGACTGTGAACAAGGATAAACGGATGGCTGCCTGAGCACAAAATGGATGGGTGTGGTTATATACATGTATGGATTCAATGTGTGTATGGATATATGTTTAGTTGTGGGTTGATGGAAGAATGGGTGGATGTGAATGGATGATTAGGTGCTTGGGTAACGAACACATGGGGATGAACCAAACAAAAGTTCGATCAGTTTTATATACTATCACTTCATGTTCAAGCAATATATACATGCATTTAAATACTAATGATAAAATCTGAATATATATATAGCACTAACTATACCAACAACAAAAAAAGAAATTGGCATATACAATGGACAATGACAGAGCTATTAACCCAACAGAAGAGCCCTTGAGTCCAGAACCCAAAACATGGCCCATGAATACACTTTAGTCTCCTTCGTCCCATACCTTCTGATTTCATTGGACATCTCGCTTAGTATCAGTCATTTCAGCTGCAGGGGAGGCAAGGAGTCTCCTCTGCTATGAAATCGAACGTGAAGGAACAGGACTGTCTGTTCGTTTGGTTTCAGTTTTAGCAGAGGAGACTTCCTGCCTCCCACTGCAGCTGAAGCATTTCAGCTCTACCAATTAACCCCCTCCTGGGACGGTGAACTGTTAGCTCTTAACAGACAAAGGCATGGGCAGGTCGTGCCCCATGATTTCCCCTCCCTCCCCCCTCCAACCCTCTGTTACTGGAGTTCTCTAATAAAAAACAATTCCCATTTGAAATGGGTGAAGACTTCGACCCGGGGACAGTGGAAGACAACAAAGGTAAGGTTTTAGAGTGGAGTGCGCGCCCCCCCCTGAGATGGTGTCGCGCCCCCCTGGGGGGCGCACCCCACAGATTGAAGAACTCTGCCCTAATATATCTATTGGAAACATTTTATTGCCCAGGGGTATATCAAGAGCCACCAGATTTTGTGCGACCTGTCCCAAATGTCAGTTAGTGAACCCCTCAAAAGACAGAAAGGTACTGCTACACTCCTTACCAATCATTGATATTCCCTTCCAGAGAGTGAGGATGGATCTGGTAGGACCCCTAATACCTTCAGCTAGGGGACATCAATGTATACTGGTCTTAGTAGATTATGCTACTCAATACCCCGAAGCCATACCTCTCACTAGCATGACCACAATGGCAGTAGCTCAGGCTATGATTTCCTTCTTTTCCCGGGTAGGTTTTCCCTTAGAAATCCTAACTGACCAGGGAACTCCTTTCATGGCTAAACTAAGTAAGGAAATTTGTAAACTACTAGGAGTGCATCAAATTCGGACGGCCGTGTACCACCCTCAGACGGACGATCTAGTGGAGAGGTACAATAGAACAATCAAAACCATACGTAGAAAATTGATAGGGGACACAGGGAAAGATTGGAACCGTAAACTACCTCTCGTGCTCTTTGCCATTAGAACGCATGAGGAAAAATCAATGGGATTTAGTCCTTTTGAACTGTTATTTGGGCATAAACCATTGTACTTTGTTGGCAATGGCTGCCGAACAATGGACTGAAGAAGAGGATGAAGGGAAACCCCTCCTAGGGTATATGCAAACCCTGAAGGAGACGTTAGCCACATTGTGGGACACCGTCCATAAGAACATGGATAAAGTCCAAACTAAACAAAAAGAACAGTATGGCCGGACCAGCTGAGTGAGGGAGCTAGCAATAGGGGATAAAGGACTAATCCTTCTTCCTTCCTCAGAAAAGAAATTTTTGGCCACTGGGCAAGGGCCATATGTGGTTACTCAGAAGGTGACTCCGGTCACCTACAGAGTAGCTGTCCCTCATACTAATAAACTGGGTCAAACCTATCACATTAACATCCTTAAAACATGGGAAGAGTCTGCCACCCCTTCAGAAAAACAGAACAAAGTAAAACCAATATGCCAGGTAACCCTTAATCAAAATCTGTATGTCCCTGTAGAACTAAGAGGAGAGGGTAGGAAAGAACAACCCCAGATGGGAGCTAAACTCTCTCTTGATCAGCAAAAGCAATTGGGGCAGCTATTGGACCAATACCCAGGGCTAAGTCCAGGCAAACCAGGTCATACATCCATAGTAGCCCACGATATTATCATTCAGGAAGGACAGGTAGTGAATCTGAAACCCTATAGAATACCAGAAGTTAGACGAGCAGCGGTAGAACAAGAGATAGAAGCCATGCTTAAAGCGGACATAATTGAACCATCGCAAAGGAACTGGTGTTCTCCAATTGTGTTGGTACCTAAACCGGATGGGAGTCTTCGTTTATGTATAGATTTTCGCCAGGTAAACGCCCACTCAAAGTTTGACAATGATCTCATGCCCCGCGTGGATGAATTGATAGAAAGACTATGCGAAGCCAAGGTTAAGTCTACTATTGATTTAACCAAAGGCTATTGGCAAATCCCATTGACTCGGTCAGCCCGAGAAAAAACAGCCTTTTCTACGCCATCTGGGTTATATCATTTCAAGGTAATACCCTTTGGCCTCCATTGGGCCCCTGCAACCTTTCAACGACTTATGGATGTCATATTTAGAGCCCACTAAAAATATGCGTTAGCCTACTTAGATGATATAGTGGTTTACAGTCCGAACTGGGAAAGTCACTTAGATCACCTTAGAAACATTTTTAATACGTTGACACAAGCAGGCCTTACCTTGAACCCGATGAAAACCACCCTTGGCACACATCAGATAGAATACCTGTGTTACACCATAAGCGAAGGAACCATCGACCACAACACAATAAACTAGAGGCCATTCAAAACATTCCCCAACCCACTACCCGAAAGGAGGTATGTGCTTTTCTTGGATTAGTAGGGTATTATTGTAGGTTCATCTCTCAGTTTTCTGAAGTAGCTAGTACCCTGACAGATTTACTTGAACAAAAACACGGTAGGGCAAGGATAGACTGGGGTATAGCCCATGAGGACAGTTTTCGTTCTCTGAAACACTTACTATGTAATGCCCCTGTTCTGACCTGTCCAGACTTCAGAAAATCATTTGTGTTACAAACGGATGCCTCTGATAGAGGATTAGGAGCTGTCCTGTCACAACCAGATTCCCAAGGTCTATTACGTCTAGTGTTGTTCCTGAGCAGGAAGCTGTTTCCCAGAGAAACCCATTATGCCACTATGGAAAAAAAATGCCTAGCCATAAAATGGGCCATGGAATTGTTGGAATTGTTATAGTACTACTTGTTGGGACGTCACTTCTTTCTGTTAACAGATCATGCTCCTCTTACCTGGTTAGCCACAAACAAGGATAACAATGCCAAGATACTTTGTTGGTTCTTAGCCTTACAGCCCTTTTCCTTTCAGACTATGCATATCCCAGGAAGACTGCAGGGAAATGTGGACTATCTCCCCCGCTTTCCTGTGTCGGAATGGCCCGATCGTCTTTCCCGGGAAGAGAGGCAATGTGGTATGGAGCAGTCAGCAGCCGCGGTGTCCGGGAACTTCAAGTTGGCGCCCAGCATTCAGACGCCAGCGGAGGAGGTCGGCGGACGAGACACATTTGTCGACCCGCTGATGACGTCACAAGGAAAAACAGACGAGCTGAAAAGAACACCAGAGGAGTTGGCCAGTGTGTTCCATAGAGGGAAGAAAACAGAGGACCACGAGGAGGAGAGAGAGGAATGCCACGAAGAAGGACCCGTCGTGGGAGCAGCACAGGACGAAGAGCGAGGACAACAGGAGGAAACCGACCCCGCCGAGACATCGAGGAGACTGGAGGTTGGAGGACTCGACCAGAAGAGGGAAGGTTCCCTAACAACAACTGCCTGTGTATCCGGACATCCCCAAGAGAGCCAGGACGCCGTGATACCCTGTGCTGCAGTCCAGGAAGACCGTGGCTCCAGGCAAGTGCCTTTTGTACAGTACTGGAGGAGGTTGGCGGGGAGAGGGTTAAAGGGGATCCTGCATGAGTAAAAGGGGCACAGTCTAGGATGTCTCACTTCACCCTTCCCGTTTATTTCACACAGCGGTGATAGTCTACCTAAATGGAGGGACAGCACTATGTTAGCCACACAGACAAAGGACTGACCCATGGTGTTTTCTTTTTATGTTTTGGGGACGTCGGGCTCCCTTCCCAAGAGAGACGAAGACTAAAGGAGAGGTAACCGGAGGAAGAAGCCTCATCTTAGCGAAAGTGGAGTACTGTGGACTTTGTCCTCTTATGATTAATGATCATCCAGTAGTATGTCCTTAACTAAGTGACTGGAGAGTGTAACC